>NC_140911.1:24961400-25513900 GCF_045865225.1 Trachurus japonicus | reverse complement strand
GGTCTAAAAGAAGGAATCTGAAGATTTTCAGTTTAATCGCTCCTGTTTTGCGGTAGTTGCGTCTGTCCCCGCATCGCCACGGCAGCAATGAATGGGAGTGGATGTAAGTTCCGCTGTTTAGGCTGTTTACAGCCCTCAAAGCCGCAATTTTTTTCCACAGACAGCGTCAGATGGCTACTCAAACATGCACCGAGAAGTTTATTTACTTCAAGCAAGCCGACATGTTTATAAAACTAGATCTAATTCAAAGTCTCCCGGAGTCTCGCGCGAGACCCAGTTGCCGTGCTCGGTGTGTTCACATGCAGTGGGAAAAGCTACCGTTTGTGTCATAAACACAGGAATATCAACTCTTTACTTGCTTCAAGTAAAAAAAACTTCTCGGCGCATGTTTGAGTAGCCACCTGACGCTGTCTGTGGAAAAAAATGTACACTTCAAGCAAGTAAAGAGTTGATATTCCTGTGTTTATGACACAAGCGGTAGCTCCTACTGCGCCTGAATACACCAGCACTGCAACTTCGGGCTCGCAGGAGACTTTGAATTAGATCCAGTTTTACACACATGTCGGCTTGCTTGAAGTAATTAAACTTCTCGGTGCATGTTTGAGTAGCCATCTGACGCTGTCTGTGGAAAAAAATTGCGGCTTTGAGGGCTGTAAACAGTCTAAACAGTGGAACTTACATCCACTCCCATTCATTGCTGCCATGGCGATGCGGGGACAGACGCAACTACCGCAAAAAAGGAGCGATTAAACTGAAAATCTTCAGATTCCTTCTTTTAGACCTAAAATGATATGAAAATACACCCCCGAGTTGAATTCGCCTGGAATTGTCCTTTAATAGAGCCTAATATTTCCTTAAAGACAATTTAATACCAGATGAGAAGTTCGAGAAGTGTCACTCTTACTGTGACTTCAGCACCATGGACAGCGCCCAGTGGTTTTGTCAATGCACAACACAGTGAGGCTGTGGCTGGACAGGAGATGTGAACAGCTGTTTGTGCTGACATGTCTGTGAATAAACTGGGCGGAAAAAATCTATAAACAAAATAATAGTGTCAAATATGACAAATTTCTTGAACATAGGGTACAGCAAACTTGTCTTGGCAGTTGGCCTGCAACAGTGGACAGTTTCATCAAATCACACTGTAGCCATCCCTTCCACCCATCATAAAGTGATCATTATCGTTCATTATCACCAAATACATCATTATTAGGGCCGCGGGCAATCGCACCGGGCACTGGTCCCAACAGCTATGAAATAGCTGCAGGGACCAGTGCCCGGGCGAAGCCCGGGCACTACTGTTATTGTGTGGATTTTTTCTTCTTATTATTAGTGTGAATGCAAAAGGCATTCACACTATTGTTATTCAAATCTTATTCTCTTTTTTTAATATTCTTACTACTTTCCTCCTTTTTACGGTCTTTAACTAGTCCTTCATACTTTGTGCAACTTCAACAATTCATATATCAAAACGTGCAGCTTTTTTTGAACTTTATCGGCATTACTTTTCTCTTTTTAACTATTTATATTTTTTAAAATATTTAACTTTTTCTGCAATTTTTTTCCCATAGGAATGCATTGAAAACATCTTCAAACTTTTAAAATCTTCTTACTACTTTGAACCTCTAAAACTTCAGCATACTTTCTCCCACAGACTCCATTTGACTTTTAAATTGTAGACAAACTTTTAATCTATTCACATATTACTCAGCTTATTGATATCTTCAACAGTTTTTAGGTATTTGGCTGTTTTAAAATCATTAAAATTTTCGACAAAATCCAACTTTATAATGGTTGTGTATTGCGCTTAACGAGCAGGGCTTAGAGTGAGTGACATCATCGTTAGAGTGAGAGGGATCGAAAAAACATTCAGGATTTTTTCTGGATAAATTGCCAGCACGGCCACAAATTAAACTCTAGACACATGATTTCCTCACCGGTTTGTAGCCACACTTGTCGTGTCTCATTTAATGTGCTCAAAACAGCAGACAGACTTACAGAATTGTCTCAGTGAGCCTAATTGTCCAGCTAGACCCGCTCCAGTGTCTCATCCACTTCAATATAAAAGTAGGAGCTGATTTTTTTAGAAAAGCAGAAATGCCCCCCTTTTCTACCTTGCGATTCAGAGAAAAGTTTTTGCCCTACAAACATTTAATTCACATCAATGTGCTCAGGAAGGTCTCCTTGCCCAGTAGTCATGGCCACATTCTGATAAGAGTTACGGTTCTCTTTTTCTGGGCTGTTTTGGGAAGCTGCACAGAGCTCAAATCTCTCTGCTCTGCTCTGCTCTGTGTGCAGTTGGTCCAGCTGTAGCGGCCAGCTCGTTATCAAAGTCTATTAATAGAACAGGTCAGGTGCAGCCTGGCCGCTCGTTAAGATGTTTTTAAACACAGCCCCACACACACACATGATAAACCAGACTGACAGAGGATGTCCACGCACAAACACAGGCATCACACTCACACAGACAGACACACACAGACGCTCACACACAGTCACACACACACACATACACAAACAGACAAACACACAAACACAACACTGTTCCACACAGTAAAATGTAAGCAGTTAGTTGAGTCGCCATGGTAACTTCTGAGGGCAGGCTGCCACACAGGTGTAATCAATCAGATCATTAGGGAGAGAGGAGTTCTGTGGCGCTTATCAACAGTTTTACTTTCTGCACATGTACACGCAGGCAGAGAGACCGCCAGACTCACACACCCAGACACACACACAGGTTTTCAGCTCAAATTCATCAGCCTCTCAATTATTTACAGGTGGAGCCTGGATATAGGATGCAGCTTTTAACATGTGTCAAATCTATCTATCTATCTATCTGTAGGTTCCTAATCAATGAAGCCATGAGCTTGACGCTCTCCTCCCTCGTAACATCCACTTCAAAGGCAAAAAAAACTCCACACGTTCTTTCGTTCCTTTTCATAGTTTACTCCAAAAATAAAGCAAGATACAATCCAGCATGATGAAAATAAAAAAGGCCAGAGCAAAATATCTAGAAAATGCTGAGTAAATGCAGAGGTAAAGGCAGAGGTAAAGGCAGAGAGGTAAAGGCAGAGGTAAAAAAAAAACTGTGTGGCTCCACTCCATGACGACTGACCTGACTGACTGCTTCACGTGAATCACGCACACACGTATCAATCCGCATTAAAGGTTACATGCGCAATTTTTAACCTCTAAACATCCACACATTTTTAAGTGAAATGAATTAATTAGTAACTTATTAATATTAACTGTTCACCTGTAAATAATGTAAATAACCTATTTTTATCATAATTAACAACAACCTCTTTTTAGATGTAAACTTAAATTATTATCCAAATACTAATCAACTAAAAATAGCATTTAGGCTCCTATAGGCTCCTATACTATCTATCTATCTATCTATCTATCTATCTATCTATCTATCTATCTATCTATCTCTTCAAACCCTTTGTCTCTTTTTTCACTTTCTTTCCTTCTTTTACTCCTTCATTTGTATTTTACATAACTTATTTCTATATTTCCCTCTCCATCCATCCATCCATCTACTTCGTTCTATCTATCATCCCCCTCTCTCTTTTTCTTCTTTCTTTCTTTCTTTCTTTCTTTCTTTCTTTCTTTCTTTCTTTCTTTCTTTCTTTCTTTCTTTCTTTCTCCCTCCATCTACCCTTCCCATTTTCTTTCTTTCCTTCTGTCCTTTTCTTTTTTCTCTCTTGTTCCAACCTTTTTCTTTCTTTCTTTCTTTCTTTCTTTCTTTCTTTCTTTCTTTCTTTCTTTCTACTCCTTTTCACTTTCTTTGTTTCTACCCCATTTCTTTCTTTCTTTCTTTCTTTCTTTCTACCGCTCTCTGTATATATCTCTCTTTCATTTATCCACCCCAATTTCTTTACTTCTTTCTTACTACCCCTCTGTCTCTTTCATTCATTCTCTATTCTCTTTATCTTCTATTATTCTGTTTTTCTTACCTTTTTCTTTCTCTATCTACCCTTCTCTCTGTGTCTTTTTCTTTCTTTCTGTCCTTTTGTTCTTTCTTTCTTTCTTTCTCCATCTACCCTTCCGATTTTCTTTCTTTCCTTCTTTCCTTTTCTTTTTTCTCTCTTCTTTCTTTCTTTCTTTCTTTCTTTCTTTCTTTCTTCAGCTCATTTAGCATTGTTTCAACAATTTCTTTAGCATTCACACCATTTCCATTCTTGGAAATGTTTTTTCTAGTTATTATTAGTGTGAATGCAAAAGGCATTCACACTATTGTTATTCAAATCTTATTCTCTTTTTTTAATATTCTTACTACTTTCCTCCTTTTTACGGTCTTTAACTAGTCCTTCATACTTTGTGCAACTTCAACAATTCATATATCAAAACGTGCAGCTTTTTTTGAACTTTATCGGCATTACTTTTCTCTTTTTAACTATTTATATTTTTTAAAATATTTAACTTTTTCTGCAATTTTTTTCCCATAGGAATGCATTGAAAACATCTTCAAACTTTTAAAATCTTCTTACTACTTTGAACCTCTAAAACTTCAGCATACTTTCTCCCACAGACTCCATTTGACTTTTAAATTGTAGACAAACTTTTAATCTATTCACATATTACTCAGCTTATTGATATCTTCAACAGTTTTTAGGTATTTGGCTGTTTTAAAATCATTAAAATTTTCGACAAAATCCAACTTTATAATGGTTGTGTATTGCGCTTAACGAGCAGGGCTTAGAGTGAGTGACATCATCGTTAGAGTGAGAGGGATCGAAAAAACATTCAGGATTTTTTCTGGATAAATTGCCAGCACGGCCACAAATTAAACTCTAGACACATGATTTCCTCACCGGTTTGTAGCCACACTTGTCGTGTCTCATTTAATGTGCTCAAAACAGCAGACAGACTTACAGAATTGTCTCAGTGAGCCTAATTGTCCAGCTAGACCCGCTCCAGTGGCTCATCCACTTCAATATAAAAGTAGGAGCTGATTTTTTTAGAAAAGCAGAAATGCCCCCCTTTTCTACCTTGCGATTCAGAGAAAAGTTTTTGCCCTACAAACATTTAATTCACATCAATGTGCTCAGGAAGGTCTCCTTGCCCAGTAGTCATGGCCACATTCTGATAAGAGTTACGGTTCTCTTTTTCTGGGCTGTTTTCAGAAGCTGCTCAGAGCTCAAATCTCTCTGCTCTGCTCTGCTCTGTGTGCAGTTGGTCCAGCTGTAGCGGCCAGCTCGTTATCAAAGTCTATTAATAGAACAGGTCAGGTGCAGCCTGGCCGCTCGTTAAGATGTTTTTAAACACAGCCCCACACACACACATGATAAACCAGACTGACAGAGGATGTCCACGCACAAACACAGGCATCACACTCACACAGACAGACACACACAGACGCTCACACACAGTCACACACACACACATACACAAACAGACAAACACACAAACACAACACTGTTCCATACAGTAAAATGTAAGCAGTTAGTTGAGTCGCCATGGTAACTTCTGAGGGCAGGCTGCCACACAGGTGTAATCAATCAGATCATTAGGGAGAGAGGAGTTCTGTGGCGCTTATCAACAGTTTTACTTTCTGCACATGTACACGCAGGCAGAGAGACCGCCAGACTCACACACCCAGACACACACACAGGTTTTCAGCTCAAATTCATCAGCCTCTCAATTATTTACAGGTGGAGCCTGGGATATAGGATGCAGCTTTTAACATGTGTCAAATCTATCTATCTATCTATCTGTAGGTTCCTAATCAATGAAGCCATGAGCTTGACGCTCTCCTCCCTCGTAACATCCACTTCAAAGGCAAAAAAAACTCCACACGTTCTTTCGTTCCTTTTCATAGTTTACTCCAAAAATAAAGCAAGATACAATCCAGCATGATGAAAATAAAAAAGGCCAGAGCAAAATATCTAGAAAATGCTGAGTAAATGCAGAGGTAAAGGCAGAGGTAAAGGCAGAGAGGTAAAGGCAGAGGTAAAAAAAAAACTGTGTGGCTCCACTCCATGACGACTGACCTGACTGACTGCTTCACGTGAATCACGCACACACGTATCAATCCGCATTAAAGGTTACATGCGCAATTTTTAACCTCTAAACATCCACACATTTTTAAGTGAAATGAATTAATTAGTAACTTATTAATATTAACTGTTCACCTGTAAATAATGTAAATAACCTATTTTTATCATAATTAACAACAACCTCTTTTTAGATGTAAACTTAAATTATTATCCAAATACTAATCAACTAAAAATAGCATTTAGGCTCCTATAGGCTCCTATACTATCTATCTATCTATCTATCTATCTATCTATCTATCTATCTATCTATCTATCTATCTATCTATCTATCTATCTCTTCAAACCCTTTGTCTCTTTTTTCACTTTCTTTCCTTCTTTTACTCCTTCATTTGTATTTTACATAACTTATTTCTATATTTCCCTCTCCATCCATCCATCCATCCATCCATCTACTTCGTTCTATCTATCATCCCCCTCTCTCTTTTTCTTCTTTCTTTCTTTCTTTCTTTCTTTCTTTCTTTCTTTCTTTCTTTCTTTCTTTCTTTCTTTCTTTCTCCCTCCATCTACCCTTCCCATTTTCTTTCTTTCCTTCTGTCCTTTTCTTTTTTCTCTCTTGTTCCAACCTTTTTCTTTCTTTCTTTCTTTCTTTCTTTCTTTCTTTCTTTCTTTCTTTCTTTCTTTCTTTCTTTCTTTCTTTCTACTCCTTTTCACTTTCTTTGTTTCTACCCCATTTCTTTCTTTCTTTCTTTCTACCGCTCTCTGTATATATCTCTCTTTCATTTATCCACCCCAATTTCTTTACTTCTTTCTTACTACCCCTCTGTCTCTTTCATTCATTCTCTATTCTCTTTATCTTCTATTATTCTGTTTTTCTTACCTTTTTCTTTCTCTATCTACCCTTCTCTCTGTGTCTTTTTCTTTCTTTCTGTCCTTTTGTTCTTTCTTTCTTTCTTTCTCCATCTACCCTTCCGATTTTCTTTCTTTCCTTCTTTCCTTTTCTTTTTTCTCTCTTCTTTCTTTCTTTCTTTCTTCAGCTCATTTAGCATTGTTTCAACAATTTCTTTAGCATTCACACCATTTCCATTCTTGGAAATGTTTTTTCTAGTTAGTGTGACTGCTGAAGCAGTCACACTATTGTTCTTCTGTTTGGCCATTTTCTTCCGCCTTTTTACGGTCTTCTTCTAGTCCTTCATACTTTGTGCTATTTCAACAATTCATATATCAAAACGTGCAGCTTTTTTTGAACTTTATCGGCATTACTTTTCTCTTTTTAACTATTTATACTTTTTCAAATATTTAACTTTTTCACAAAAAATCTCACATTCATCAAAGTCTCAGCCTCTCTTCTTCACAACTCCACTGTAGTGTAGGGGGTAGGGTAACTGCCTGCCAACCCTAAGGTCACTGGTTCGAATCCAAGGGAAGAACTCTTGTTATGTTATGTTGAATTCTGCTCCCCTCCCCCGCCTTCAATTGGTTACAGGTGTTTGTTATCTCCTTGATTACTCATACCAGTTTGCAGCACATCATCACATTACAATGAATGACAACAGTCTTGAAAGCAGTGTGCTCTCTGTAGCCGAGTGGCAGAGTAAAGGTTTAGTGATCATATGGTCATGGGTTCGATTCCTGCCTCAGTCTTTTCACTTCATTGCTTGACTTTTGATTCCAATTATTCAGCTGTCATTGGACAGTCTTTGATTCCTCATAGTATAAAGCTCATTGTAACTCAGGTTCTCTGTGGCCATATGGTTAGTGCTCAGCCTGAAATTCACAGACATTTTCATTCTAAGTCATTCAAGCTTGACTCTCAAGCTTTCTTGATGTTGACAGTGTGCAGATCATTAACAGACAACAGTCTCTGCAACTGTGTGTGCACTGTGGCCTAGAGGCAGAGTGGAAGTCTAATGACCATGAGGTTGTGGGTTCGATTCTGACCTTGGTCCAACATTTGTATGGTGATCACAGCTTGCACTATTTGCTAATTCTGCAACAGCGTTCAGTTGCTGTCAGCAGTCACACCATTTCCATTCTTGGAAATGCTTTTTCTAGTTATTTTTCCACTTCCGGCCGACTTTCGGTCCGCTACTAGTCCTGCAACTCGAAGAGTTGCAGGACATATTATATATCAAAACGTGCGGCTTGATCGGGATCGCTGTGCTATTACTTTTCTCAACAGTGTACGAATATTTCGCGACGTAAGTCGCGATTTACTGCGCAAAATTTTTGCATGTAAGTCAATGGGACGGGCGGGAAAAAAAGACCAATCATTGGAGTTTAACAAACGTCTACTGCTCAGGCATACTTTCACCTAGAGACTCCATTTAAACTTTAAACAGTAGACACAAGTCTTGTGTATTGTCGTATTACTCCACGTTTTGATAGGTCATATAGTTTTTGATCAATCCCTGATCAATGACCATGATCATTTTTGGAGAAATTATGAGATTATAATGGGTGTGTATTGGACAGAATGTTCATGTCAGAGTGCGTGACATCATCGGTTAGAGTGGGAGAGAGTGAAGAAACATTCTGTATTTTTTCTGGATAAACTGTGACCACGGCCACAATTTACACTCTACAGACATAATTTTTTCAGAATTTGTAAGACAAACTTGTTATCTCTCATGTCATGTGCTCAAAATATCAGAGAGACTTACAGAATTGACAGAATCAGCCTCTGAGTGCGGCCACGTCTGTCTCTGCTCCTCATTGAGTCCAATACAAATATTTTCTGAGAGGAGCAGAACGGCCTGATGTTTTAAAACTGCCAGCGTCGCCAAAATATTTACTGTAGAAACACCAAATCGTACCGAAATTTTCAGTAAGTCCTTAGAGCAACGTTGATCTGTGTTTTGTTCTGATAGGAGTTACCGTTTTCTCATGCTAGGCCTAATTGTGAGACCGGTTTAGAGGCAGAAAATTGCTCTTTTTCTCCACGTTTCTGTCTGTCTCAGCCTGCAGGGGCCCCTATCGCCGTGGTAACCTCTTTGATCCTCAGGCCAGAGCTCGTTAACTTCATAAACAATCCACCTGGCGCTCGTTTAAATGTTTATAAACACAGACACAGCTACATCAGACTGACACAGGATGCAGCTACTAACTAACTATGTGTCAAGTCAGTCACACACACACAGACTCTAGAGCCAGCTTCATGTGATTACAGTCACACACACACACACACACACACACACACACACACACAAACACACACACACCTTCATGTGATTAAAACACAGTTAACGTGCAACAGAATTTAAACTTAAACCATGATTTCATCTGGTTTTAAAGTTAAACCTTGTTGGTGTCACACACACACACACACACACACACACACACACACACACACACACACACACACACACACACACACACACAGGTAACCTAATGTGGTTACAGCTCCTCCATATCAGTGCTTATAGAAAGATGATCATGTGTCTGTCTGATCAGCTCTGTCTTGCGCTTAAGATCGTGGGTTTGATTCCCATGTTGACAGAGATGGCAAAATCGGCAGTAGCCCCGCGGCCCATTCAAAATTTCCCGAGAGGAAATTTTCTAGTTATTATTATTACATTGATATTTTACAAATACGGCAACAGACAAACAAAGCAACAGTATGCAATTGCTGCACTATCAGAGGAAAACCACCCACTATACTTGTATAAATATTTTCTACTGGACTTGTACAATTTATGCAAACTGTTCCATGTTTAAAAAAACATCTTGTTGTATCCATTGTTTATGCATGCCTCTTTGTGCATGCATAATTTGGTGCGCTTTGAGTGAGGGTTTTGACTGTGCATTGGTGCTGTTTTCCATGTGATTTTGTGTATCTCGCTGCAAGTCCATGAAGTAAAATTCGAAAAAAAAAAAAATGAATACATGAATAAATAAAAGCTCATCATAACAAAAACAATGTAATACTGTCTTCCTTGAATACATAACAAAAATCAAACTCAGACCTTAAAGTGATTAAAGTAATGTAAAAAGCATAACATTAGCAGTAAATGTGCTGCTAAACTCATTAGTCTTATTGAAACCCTGCTACACACAACACAATCCACCTACTTCTTTAATATTAAAGTGAGTGCGTGACGGGGTGTCGTTTAGCTCAGTTGGTAGAGCAGGCGCCCCATAGACAGAGGCTACAGTCCTTGGCACAGGGCTCTCTGCGTCCCCATTTCCTGTCTCTCTACGACTACACTATTGATTAAAGGCTAAAAAATATACTTTTTTTTTTAAGTGAGTGCGTGACAGCAAACATTTTTTTAAATAATTTCTTCATTGGTGTGATCAGAAAATCATAAAACTGATTTTTAAACATTTAACATAAACTATCCCATATTTTACACTTCTCCCATGCTTTATTTAAAGTTTTGATAATTGTATGATATACTGTATTTGTGGTTATACTGAGAACAATCCTAGTAGTTTTTGCATCTCTCCTCTCAGGCAACAACAGGTCAAAAAAGCAATATGAGACTTTTAATTGCCCAAGTGTCCTTTTAGTGCCCTTTTGGTCACAAAATCAATCTGTATGCTCTAGTGAAAGGTGTTTTGAGATCCTGCTTGACCCAGCCCTGCTCTGCAGTCACCCACTTGACATTGTGCAGTGGCAGTGGCATGCATGGTAATAGTGATGGAGAGCATGCACCTCCAACCGAGCACAACAAGCTGACAGAGTCTTTGGACTGCCTGCTGCAGCACTGTGGCAACTGGCCCAGTAGACAGCAAGCCAAAAAACATTATTAAAATTCACTAGGCAAAATCCAAATTCAGAGCGCATGATTAAAATTCATTTGGCCAGTGGCACAACCCTTACATCATCTATCTTATTTACAGTTCACCTTTTCAGATCCTAAACAAAGCCCCTATTCCAGCTTCAGCCCCAAACTCTTTCACAGTCAGAGAAAGACAGAGAGGGAGAGAGAACAGAGTGCAGCAGTCCTCAGGGACAGGAAGGCCTGGTATGATTCCCCAATACCAGCCCTGCCCCATGGGAATCCATGACCTGCATCTCTGGCCCACTGCTCTCTGCCTCCACAACCTCAGAAGCTCAAGTGTGTACTGCTCTCCAAATCAGACCACAATAACACACACACAGAGAGACTCTCTCTCTCTCTCTCTCTCTCTCTCTCTCTCTCTCTCTCTCTCTCTCTCTCTCTCTCTCTCTCTCTCTCTCTCTCTCTCTCTCTCTCTCTCTCTCTCTCTCTCTCTCTCTCTCTCTCTCTCTCTCTCTCTCTCTCTCTCTCTCTCTCTCTCTCTCTCTCTCTCTCTCTCTTTTATTATATAACCTCTGTGTTCACTTGTGATGTGAGCAGAGTAGTCCAAAAGGAATTAGACTTAGCTGCCCACAGATCCTGATGGTGTTGAGTTGAGAAGGGCGGATCCCACAGGACAAATAAATAAATTCAGAATGATGAAACTAACTGCAACACCAAGATATGCTGTCAGTGACACATGCAACATCAGAATCAAATACACAATGAAGACAAGTCACTGGGAGGTAAAGAAAAAAGTGGTAAAGACAGACGGCTGAGATAGACCACCTTCACAGGAAGCAGACAGTGAAAAATTAAACAATTAATTGTACTCCTGCCATTTCAATTCAGACTTTTCAAATTCATCCCAAATGATCATTTGTGGCCATGTTCAAACAAAGTCTGACGTGCTGAATTAGTAAATGACTGTGAGAGCAAAGTAGTAAGTGTAAAGGTTCCAAAGCAGCCCACGAGTCGCAGAAGGAGCTGCGGGTGCCTGATCTGTGGACCTGTGATGGATGTGTCATAGTCAGAGCTGCGTGGCGGAGGAAAATGTTCTACCTCTCCCCACTGATGTTTCCTCTCCTCTGCTCTCCCCCGTTCGTCCCGTGTTAGTGTCACTGAGGTCTGCCCTGCAGCTTGCCTGCATGTGAGGAGGATTTTGTCACTTTCTATAAGTTGGTCCCAATCCCCCACCCTACGCACACACAGACATACATGCACACACATACACACACGCACACACCTCCCCCTGTTTGCAGACAGAGTTACATAACGGAGGTTTACTCCCCCTCTGGTGCTGCTACCTTCTCTGTCTTCTCCCTCTCTCTTACGTCTTCTCCCATACACACACTTCCCCATCACTTGCCACACTTGTACACCTTTCGTCACACACAACACAGACTGTTGTGTAATTCGCTGGGTTCTTGATCTCTCCTCTCATGTCATGTTTTTCGACCACATGATCCTGACTCAAGGGAGTAGAGTAGGTACTAGCAGTCTTGATTAAGAAAAAGAACACAACTGCCCCCTGTTGTCAAAGCAGAGAAACACACTGGGCCACTGCATAACATTTCATTTCTCACCTTCAACCTTTCAGCTAATATTTACCAGAGACTTTTGGTGCATGCATGAGACAACTGATGTACATTTACATATTCATATTTCTTTTTTTCAAAGAGGTTTAGGCTTCGACAAAAAATACCTCAAGCACTCAGCAACCACACACAGCTGAGTCTTGCATCTACCATAAAAACAATACACTGGCTGCCCTCTGCTGCTGGCTCAGAGTCACCACACCTCTCTGTCAAAGCACAGTGTCCAACCCCCGAAGAAGCATCTGATGATTTGATTCAATTTAAATAGCTCTTTTGAAAATTAAATGGGGACTGGACATACATAGGTAATGGTGTATGGGTATTGATCTGAGCTGTATTGATGGTTCGCCCTTTAACAGAAAAAGGAATAATGGTGAATGATGGCAGAGAAGCTATGGCATTTAATGGCTAGCTAGATTACAAATCAATGGCTCTACTGAGGGAGAAAATTTCAGCCATTTAATGGCATTACTGTTGGAGCAGGACAGATGGGCAAGAAGACAAAGAAAGGTAAGTGGAAGGTTTACAATGCCTCTGTGGTCCACACTAAACAATACAATGTGGACTTTACATGTTGTTCTTTGTTGTTGTAGTTACTGAAGAAGAAAACCATGGCAATTAACAACCATTTTGTACCAAGGGAAAATGGAAGGTACTTGGTTGATCAAACTTTGATTTACAGCGAGTTTCATATTTGGAATCTAGTATGTCCATCCATCTATTAGTTATACTGCTTATAACTTTAGAGTCACAAGTTAATTAGTGTGCATGTCTTTGGACTGTGGGAGGGAGCCGGAGAACCCCACAGAACCCAGTGTGTATTTAGTATGCACACTACACTGTAAAATGCCATGTAGATACATGGGTGGAAGGGACACAGATATTAGTCAACAACAATATCACAGCTGCGATACCTGATGAAAGAGGGGGACCAGGTGCTATGAAAACAAACCATTAGCATATCCTCCACTCCCACATGGAAACAATACACAGACACACACAAAAACATAAAAAAAGATTATCTTATGAATTCCTGGGCGAGCTTTGATAATGGCACTGGGAAAGATTTGAGACAAGAGTACGGTACAGTGAATTTCAAGCAGAGCATTCCTGAGCACGAAGAGCACCTTTAACTCTTGTGGTTTACCTATAAGGTAAAGCAATCTTATAATTATATATCTTATAAAGAATATAATTAAAAACTCATTTCACTGCTTTGAACCCTGAGATGTTGAATGATTACCTTTTTGTTTATAGCAGCCTATAATCATAACAGTTGATCTTATTCTATATCATATTTTAGTAATAATTTGCAGTGTAACATAAATACAGTTAAACAATAATTATGTCAACATAACACTACATAAGACTACTTACTATTATTGTTTTGGTTAGTTTGAAAAACTGCCTGTTAACGCATGTTGTTGCTTGAGTCTATTGACATCTGAGTACATTTGTTAGCCACCTTTGAGTGTATGTATTCATATTGGTCAGTGTCTTGTAAGCCCATGTGGACTGAGCACAGTAATGTCCTTAAATGTGTTTTATTTGTTCCTTAAAATGAACAAAGCAATCAATTAATCTAGTGTACCAAGAGGTATGCTTGTTTCTCAGTAACAAATGGAAAAACCTTTAACACTTCTTGGAAAATGACTTTCACTCTGCATAACAATCACTTCAGTTGGTGTTACAAAGTTGATTCATATTAGACTTAATGTTTCGCCAAGTCAGTGAAAAACCAGCCTTTGGGTACAGTATGTGTAATTTCAAACAACACAGTACAACTCACAGAGCTTGAGAGCAGCTAGATCATCTGAGCTACATGACATTTGCAACATGAAGATTAGGTCCCTTCTCATCAAATAATCTTTTCTACAGCCCCCATACTAGAGATGCACCGATCCGATATCCGATCCGATATTGACTAATTAGTTGGATCAGATATCGGATGAATGAGGCCGATCCAGCATTCCGATCCAGTCATTTCTTTTTTATTAATATCATACACAGCAATCCAGTTACAGCGATCTAGTGTTATTTATTTCTTTTTGCTGCTAATGTACACTTTGTTATTTGTTAAAGGGGACATATTATGCAAAACTCACTTTTTCATTGTTTTAGTATGTGTATTTGCGTATCCGGAGTGCCTCCTCACCCCTTAAATGTCAGTTTTGACAACTACGTCAATATTTGGTAAACTGCCATAGTAAGAAAATGTGTCTCTTAAAAAGACGTTTTAATTTCACCCGGCTTATTACATCACAAGCCGGGTTGCCGGGCTGTGCTCAATCTTTTGGTTTTTCTGACCAAAGCATGTTACTAACATTACTTTTAGACATCAAGGTACCATGTCAAGAAGCAGAAATGAGCATAATATGTCCCCTTTAATAAATAATATTAAGTACATATCTGTGTTAATTTGTTACTTTTTTTTAACAAGGCTAAATGTTTATGTCAAGCCTGATGCCTTCACTCACATGACAAGTATGCAGTTCATTCATTCAACAGTAGTATCGGATCGGTATTGGGTATCGGCCGATACGCTCAGCCCGGGTATCGGTATCGGATTGGATCGGTGCACCTCTACCCTATACATTTAGAGCAGTGGTTCCCAAACTTTTTTGTCTTGCGTACCCCCTGAGCCGTTTTGCCATACCACAAGTACCCCCTCCCTCATACGTGTTGATGATTCTCCAAAAGTGGTCATAACGTAACACAACTGATTAAAGGACAATTCCAGGCGAATTCAACTCAGGGGTGTATTTTCATATCATTTTAGGTCTAAAAGAATGAATCTGAAGATTTTCAGTTTAATCGCTCCTGTTTTGCGGTAGTTGCGTATGTCCGCGCATCGCCACGGCAGCAATGAATGGGAGTGGATGTAAGTTCCGCTGTTTAGGCTGTTTCCAGCCCTCAAAGCCGCATTTTTTTTCCACAGACAGCATCAGATGGCTCCTCAAACATGCACCGAGAAGTTTATTTACTTCAAGCAAGCCGACATGTTTGTAAAAGTCGATCCAATTCAAAGTCTCCCGGAGTCTCGCGCGAGACCCAGTTGCCGTGCTCGGTGTGTTCAGGAGCAGTGGGAAAAGCTACCGTTTGTGTCATAAACACAGGAATATCAACTCTTTACTTGCTTCAAGTAAAAACAACTTCTCGGCGCATCTTTGAGTAGCCATCTGACGCTGTATGTGGAAAAAAAATGTACACTTCAAGCAAGTAAAGAGTTGATATTCCTGTGTTTATGACACAAGCGGTAGCTCCTACTGCGCCTGAATACACCAGCACTGCAACTTCGGGCTCGCGCGAGACTCCGGGAGACTTTGAATTAGATCGACTTTTACAAACATGTCGGCTTGCTTGAAGTAAATAAACTTCTCGGTGCATGTTTGAGTAGCCACCCCCCCCCCCTCTCTCACAACACACACACGTGCACGCAGACAGCGGAGAAAAAGAGAGGAGACGAGAGGAGTGTTGCCGTTAATATCGCCGTTTTAAATTCACCCTACGTGCGTCTAGTTCTGTGTAACTATTCACTCATGTCCAAACGCTCTGGACGCTGCCTGCTCTGCTCTCCTCTGCTCTGCCTGTCGAGTGCGCTGTGGGGGCGTGCTGTTAATATCGATACTTTTAGAAATCAGTCATGTATCCAGATGCGCCGTTTTGCATCAATACTTTTGACAACTATACAAAGCTGTGCTACAGGTGGTTGTCTAATGGGGGGAACTAGTTGTGGCGCACGTACCATTTCAGTAATGGGCTTATGAAGTGACTCGGAATATCAACTTATCATTTTGGTAATAAATTAATTAATGTTTCTACGTACCCCCTGCAATGCGCTGAGTATAGCCGTTGTCCAAAAAAATTGCACATCTCAAACACTATTTATTTTTTTAGAAACTAAAAAAATAAAAGTGTAGTTAAATATGCAGTGTGAGTGAGATATTTTCTCTTTGATAACACCATAAGCTGGTTTACGGAGGCTTGATAAATATTCCATAACAACCCTAATCAGGAGTTCACTCTCTTCCCAGGAGTGACTCAAACAGCCATCCTACGAGCTATATTTAATCTACAATAGGAGTCATCCACAATAGGCCTTTGAAACGTGATATCTGTGTTCATAATCAGACTGCAATGCTACATCAAAGAGGTTGTTCAAGATTCAAACAACATTTTATCAAGCCAGACAGTTACACTGAAAACATGTTGCTTTAAACTCGGTAAGAAAATGGACACTGGTTTAATTGTTTGTTTGTTTTTTTAAGTTTATTTTCAGGATCCCCACTAGCTGACGACATACCGGCTACTCTTCCTGAAGTTTATCTTGACTCAGTAACACATAGGCTACATCAGAACAGTGCCCATGCTAGAACAGTGATAGTGAGCCTTTGTTTTTAAAAAATCTAAGTATATTTATGGGGTGCTCGGTGGTTGAGTGGTAAGAGCACGTCCCGTGTGGGAAATGCCCAATGCAGTGATCGCCAGATTGATTTCCTACTGTGTACCTGATCTGTACTGTGTGTCATCCCCTCACTCTCTCTTCCTGCACTAGATAAAAAAAGTGAGAAATGTCATGTCAAAAAAAAAAAAAAAAAAAAATGTGTTATGTCAAATTGTTAAATTTTGAAAATACTGGAAGAATGTTATGTCAAAAATGTAACATGCAGAAAAAATGAATATGTGAGTATTGGGGGCGGGACTAGATAAGCTTTTGCTTCTCCCGCTTTCCCTTTCGGTCATGTGTATTGTATTATTGGATTAAGATGATGTGTGATGATGATGACTAATTGACATGCCCGAAATGAACCAAATAAATAAATAAATAAATCCTGTCTCTCTCCAGTATCCTGTCAATTAAAGGCAAAAAATACCCCCCTCCCCCTCAAAAAAAGTGTATATGACCCTTGTTTAAATTTACATCTCAAGCAGGAATGAAAGAGCTAGAGATGAGCTAAAACATTGTTTGACAACAAGAAAAATAGAGAGTATCACCAGCCTCATCCTGATGCACAGCACGTACTGTATGCCTCGCTCAGTCGCTCTGCTCTGGGTTGGATGGACAAAGGCCACCAAAAACAAGATGAAACAGCAAAAAGCACACCGAGTATTACACTGCTTAAATTAGAGTGAAAGGAAGTGGATGGGAAATTGCGCACTCCTCTCATGCTACAAATCCATTTGTTCCTTGATGCACACTGACAGCTCTACATCTTCACAACACATTTTAAAATTGATTGACACATACTGGGTGGCAAAAACACACACATAAACTTGAATGTGTTGTTTGGAGATAGACGAGGAGAAAAAAAATACAAATATCTGATCTTTGCTGCTGTCAGGAGGTTATTGGTTTGGGTTGCTGTTGTGACCATAGCTGTTGTTGTCACTGCTGTGTCATTGTGTACTGCACTGCATTTGCCTCGAAGGAAAAGACATCCTGACACAAATTAAACCTCAGCCCAGTGGCCTCTCATGCTCTTTGTTCATGGACCAAAACAATGACGACAAATTGGGGTAAGGTTATTAACATTTGGCTCCTACGTCAATAAACCAAACTGCGACATACAAATCAAGAGAAGCTTAAAGACATATTTAAAACTAGTTTGAGCAATCATGGCTCGGTGGGAGACCAAAACTGCAAGAGTCAAGGACGGGGAGAGTATTAATAATAGATTGTGTTATAAAAGAGACCATCCAAATTTGCCAAAAATAGTTCAGACATATTTAGATATATTTGATTTAGGAAGTTATACAGAGCAAGGCGAAGGAATATGAGAAGATCCCTTCACCTTGATTGTCTTTAAGATGAACAAGGCCAACAAGGGACATGTTAAACAGATGTAATGAAAAATGTTACCCCAAGTGATGAATCTACAGATTATTATTTCTCATCTCTGCATTACATCTCAGCTCTACGGAATCTTTCAAACTCCCTTAACTCATTTTGGTTATCATCAGCCTTGTTTGTTTGATGGTTTGGAGACCAAAAGGAGGAGCTAGTATCTAACTTCCATTCACCAGGTGGACAGAAAAAATACTCCACATTAACGCTTGTTGTAAATTGTCTCCTATGTCCTTATTTTCCCAACAAAATCTTAACTTTACATCATTATTTAAAAACCCAAATGTATGATTGTTGTCAAGTTCAATATTCAGCTTTCTGAATGACATGCAAGTTTGAAATCTTCTCCTCCTATGCCAACAGCTGGGTACACAACACCCAGCCAATCATGAGCCCCTCTGCAGCCCTGAGAAAATAGATCTCTTTACACCACTGCAAGGTCAAGGGCAGAGAGGGCATTTGGCAGCCAGACGAGGATCTTCTGTGGCCAGCCATCAACTACAGTGGCTGGCTAGGCTGACTGAGCTCACACCTCCCCCTGGATCAATAGAAACAGAATCACGAGCCTGGGCCAAGGGGAAGGATTCAGATACTGCTCTTGTCCAACGGCTAAAATAAAAACAGTTCTGAAGTGTACTTTGGTACGGCACTGGAAGGATTATTACACAGCAGGAAAACGAAGACAAAGGAATAATTACATTGAAAGAGTCAGACCTCTCCACAGACACAAGTACAAGCTATATTTACACAAACCTATACCATCTCAGCTTAATCGATTCACACACATAAACACACAACTGAAGAACATGTCAGTGTCCACTTGATTTGGATTTTTCTCCCAAAAAACAAGGATATGCCACATGAAATTGTGGTAGATTTTTTTTTCCATAATCAGTGGTTTGATGAAAGAACAACTAATAGTGGAAGTCCTTATGCTATTTTAATCACATCTACAGAAGCAATGAAAAATATCTTCACACACCATGCGGTAAAAATCAGATGTTCATCTGTGGTCCACATTTTCAAGCCGCACAAAACTAAAAACAGTTTTTTTTTAAGTATATTTTTTGGCCTTTTTGCCTTTATTGGATAGCTCATAGTGAGATAGACAGGAAAGGGGGAGGCAGCGAGAGGGAGAATGACATGCAGGAAAGGTCTGCCCGGCGCGGGATTCAAACCGGGGGCGCCTGCGTTTGAGGATTGAAGCCTCTACATGGGGCGGCCGCTTTGACCACTATGCCACGCACCGCCCCCAAAACTAATGAGTGAAAATATAACACCATCCCAGTAAGAGATTGATTTCATAATTGTACCTGCTTGATCTGAAATGTTTTCACCTCACTGCAAGACCATTTACAAGATAACTGTGGTGAAAATGTACCACGTCGCCATGGCAACCAGCAGAGTGGATGCAGAGACACCAGTCTCCACAAGGCTGCAGTTTAGTAAGAGCATAGCATAACACACGAGTCCCTCAATAAAGCTGTTCCCCATCTCGCCAGGGGAACACAAGGATGTGGTTAGATTTGTTCCTACTGACCCACACATCCATCTCTCTGTCCAGATGAATGATTGATACACACTGGGGCATATGAGTGGAGAAACGCTGAGGAAGCATTTATATGTTACAGTAAATCGCCTACAGAGAGGCTGGCATGTTAGGAATCTCAAAGGCGTTCTGTAGTCATATGAGGCAGCGACAGGGAGAGCTCGACTGGTAATTAAAAAGCTTTCATTCCTTACCCAAGATGCTAGTTCTTTAGTAGAAATCACTCAGCACTACTGAACCTCTGTGCAGCAGGAGAAACATTAGGACATCACAACACACAAGATATCCAGTGAGCGTAAAATGTAAGGGCTGAAGGGAGTGATGTAACTTCAGAGACAGATTTAAAGGTAATAAAAAATGTCTGTCGTGGTAATTGCACACATCATGATAACTTGTTTTGTTATCAATCCAACAAGTCTGGTCTCAGCTCTATCCCGCGAAATAAATAATTAAACTTTGCAAAGCAGATAAACTAAGAAGCAGCAATTCTCATAATACATTGCAGCCATGGGGATCGAGGGAGTGGGTAGGGCAGTTAAGCTGAAATGTCATTAATATACTGCCTTCATAAGCACATAATGAAAAATATTGATTCAATAGCAGATTCATTTTTATTTGCACTTAACTGGCACTGAATGAAAGCACTTTTCCTAAAGCTAATCTTTGCCAATAGTAAAGGTTTCCATTCCTGGCCCAACGGGGATTTCAGCCACCCCTTGGTCTGCACTGCTGCATTCAGCTCAGACAATGACTGACAAGGACCTTGATTATTTCAATCAGGCAAGTTGGCGAAAGGATTGAATCACAATGGCACTGGTTCCCAGGAGATGGAGAAAGGGTCTACTGGAGGAAATTGGTCTAACATAACTGTGCAGCTGAAAAGGGGGTTTATGTTTTATCCAATTCCATGCTTATAATAGGCTCTGGAATGGTTGTTTGCTCTATTCATATAGACCTATACAAAAATAAAATTAGATAGAATTTTATAAGATCTAATCTTATCTAAGCCAAGCCCAAGGCTGAAACATACTTGACATTGAATTTTCCTTTTCCTTTTATTCTTATTTATTACCAGGAAACCAAACAGTTTCCCTGCGAACATATCACCGTGTTATGTCCAAGCACACAGACAGTATCCTTACAGTTTGAATACAGTAACGTTTGAAACCTGTGAATAAGGTCACAAGTTTAGTTTAGGGTTAGATTTTCCAGATGGAGGGATGAAAAGCATATAGATTATAGCTTGTCTGACAACTGAGGGCATATAAGGAAATAAACTGATGCCCTTGTGCAGTAACAATATGTCTGAATAGATGCAACAGTAGGAGCAACATGTCTGAGTCATTCAGCACTAACTGACCATGTGAAAACAATGCAAAACACAGACATTTTGCTTATACGTGAATGTATGTTGCAATGCACCTGTAATGATGCAAATAATGTAGCTACACAAGATAGAAACGGGGAATTTTGTATGCTTTGCAATGACAATGACGGGCCAAACTGTCCTCGGTGAGGCTATTCAAAATTCAAGTCACACACCTGTCCACAGACAATGTGGTGTCACTAAACAGCAGTCAGACACCAGCACTGCTAGCATATAGCCCATAGCTAACAAACAGCGTTAGGGTGAAAGAAACCGGCATGAGTGGCTCCCTACCTTTCAGCACCACCTCGACCTCGGTGCCGACAGCATCCTCCCCCTCCGCTCCGGCGCTGGTCGTGGGCTCGTCTCCCTCAAACAGCTGGTTCACCTCCCCCTGGATGTCTGACGGCCGCCGCTCGCCGTCGCTCTTGGAGACGGTGAACCTCTGGCTCATGGTTGTCGCCGGTGAGACAGGCGACTGGTGGTCTTGCCACGGTGCGGGGTGACGTGGACGGACAAAGGCAGTGAAAAACGCTGTGGCTTTTCTTCTTTATGGTGGTCCACCTTTGACGCCTGGTGAGTTCGCCTCCGACTACTCTGACCCGGGCGCCCAACTGCTCTTTGGCGGGTAATCAGATGTGTAACGCCGAGTGGACCATCTCATCAACCGGTGTCTGCTAGCTGCTGCGCACCTGGGTCCTAAAGCCCACTGTGGCTGGATGCATGTGGCGCCGTTCTTTCACTAATCAGGTAAACGCACTCAGTTAACACTTAATAATGCTTACCTCCAAACCATGCTCAAAGCACACGAAAAATACTTCATTAATTCATCAATTACTGAATTCGTGTATCTAACTGTGGCATTACAAAAATGCAGCCCTCTACATTTCCAAGTTGGCGTTGCTAGGCAACCACAGAAAAAGCTGAACATCAACTGGCAGTTGCTAAATCCCAAGGGGGTGGATCGGACTACACGCAGGCGTAGCTCACAGTCGGCCATATGAGGACGGGCAACTTGCTCTGACTCTGGCTGCGGCTGCAGTTACAGTGCAGTAGATAGGTGATCCACTCATCTCCACTAAAAAAACGATTCATAACTCTGTGAAAAATAAATCAGTATGTAGCTATTACTTTAACTATTTGCATAATGTCACTATAATGTTACTTTTACAAAAAAAATACATTATTAAAATTATCTGTGATTCTAAATATGCTGCATCATAACTGCATAGACGTTCATAAAAATCAAACCGTTTTGAAATCGGACAAAAACTGAGCAAGTTATGGTCATTATAGCAGAACATGCAGCAGAGGCTTAAAGTCCCTGGAAAGTGAAATTGGAGTTTTGTTTCAAAATATTGTAATGAAATTGGGTTCAGTCCAAAAGGGCAGACTAAAGTCACCAGGTCAGAGCCTTTAAATAACACTCAGAGGACAGTAGATACACAGTACAATTATCTTTATTACAATGACACAGTTCATAAAACAGGGGACCGAGGGGTGGATTGTGGCCAGGGGGTATACTGCACTGCCAGGGGAAAAGGCTCCCACTATTACCCACTACAAATCACTGCAAGCTTATGGCACACTACAAACACAGCACGCTGTCACCCTCTACTGGAGGCACTGCAACTACTGCTTGACCACACGACCTGTGGCCTATCACACTGCAACTCACGTGACGTCACCAAAGAAGCAGCAGCCCCTCCCTCGCTACGCTGCACAGGTAAACTCCCCCGACTGGACTCCCGCCCCCACTGTCCAATACATTAAAATATTAGGTAAATATAGACTATAATAAAAGAGTACTCAACTCGCCGTCCGGCGAGACCCCCCCCCCCCCCCCCCCCCCCCGGGGTCTGGGCTTGTGGCGTCGTCCAACTCCCCGGGGAAGACGGCTTCGTTGGACGGCGCAGATCGGTCCAGCCGGTGGCAAAGACGCTCCGGCGGAGACGGTGGCAAGGAGCAGCAGCGAACTCAGACGCTCCGGCGGAGACGGTAGCAAGGAGCAGCAGCAGACTCGGCACTCACTAAACCCGGCCCTAACTGTTCTACAGGAGGCGTCCAGCCTCCCCTCCTAACGCTGGAACCACTGACCCCCTGCTCTGGCTGTCTTCATCGCCGGTGGCCCTAACCAGCCACGAACGACACCCTCCCCTCCAAAGAGTGCCAAGCCGCCAGACTAGAGCTCTCCCCCGCCGCAGACAGACTGACTCTTTCTCCTGCCCCAACCCCGAGTCCCCCTCCTCTCATCACCACACCTGTTCACCCTCACACACCTGTTTCTCATCCACTCAGCCTCCGCAACCCACACCCCCCTCTTCAGTCACATCACCACGCCCCCCTCTTCAGTCACATCACACTCCCCCCTCCCATAGCGAAGACTCGTCCTCGAGTCTATGACGTCATCTGATAGTCTTGAGCCCAAGAAGGTGGCTTTCGCTGTCGCTGTGGACGTGCCTCATCCAGCATTCGAGTCTCTTGCCTCAAGCTGGCTACAGGCCCCACTCCTCCAGGAGATGGAGTCGGGGCTGATGAACCATCCGTAGAGGCAGGGGTTCGGTTTTGCTGTAAGGCTCCCTCGCAGGGGACCGAGGGGTGGATTGTGGCCAGGGGGTATACTGCACTGCCAGGGGAAAAGGCTCCCACTATTACCCACTACAAATCACTGCAAGCTTATGGCACACTACAAACACAGCACGCTGTCACCCTCTACTGGAGGCACTGCAACTACTGCTTGACCACACGACCTGTGGCCTATCACACTGCAACTCACGTGACGTCACCAAAGAAGCAGCAGCCCCTCCCTCGCTACGCTGCACAGGTAAACTCCCCCGACTGGACTCCCGCCCCCACTGTCCAATACATTAAAATATTAGGTAAATATAGACTATAATAAAAGAGTACTCAACTCGCCGTCCGGCGAGACCCCCCCCCAGCCCCGGGGTCTGGGCTTGTGGCGTCGTCCAACTCCCTGGGGAAGACGGCTTCGTTGGACGGCGCAGATCAGTCCAGCCGGTGGCAAAGACGCTCCGGCGGAGACGGTGGCAAGGAGCAGCAGCGAACTCAGACGCTCCGGCGGAGACGGTAGCAAGGAGCAGCAGCAGACTCGGCACTCACTAAACCCGGCCCTAACTGTTCTACAGGAGGCGTCCAGCCTCCCCTCCTAACGCTGGAACCACTGACCCCCTGCTCTGGCTGTCTTCATCGCCGGTGGCCCTAACCAGCCACGAACGACACCCTCCCCTCCAAAGAGTGCCAAGCCGCCAGACTAGAGCTCTCCCCCGCCGCAGACAGACTGACTCTTTCTCCTGCCCCAACCCCGAGTCCCCCTCCTCTCATCACCACACCTGTTCACCCTCACACACCTGTTTCTCATCCACTCAGCCTCCGCAACCCACACCCCCCTCTTCAGTCACATCACCACGCCCCCCTCTTCAGTCACATCACACTCCCCCCTCCCATAGCAAAGACTCGTCCTCGAGTCTATGACGTCATCTGATAGTCTTGTGCCCAAGAAGGTGGCTTTCGCTGTCGCTGTGGACGTGCCTCATCCAGCATTCGAGTCTCTTGCCTCAAGCTGGCTACAGGCCCCACTCCTCCAGGAGATGGAGTCGGGGCTGATGAACCATCCGTAGAGGCAGGGGTTCGGTTTTGCTGTAAGGCTCCCTCGCCACTTGCAGCACCTCTCCCCGTGGTGCTGGCGGCAGCCTGGCTTACAGGTGACGCTCTCTCTCCTGCAGACCCAGAGGTGCCCCCATTTGGTCAACGATGGTGGACCCAGCTGGCACCTAATGGGATCTCTGGGCGCCGCCCTGGAGGAAGCCGTGGTCCCCAATTGGTCTGCTCCCTCTCTCTGGGTCCCGATTCCTGCTGTAATGGCACTGGTGGGGAAGAAACAAAAGGCTTGAGTCGATTGAAATGAACCACACTCTCTGGTCCTCCCTCAGCTGGCACTAGTCTATACAGGACGTCGGTCACCCTTTCAACCACTTTAAATGGGCCTCTATACCGTCTCTGTAGTTTTGGGCACACCCCACGTTTCCTGGCCTTATTGTGCACCCAAACCAGCTCTCCCTCTGAATAAAACTGAAAGCTAGCCCTAAAATCATAGGAGGCTTTTTGTTGCTCTGATGCTTTGGCCTGATGCCTTCGAACTGCCTCTACCACGGATGACAATGTGTCATTCAACTTTGACACATAATCATCCACTGAGGAAAATGACTCTTGGTTACCGACATTCAACATAACATCAACAGGTAACACAGCTTCTCGTCCAAATAAAACCCGATATGGAGTGAAAGAGGTGCTTGCATGGATACTACTACGATAGGCCAGCATCACATAGGGTAAAAGGGCATCCCAGTTTAACTGATTGTCTTCAACAAAAAGAGACAGCATAGACAAAAGAGTACGGTTAAAACGCTCAATCAATCCGTCAGACTGGGGATGATAAGGTGACGTACGAGACTTATGAATATGCAAGAGTCTACAAAGCTCTTTAAATAAAGTAGACTCAAAACTACGCCCTTGATCCGAATGGATGCTATGTGGTGCCCCAAAACGACACACCCACTCCTCTGTCAGGACCCTTGCAATAGTGCCCGCCTCCTGGTTGGGAAGTGGAAACGCCTCAGTCCACTTGGAAAAATAATCCCCAATAACTAAAATGTACCTGCTCCCACCAGGCGTCACTGGGAGGGGCCCAAGGATGTCTCGCGCCACCCGTTCAAAAGGTCTGGAGGTGGTGGAAGGCTGTAAAGGGGCACAAGGCTGCCTGCCTGAACTCTTACGGGATGCGCAATCTATACACTGACGGACCCATGACTTCACATCTGCAAACCACCCGGGCCAAAAAAAACGATCCTTGACCTTCCCCTGCAGCTTCTGTATGCCCAAATGACCCCCGGTAGAGACATTATGCAGCTGTTCTAAAACACTGGACACCATTGATTGGGGCAAAACGGTCTGTACTTGGGACGCGGCATCAGAATGAACAGGCGGAATCCTCACCAACCTAGAACCATGCACCTGAAGTTGGGTCCAGACTGGGGCATATTTTTGCAGTTCTGGGGCTTCTGGGATCTGACTATCTCCCTGCTTTTTACACTCAATTATTAGCCGCAGCTCATCATCATCCATCTGCGCTCGGGACATTAATGGCAAGGTCTCTTGTACAACACACACTTTTGGATTGACCACCTCTGGCTGTACCTGGGAGGGCGTCTGCACTGGCTGTTTGTTTTTTTCAAGAAAAGCTGGCAATCTTGAGAGAGCATCTGCATTGCTGTGTAGCTTGCCCGGTCTGTGAATGATTTTATACTGAAAATTGGCAAGTTGTTCTACCCAGCGAGCCAGCTGACCCTCTAAGCCATGAAAGTTATGCAGCCACCGCAGGGAGTTATGATCGGTCCGCAACACAAATTCTCTCCCTAACAGGTAATGTTTAAAGTGTTTCGTGAAAGTAACCATACTGAGAAGTTCTTTTTTTGTTGTGGCATATTTACGTTCTTGTTTCGTCAGGGCCCGGCTCGCATATGCAACAACACGCTCTAGGCCTCCTTCTTCCTGTGACACAACCGCCCCAATCCCCACATCGCTTGCATCTGTATCTAAAATAAAAGGTTTATTAGGATCAGGATATGCAAGCACAGGGGCTGTGATTAAATTTGCCTTGAGTTGGTCAAAAGCCCCCTGACAATGATCGGTCCACTGGAAACGCCTCCCTTTTTCAACCAGCTGGTGCAAGGGCCGGGCGATGTCAGCAAAACCCTTGACAAAACGCCTATAATACGAGGCCAGCCCTACAAAACTTTGGACCTCTGTCTGACTTTTAGGGACGGGCCATGCCCTTACTGCCTCCACTTTAGCAGGGTCTGGCATCACTCCCTCAGCTGAAATAACATGGCCAAGATAATGCACTTGGGTGGAAAACAGGTTGCACTTGGAGGGTTTAACTTTAAGATTAGCTTGTCGAAGCTTCCCGAGCACCCCATCCAAACATGTCAGATGCTCCTGAAAGCTTCGGCCAAAAACAATAATATCATCCAAATAAACCAAACATGTGGTCCACTGCAGATCAGCAAGAATCAAGTCCATTAAACGCTGAAACGTACTGGGCGCGTTACAAAGACCAAAACTCAAAACATTGAACTCAAACAGCCCTTGGCGTGTTATAAATGCAGTCTTGTGGCGATCTGCAGGGTCTACTTCCACCTGCCAATAGCCGCTTGCTAAATCAAGTGTGGAAAACCAGCAAGCGTGACTAAGACTATCAAGGGCGTCGTCTATCCTTGGCAATGGGTAAGCATCTTTCCTGGTGACATCATTAAGCCCTCTATAATCAACACAAAACCGCAGCCCACCCTGTTTTTTTTTTACTAGTACCACTGGTGCTGCCCAGGGGCTACATGAGGGGCTAATTATGCCATCAGCCAGCATTCGCTTTAAATTATGGGCCACCTCCTGTTGTAGGTGGAGGGGGACCCTACGTGGGTGCATTTTAATGGGTTTTGCATCTCCTGTGTCTATTTTATGTGGAGTCAAGTGAGTCCTTCCCAAATCAGTCTCTCCCCGACTAAACACAGAGATGTTCTGCTGGAACAGCTGTCTAATAGCTTTAAGTTCCCCCTGAGAAAAACCCCTGTCGTCCACCCCAAACTGGCTCATAAGTGTCTCCACTGTCCAAGGTTGCAGAACAGTTTCCCCCTCAGTATCCCCACACTGCTCTACTTCTTCCCCGACCTCAATGTCAGTGAACAGGGTGCCCACCTTCATGCCACTCTTTAATGTTAGCGCATCGTTGGTTACATTAATCACTCTCACTGGCAATAAACCCTGCTCAACCCTACAAACCACCCGAGCTACTAGTACATCACAGTGCTTAGGGAGGGAGGATGATGGTTCCAACATACCCTCTGCATAATCCCCCCACTCACTCTGGACCCGACCCCAAATAATGGCCTCACTACGCGGGGGAATGATGGTGTCAGATTGAACAGACACCACCTGGGGTTCTAAAGTTGGAGTAAGGTCAACCAGGGGGAAATTTTTCCCCATGATCTGGCACGATTTTTTACCCAAGTCAACCACAGCACCATACTGGGACAGAAAGTCAAACCCAAGCAGGATTTCTTCTGAGGGGATGTCAGAGACTAGAAACTTATTAACGAGAGCGAGAGACTGAAACTGGCATACGGTTTGCCAACATCCTACAACATGCATCCCTCCCCCGTTAGCTGCTGTGGCCCTACCCATGTAGTTCTCTAAGTTACAGCCCCCATTTGTTATTGTAAGCCACAACTGTTTAGGGATAACAGAGCAAGAGGCTCCAGTGTCTACAAGGACATGACATTCAAACCCACCTATTTTAGCTTTAAGGTAGCCGGAGCCGCCCTTTAACCCATCAGGGGCCATACTAAGTGAAGGAAGGGGGGCGGACATTTGGCCCTCTGTGAGCGCCCCCTCTAGTTTCCCTGTAAATAGGGACAGTCTCGTCTCAGGTGTCGATTACACCCACACTCCCAGCAACCCCCCCTAGGATCAACTTCGCGTCTAGGTGCAAGGGAGCTTGTTTTTGTTGCAAAAGGAGAGGGGTTCCATCCTGAAGAAGAGGATGCACGGGAAGGTTTACTTGGGTCTGCCAGTGCCTGCACAGTGGTTTGCAGAGATTTGACTTCTTGCCGTAGTCCTTCCACCACTGTGAGAAGAGCATCTACTCTCTCACCACTGTCAGGCTTTTCTCCAACCCCACGCACCTTGGCATCAGCGACTGTGCATCCTCTCTCCAGGCCTCTAATAAGCTCAAGCTCAGCAGCAAGGTTAATTGCATCTTCCAAGGTGGCAGGTTTGGCGCTACGGAGACTGACCCGCAGATCCCCATTTCCCACATGTGTAACAAAATGATCCTTGGCCAACAGATCTTGTGTGTGGATGTCTGCAGAGGGATAAGCTTTAACTACTAGACGGCGCAGTGCAATGCCGAATTCTCTGACTGTCTCATTGTGTAGTCTCCTCCGGGAAGAAAAGGTGGCCCTGTTCCAATCATCGCTGTCACATGGATCCAAACACCGCCCCATTGCCTGCTTTAAGGACGCATAATTTGTTTTGGCTGCTGTCGACAACCCACTATAGACTTCACGAGCTCTACCTGACAAAAGGAGACCCATAAATTTTAATCTTAGAGGTTCGTCCCAATTGTTAACATCGGCTGCAATTTCGAACTGCTCAGCCCAATCTGTCCATTCCCGTCCAGCACCCGTGAAAGTTTCCGGCATGAAGATTGGTCGGGGGGTTACAGTTTGCACGCTACCCCTCGAAGAAGGGGGTTGTAGCAGACTGGGGCCTGCCCCTTCAGTCTGGAGTGAATTATTTTCAGGCTCTGACATTTTGAGTATCCCACCACTGCCACCAGTGTAATGAAATTGGGTTCAGTCCAAAAGGGCAGACTAAAGTCACCAGGTCAGAGCCTTTAAATAACACTCAGAGGACAGTAGATACACAGTACAATTATCTTTATTACAATGACACAGTTCATAAAACAGGGGACCGAGGGGTGGATTGTGGCCAGGGGGTATACTGCACTGCCAGGGGAAAAGGCTCCCACTATTACCCACTACAAATCACTGCAAGCTTATGGCACACTACAAACACAGCACGCTGTCACCCTCTACTGGAGGCACTGCAACTACTGCTTGACCACACGACCTGTGGCCTATCACACTGCAACTCACGTGACGTCACCAAAGAAGCAGCAGCCCCTCCCTCGCTACGCTGCACAGGTAAACTCCCCCGACTGGACTCCCGCCCCCACTGTCCAATACATTAAAATATTAGGTAAATATAGACGATAATAAAAGAGTACTCAACTCGCCGTCCGGCGAGACCCCCCCCCCCCGGGGTCTGGGCTTGTGGCGTCGTCCAACTCCCCGGGGAAGACGGCTTCGTTGGAGCAGATCGGTCCAGCCGGTGGCAAAGACGCTCCGGCGGAGACGGTGGCAAGGAGCAGCAGCGAACTCAGACGCTCCGGCGGAGACGGTAGCAAGGAGCAGCAGCAGACTCGGCACTCACTAAACCCGGCCCTAACTGTTCTACAGGAGGCGTCCAGCCTCCCCTCCTAACGCTGGAACCACTGACCCCCTGCTCTGGCTGTCTTCATCGCCGGTGGCCCTAACCAGCCACGAACGACACCCTCCCCTCCAAAGAGTGCCAAGCCGCCAGACTAGAGCTCTCCCCCGCCGCAGACAGACTGACTCTTTCTCCTGCCCCAACCCCGAGTCCCCCTCCTCTCATCACCACACCTGTTCACCCTCACACACCTGTTTCTCATCCACTCAGCCTCCGCAACCCACACCCCCCTCTTCAGTCACATCACCACGCCCCCCTCTTCAGTCACATCACCACGCCCCCCTCTTCAGTCACATCACAATATATTAAAAGTGTTCGAAATTTATTGATAAAAACATGCAAAAAGACTCATTTCTGTGCAGTGCTTAATTTTAGAGGTTAGGGTTTCACAGTTTCACTCTGCTTCAGTGGTCTTTGTTTTTAAGGGCAGGCTTACAGAGGGGGCGCCGTGACGCACTGGCGTCCCTACTTTCATAACTCCTCCCGCACAGCAGAGGTGGCAAGTAACGAAGTACAAATACTTCGTTACTGTACTTAAAGCAGAAGTAAGCGATATTTTTGTGTTAATATAAGTCTTAAATAGTTATATCTTCCGACAGCAATCACTTACATAGAGTGTTTGGTCTGAAACACGGGTCTGTCAGTCACTCTGCTCTGCTCTGAGCCGAGGAGAAAACTTTTCTCGTATCCTACAAGTTTTATCCAATGAGGAGAGAGAACGGCATGCAGGGCTGTGTGTGCAGCCAAGGGATGCGCCTGAATGTGGTGACGTAGGGACGAGGACCAATAGATCCATGACGAGGGCGCGGGCTGCTAACTCCATCGGCTGACAAGACGTTATGGTGCGTTCAAGGCAACTCGTAACTGGTGTTTTTCCGACCTGTGAAGTCGTACCAGTTCGATCTGGTATGAGTTCACGGGTCAGAAGTTACGAGTGGCCGTTATAGTGACTTTCACAGGTAAAACAGGTCGGAAAAACACGAGTGGGTTGCCTGGAACGCTACAAAGTCGTAAGTTGTGACTTGAAGCTGTAATTTACGGTTTCAAAAGCCTGCCTGGAACGCAGCATTAGCCAAAACGACCGGATCGCTTACTTCTGCTTTAAGTACAGAATATGAGTACTTTTGCCACCTCTGTGTACAATACAAATGCCTACAATTCACCATAGTGAAGTACATTAGGATACATTTTGTGTCCGGCAGGTAAACTTAGGCTATGTGAACAATAACATTGATGAAATGGATTCAAGATGAATTATCGTGTGGTTATTTGCTTTGCAGTGAATCGTGCAATGGAAATACTTTTTACTTTTAATAATACTTTTGAGTAAATTTCAGAGCCTGTACTTTTTACTTTTACTTGAGTAGATATTTGGATCAGTACTTTTACTTTTACTTAAGTCGTTTTTTACACAGGTACTTTTACTTCTACTCGAGTAAAGAATCTGGGTACTTTTGCCATCTCTGGTGCACAGTAATATTATAAATACTTCAAGAATGGTAACGAGCGTCTGCTGCCACTACCCCTGGAGCTACCAGCGCCGCCGGAGCTACCAGTCCACTAGCTTGGTCTCTGTCTTAATAAAATGTAATGCAGACTTATCAGGTCATTGTAAAACATGTATTTACTGATGTAAATGTGGTGTTATTTGAACATAGTCTATACAGATCCCAGAGGCAGCGCTGCTCTCATGTGAAACATGAAGCTCCACTTTTAATTCAAACAAACTAATGAGACTGCCACAGTGGGACCAGCCGGCGCCCAGTGGCAAAACTCTAAAAGCCCAAACAGCCACAGTCCAGGTGAACCTCTGCATCGTCCGTCCCACAGCTCACCGCCACAGCAACGGCTACGCCGGCAACAACACTGAGGGCCGCCGCCGTCAGCAGATGAATCTCTGCTTGCCCGGATAGCATTAGCTCGGCGGCTAACGCTAGGCCCGTCGTCCTGTGCTGACGGTGGCGGCCCTCATTGTTGTTGTGGTGTAGCCTTCAAGGCTCCCGCTGCTGTGGCGGTGAGCCGTGGGTCCGATGCTGCAGTGGCTCGGGACCATGGATGCTCGGGGTGGACGGGACGAGCGGGGCTAGCCGGCGAGCTAACGCGTTAGCGCCGGGCTAGTCGAGCTAACGCGTTAGTGCCGGGCTATTAGCCGCCGAGCTAACGCTATCAGGGTAGCAGAGATTCGTGTGCCCCCAGCATATTTCCCTCAGTGTGTATCCGAGACATTCAGACAAGAGCTGGACTCAGGCTCAGGCTCAAGCCCGTAGCTGCTCGGGTACGATGTGACAGTTAGCAGTAGGCCATTTGATTGACAGTTGAAACTTGATGAAGCTCAGCAAGTGGGCGGGGCTTATGTGCCTGCAGCAGACATCCAGAGCTGCGAGAACTGCCTCATTTAGTCATGATTTTAAAACCTAATTTTACCTACTAAACGAATTTTTCTAGCATCCAAAATTGGCAGGATGGTTAATAGGACATATGTCTGGGATGTGATTAACTCAGAAAACGAATCCAGTGTCACTTTCCAGGGACTTTAATGCTCTGAGGGAGAGAGTTGCCCGTCCCAAGATGGCCGCCGTACTGGCTACGCTTTGTCATTGGGAAACAGCTGCGGGTGAGTCATCTAGTTTTCTTATATATATCTATCTGTGCGTTCACACCAAAAGCTTCCAAAGCGTCAAAAACGCTCGAGGGTGGGCGTCAGACAAGACAGCTCCCAAAACGGCAAATATTTTCAGCCGCTTTGGCCGCTCGTCACGTGACTGACGTCAAAGTTCGATCGCGCTGGTCATTGGGGAGCCGAAATACAAAAAAAGGAAAAAAAAGGCAGCCAACGGACATCTCTATTCTGACAGGCTGCCGCCGGTTGCCGCTTAACCGCGTCATAGCTAATTACCCTAAGTTAACCATGGTTCAACTTCTCATCTGGTGACGCTTTGGACGCTTTGGAAGCGCGGCGACGCCTGTTGGCGCTTTGGACGCTCAGTGTCGCCAGGCTCTCATTGAAAATGAATTGACTTCCGGCGTTTTTGACGCTTTGGAAGCTTTTGGTGTGAACGCACAGTATGGCTAAACCAGTTGCCGTTGACCTTTCGCAAAACCCCGCCCCCGAACGGTCATTGTCCAATCAGACATCATAGCAACCGTTACTATGTAAACAAGGTCTGTCAAGCTTGAGGAGGTACTCGCTGCAGAACCACAACTCCAGCATCAGCCCCGCCCACCAGCATCAGCCCCGCCCACTCGCCAGCATCAGCCCCGCCCACCAGTTCCAGTTCCACCTCTCTGGAGTGACTGAGCGGGGAAGTATACACAGCGCATCTATCTACGGCACCAACTGCATTAAGATATAGGCTAGATTAGATTAGATTAGATTATACTTTATTATCAGATCACTCTGAAATTTGTCTTGCGTCCCATGACGTCCAAAGTTTCACATAAATAATAACAAAATACAAAAAACATACATTTACAGAAAGCATAAATGTTACCCTCAAAAGTCACATTTAAGAAAGACACAAACTACCTCCTAACTCCTCACAACATAAATCCAACATTACAAAGTGGCTATTTTGTGGCTATATATTTTGTGGCTATATTTTGTGAAAGATGGTGACACAGGCTGTTAGTAAATCAATTTTCATATCACATTGATTACTGTTTTAACATCTGAACTGTATGTACCGGTATATTTATAACATATATGTATGTAGCCTACCTGTTATACAATAGATATACATAGAAGTTCAGAGTATCACTTGTATAATGTTGGTAGCGTAGTTGGTAGGAATGTTAACTTGATAACTGTGAGATTGGTGTTCGATCCCAAAGGGAATCTTTTTTTTTTTTTACAGCGCCGTCCCCGGGGTAAGTCAGAGTGAGAGCCGAGCAGCGACCGTAGCGGAGCATCACAGAGGCAAAAGTGATTTTGGATAAACTAACAGCATATTGGTCATCTAAACGGTTACTTACTCGCATGAAAAAATATTAAAACCGAATAAAGTGAAGAATAAAACAGCGCTACAGCCGGTACATGCTTTTGCCTGCACACATAACGGGTCAGCCACCAACAAAACGGCGTGAATTGCATTAATTAACACGTCAAATGTTTAAAATTAATCTCCAAAATCAACACGTTAACTTTGACAGCACTAGTAGGTACATATATATTATAGATACAAAATGGAAAATGCAATTAAAAAAAAAAAAAAAAAAAGATTCCCTTGGGGAATCAAACACCGATCTCACAGTTATCAAGTTAACATTCCTACCAACTACGCTACCAACATTACACAAGTGATACCCTGAACTTCTATCTATTTAACAGGTAGGCTACATACATATATATTATAAATATACCGGTACATACAGTTCAGATGTTAAAACAGTAATCAATGTGATATGAAAATTGATTTACTAACAGCCTGTGTCACCATCTTTCACATAGCCTATATCTTAATGCAGTTGGTGCCGTAGATAGATGCGCTGTGTATACTTCCCATGATACTTCCCCGCTCAGTCACTCCAGAGAGGTGGAACTGGAACTGGTGGGCGGGGCTGATGCTGGCGAGTGGGCGGGGCTGATGCTGGAGTTGTGGTTCTGCAGCGAGTTCCACTTGTCAAGCTTCGGACCTCCGACAAGCTAAGTGTATTGTCGGACAGTACCTGAAGAGTTTGGCTGGGGGAGTCGTGTTCTTGCCCTTCCCAAAGCTGAAAACACAACAGGAGAGGTGCCCCCACCCTGCAGCCGGACCCTTCTCCCACTCCCAGCTAAATGTCATGAAAATAAACAAGCATAGCCTACATCTGCTCCAAGGTAAGCTAGCAGGACTAGGGCTGTATCCCAAATCACTCACTACTACAGTGCTTCCTCTAGGATTTTTTTTTTTTTTTAAAGGAGTGGTGGCTGTCGGATTGGGGGGGGGGGGGCGATCGTACAATATAACTTTCACTTTCACCACGCACTGCTGCAGCATGTGCGCTTCTCTCTCTCTCTGTGTGTACGTGTGAAGGCCAATAACAAACAGCGCTATGAGGAGATGAATGAACGGAAGACATGCAGCGGTGTATTTGCGACAATTAAAAAAAATAGAAGGAGCTGTACGTATGAGGAAACAGTGCACTTAGACAGATTGAATGGTGTCACAACTCTCCTCTCGGTGGGGAGAAAAAAAAGAAAAGAAGAAGCTCATGGTCTCGTCCGCGACACAAACACCATGTCCCGTATTCTCTTGTTTATGGCAAATAAGACTAGGCCTACATCATAACATATGATAATTCATCGATCCACTGATTGATTATGAAAGACTTCGTTGAAAATACATGCACAGGACAAAAACAGCAAAACTTAGCAAAACAGCAGGGAAGTGTCCAGACTTGCAGATGCGCTAGCTACATGATGCAATTTATGAATCGATAAAAGCCGTATTCACCATTATGTTTACATTGTGACCACGCAATTTTGTAGTGGTGTCAGATTGTTTAGTGATTATTAATATTCATAAATATAGCGCTCATATGCCTCTGAGCAAGACGCTCAATATAAAAACACTGTTGACACTCGGGCGGTGTCGAGAAGTTTGTCGGGCTAGCAACGGTAACTAAGGGGGGCGGGGCTTTTGCGAAAGGTCAATTAAGGTGGCTATTTTTGGTGAAACCGTTTTCAAATTAGCTATGGATGTCTGAAAGTTATGAAAAGGTTCAATTACCAAGTAAATGTACCACCACCAACAACAACAAAAAACAAACAGTTTAAAAGCCTTTTAATACCGTATATTGTGCATTGAATGTGGCGTATGTTTAATATAAATGAATCGTATTTGTATCTGCAACATGTAGGAATGAGGTTTATTCTTCTTTTTTTTATCATTATTCTTTTTTATTGAACATTTATGCACAATACAGGACAGGATTAGAAGTAGCCCAAGTTACAGAACACCGTGGGGCAGAAGAATAAACAAACACAGAACAAAACAAAGAGGGGGAGGGGTTGTGATTATTGAGCATAGACTGTAAAATGAAGGTATTGAGCAGGCATTTTGAGGGGTGTTGAATTTGTTGGGAGTAAAAAAGAACAATAGGATATCTAGTCACTCTTTTCTTTTCTTTTCTTTTTTAAATACCAACAACTCATTCTACTTAAAGCAGAAGTAAGTGGTCCGGTCGTTTTCGCTAATGCTGCGTTCCAGGCAGGCTTTTGAAATCGTAAATTACAGCTTCAAGTCACGACTTACGACTTTGTAGCGTTCCAGGCAACCCACTCGTGTTTCTCCGACCTGTTTTACCTGTGAAAGTCACTATAACGGCCACTCGTAACTTCCGACCGGTGAACTCGTACCAGATCGAACTGGTACCACTTCACGGTCGGAAAAATACGAGTTTCCTTGAACGCACCATAACAGTCCTCGTCACTACGTCACCACATTCACGGCGTCCCTTGGCTGCACACACAGCCCTGCATGCCGTTCTCTCTCCTCATTGGATAAAAACTGTAGGATACGATAAATGTTTTCTCTTCGGCTCAGAGCAGAGCAGAGGGACTGAGAGACCCGTGTTTCAGACCAAACACTCTATGTAAGTGATTGCTGTCGGAAGATATAACTATTTAAGACTTATATTAACACAAATATATCACTTACTTCTGCTTTAAAGGGACAACGAGGAGTTTTGGAAAAGCGAAGCGTTTTCACACTACATTTATGAGCCTCCGCGCTCACCGTGAAATTCTTTGACCAGCGCAAGACGGACTCATGTTTTCATTCATCAATAATTAAAGTCAGAGGTTCAAAGACGATCACATACCGTCGTAGTTCCGACCATAAAGGGCGATTCGGCTGCGTTATTCTCATGACTCGCCACGAAACCGAAAGTAAAGAAAGCTGGTCGGCTCGACCAGCATCTCCGCCACCACTAATAATAACAAAATAACAATAGAGACAAAACGATATATTTATCGAAAATTGGCCCATTAACAAGTGTGGGTAGCGTAGATTCATCCACATTAACGTGAGACTTTTTTATAACCAAATAGAAACTCCTCGTTGTCCCTTTAATGAGACACTGATGAGGTCATCACCTGAACCACATCTGATATTATAGGAAACCACTGCTGGGATTAAACATTGACATTATCCCATAAAAACTGATTTATAAACTCTTCCTGAGTTAAAATATTCTTGCTGTGCTGTTTAGGAATAAATATGAACATGTTTTCTTTGCATTATTATTATTATTATTATTATTATTATTATTATTATTATTATTATTATTCAAGGTCTGAAAAGACTTGATATTTTTGTTATTTAGACTAGTTTAGTCATTAGCCAATAAAAGCTCTAAATGACTTTTTTTTTTTTTTTCAATTTTGGGAGAAATGTTGTCTAGTTGATCGGTAGTTGATCATGCTAGTCAGAACATTGCAGTGATGGTCCTTCATGAATGATAACCCCAAGATGCCTGTCAAAGCTTTATTCACTGATCATTCTCATAGCACTGTTAGCTAAAGAGGCAGATTTTGTCCCAGAGGAGTTAGTGGAAACTTAAAGAGGGAGTCCAGCTAGCTAATCTTATAACATGTTTGCTGTAGCTACTCATTTTCAAGTTGATGAGTGCTGTGTTCACAGCTTGTCTGTACTGCCCCCAAGTGGTCAAAATATTTCAGGTTTAAGTCAGATGGTGAGGACACAGATGGGTTCATGTAGGCCTATATCAAGTTATGTAGCAATACTAAAGACTTGTAAAGAGTACATTCTAAGGGTTAGGGTTAGGGTTAACCCATTACCCTGACCCTGGGTGAACATTAATAGCCTGCTGAACACTAGTAGCAGTGTTCAAAGCACTGCTGTGTCACCTAAGTAAAACTTTAAATCTGTAAAAAAAAATAATAATAATAAAAACATAGGTCTATATAGTTATAAGTTATATCTAAATACTAGTGTATAATGTCTCAGCTCAGTCCTCTGTTGTCCTTTGTTAAGTGAACTATAGGTTTACTCTTGATATTCTCAGCTGTTCATCTGGTTCAGGGTTTAGCAAAGCAAGCACCTTTAATCCAATTTAGAGTTGTGGACCAACTGCTTTGTTGATTGTTGAAGTGATACAGTCCCTGATGCAAACCTTAAAGGGGAATTGCTGTTTTTTTTATAATCTGGACCTTATTTCTAGCATAAAATCACCAGTATTTTGTTATCATACGCTAGTGCTATAGAGAGCCTAAGCGGAAGCAGGAAGTAACGGCGCCATGGGACCTCAACTCTGAAAAACTCGCCATTCAAATGAATGAGACTGAAAATTTTATTTCGTGATCCGTTTGAATTGCGCCATGAGAAAAAAATATGTCCTCTACCTGTTTAAAACATCACGTTTCATGCCGAGAAATCAGCCGTTTATCATAAAACGGCAACAGAAGAATGTATTTTGTGTAAAGACCGCTCTACGGACTACAGATCTGTGTCCCACAGAAAATACGTCACCAACTGACACGGGAAAGGGCGGCATTTGGTGTGTGACGTCACCTACGTGTCACCTACGTGACTTGCTTACAGATTCTTCTGAATTTTATTCTACAATAGCTTTACAACAAACGGCTGATTTCTCGGGATGAAACGTGATGTTTTAAACAGGTAGAGGACATATTTTTTTCTCATGGCACAATTCAAACGGATCACGAAATAAAATTTTCAGTCGCGTTCATTTGAATGGCGAGTTTTTCAGAGTTGAGGTCCCATGGTGACCGTTACTTCCTGCTTCCGCTTAGGCTCTCTATTCCCCTCTGAGTCCAGGGTTAGCTCCGGGGACGGCTCTCCATTCCGACACACCTCCACTCCGACACCCCGCTGTTCCGAAATACCCCCACTTCGAAACACCGCTGTTCCGACACCCTCCCCCCCCGTCCAATGTCCAAGGTCTGAACCGCGTGACGTTGTTTACACTCTGTGTTGCTGCTTGTCTGTGAAACGTGCGCTGCTCAGGGACTGGGCAGATCTGTCCCACTTGCTTTCTCCCCGACTCCGTTGTTGGAGATCTCCCACACAGTAATAGAAATACACTTCTTTTCTCCCCCCCTGCTCCACTCGAGCGCGGCTGAACCCGGCTTGAGCTCACAGGGGCGCGAGGCTGCTGCAGCCGCCGCTCGTGCTGACAGCTGACTGAAGGAGATGCTTTGGTTGGGTTTAGGCAATGAAGAAAGGAGTTGGTTAAGTTTAGTAAAAAGTCCAGGTAGAGGCTAGACAGGCCAGAAGCATAATGAACGTTATATGTCATTAATATGAAGTATTTGCTTGTTTTACAGTTAATTATGCACATGATCCGTTTGACCCCAAAAAGGAAAAAAGGATCAATGTGCATTGCGCACTGCACGGCCTCCGGTTCCTTTCTCATTACGTCCGTCTGTTCGTTCGGAGTGGGGGGGTTTCCCCAATAGCCTTTTCGGAATAGTGGGGTCTTTAGAAAAAATAGAAAACCCCGCTATTACGATGAATGGAAGTCTATTTTCGGAAAGGCGGGGCTTCGGAAAGGTGGGGTGTAACCCAGCTAACCCTGGACTCAGAGGGGAAGACCCCGGATGTTGCAACATCCAGGGTCTGTAGGATGACCTACTGACCTCTGACCTGGATGATGTCATCTCGGCGCAGCGGGGCTCATTCTGATAATATGATTCCACTTCGGCATTCAGGTCCATTTTTAGCGCAACTAGCCAGAGCTTTAGTGAGTCCAGGTTGAGGAGAGGAAGCCTGTTGAAGCTGAACTTCATCCAGCTGCTCATTTTGTTCTGACAATTCGGAAACACGCAGAAACGAACCATAGTATTAGCAGTAGCAACTTTCAGGTAAACAAGCTGCACCGTGCTCGGAGATCATCCAGGTCAGAGGTTAGTAGGTCAATCTACATGTTGATAACAGCTAATTGGTGAAATGAAAGAGTTTTGCGGAAGATATTTAGAGGCTGCATTCCGTTGCCCCGTAGACTCGCATTATATGGATATACGCGGCTCTCAGCTGGATCTAATTTCGTCGGAAGGACTCATAATGACACCAAAATTATCTAATTTTATGCTAGAAATAAGAAGATCCAGATTGTAAAAAACAGCAATTGCCCTTTAAGCCTTTCTTCAACGCTGATTCACTCTTAGCCTACTTTGTATTTCATAAACATAAGAAAACACAGACATAGGAGTTTTCAAATTGTCAGCTGATTATGACTGAGCTCCCAGTGTGCAGTATCCACCATCGAAAAATGTCATTTAGAAATTTAGTTAAAGGGTCTGAAAGGCTAAGAAAATGTAAGTAAAACTCTTGTATGACTGCAAAAGAGCTTCAGGGAAGTGTAGCTGACACAGAAGTGGTGGTGGTGCACCACTTAGGTCATGGTTTCCAGTTGTCATGCCCATAAGTTTGCCGCCACACAGTGGCTCGGTTTTTTGTTGCGTTTCCCTGTTTAGTTTAGTTACTGTTTATTTTGAAGTTCTGTGTTGTGTCATGGTCTGTGTCTTCGTCCTAGTTTCCCGTTTTAATTTGAAGTCCAGTGGTCCTGTCTTCCTGTGAGCTCCCTGCCCTTGATTACCTCATGTGTCTCACCTGTGTTACTTGTACCACCTGTGTCTCGTTCCCTCATGTATTTAACCTCAGTGTCTCCCTTTGTCTTCGTTGGTTCATTGTCATTTGTCCACGTCCATGGTGTGTTCCTGTTTTGTGTAAAACCTGGCAAATAAAACCTTTTGTCTTGCAAGTCTGCATTTGGGTCCTGCTTCCCTGGAATCCTGACACCAGTGGGCTGGAAGAGTGGCAAAGAATGTAATCTGAAAAGTTAAAGTGATTATGTAGTCAGTCAAAGGTAGTTGAGAAAAAGTAGAAGATTTTTTTCCTCTGGACTAGAAGAAAAATAAAATAAAATTGTTTGCATTGTTTTGGGGGGTGATGAGGCATTTTTGCTTTCATGTGACAGTGAAGGGAGACAGGAAAGTCAGGGAGAGAAAATATTTTGATGACACACACCCTATATGGTATAGGCTCTACCAGGAGAGTACTAAAATGTATATTACTGTACATATTACTTCTTGGAGCCCAAGAAGCAGCATGCTCCATATTTTCTTTCATTTATTCATTCATCTGTATAAAAGTGTATTTTTAAGACCTGAATTGCATTGCTTTATCTTGTGACAACTGTTTATTTGTCTTTGTTCAATCGTTTACATTTAACCTTAATTAACAGATCTGATCTTGAGGCCACATCTGTAAATGACTGTAAGCTTTTATTTCTTATTCTTAGTCTCAGTCTTATTATTATTGTTAATATTATTATTGTTGTTGTTGTGTAACTGGGCTGGCTGGGGTTCACTACAGCATCCTCATTAGGAACCTTAATAGTGCTTACCCACCCCACCCCTAACTCCAACATTTCTCTTCACTCTGCACAGTTTTATTCATTTTTACTGATGTTTTAAATGTTGTTTGCTGTATGTTTCTTGTGTTTTGATGTTGTTCATTGTTGATTTTTACTGATGCTCTCTGTAAAGTGTCCTTGAGTGGCGTGAAAGGCGCTTCCTAAATAAAATGTATTATTATATATTATTTAGACCTATCAACTCCACTGCTACTCCTGTAGGTCAACAATTCTTCATGCAGTTTGAATTCCAGATAACAGTAGTCGCATAAGTGTTTAATAATGACCCAATTATATTTTCACTTATTTATATGACTTTTATTCCATTAATAAAAAATGAAATGGTATATTTGTTATCAGTTGGTTAGAGTACTGTACAGTTGATTACAGTTACCATGACCAAAGGTCATTCCACGTTTCCTTAATCCAGTCACAGGCGGCCTGGAAGAAAGAACGAGTTGCCTCTTCAACACACTCTACAAACTTTGCTTTGTCCAATCTTTCCATAACCCAGGCATTTAGTTCTGAACTGTCTTCAGGTGGTGGCGGGCAGTTTTCATATACTGTGCAGGGAACAAAAAACATACACAGTTCATCATCACAGTTGACTGGAAGGACAAAAGACATTTTCTAGTCCACAACATTTTTTTTGTTTTGTTTTTTTGTCAAATTCTCACCATGATCTGTGTTGAAGACCACCACTTTGGTCCAGCCCAGACACTTTATCTGTGTCTCAAACTCCTTCATCTCAGCAGCAGTGATCGTCTGTCTCCTGCCTATAAAACAGGTGACACATTTAAGATGAAAGTTTTGTAATCATATTCTGTCATGAAATGTCTGCAATACACTGCATTCACTTTAACCCACACTACTGTGCACACACACCATGTTTAGTATCTTTATATTATATATTAAAGGCCTCTTAGGAACATAAACAGTGACAACTCAATTAATTAAGAATATATTTTGACATACGACTTACAGAATAGTAAAACCTTAAAGCCTATTAAAAAAATTGCATTGTTTCATCATACAGTTATTCTAAAAAGTATCTTAATCTTGTCCTTACTGAGAAGATAAAGGGGGGACATGTAGTTATCCCCCTTCATAACAACGCAATCAGGACATCCACTTTGCAGCAGCTGAAGTTGGTCAGATGCTTGAAACAAGAAATGTGTTTATGGAAATAATACATAAAATGTTTGACATTACAGGCACGATATCATAAAGAAATTGACACTTCATCTACATTTGTTAAAAACACAAAAATCATTAGCCACATCTAATATAAGAATTTAACAAGACTGAATGATTTTAAATCTTAATTTTTTCCTCGTTTTAGCATTCTCTGCATTGTTCAAAACATCTAAGCAACACACAGTTAAACATCAGTGCACTCAGTATATTGAAAAACTTCTCACCATCATCAACATCATATACAAAGTTGCTCCCATGGATTTCTGACCTGGTACTGTTGTCACAATATCCATGCCTGTTGAGGATTTCATAATGATATGTACCACACAAATGCTTTGGGTCATGATACTGTATCATCATGGTATGAATCTTTAAAAGTCAGATGCAACTTTTAAAGATTCATACCAGTGAAAAGACTTCTTACATTTTAATGTGAGCGGTGGATCCATAGATGTTTGGTTTGCCAGTTGAGGTAACATCAAATGCAAGACTTGGCCAAAGAGCATCAAACAGAGTTGGAATAAAACAGCCACTTGATGACAGAGCTATATAGTGCCATCTCCCAGAGAACTGAAAAACGGAAAGAGGGACATTTAGTTTATTCAGCTCATTTATTTTGACCTGTTGTTTGGTAAGTTTAGCATAAATAGGTTCAACTTATTTCTGATTGATACAGCTGCTGCAAAAAGAATAAATGTGGAAATAAACTTACATCCGGCCCTTTGTCCAGTGGCTTGAGCAGCTGCTCACAGGTCAGTGGTGCAGCCTGGCTCACTGAGGTGAGACTCAGCACAACAATAGCAACACACAAGATCCTCATTATGACTCTGATGCCTCTGTGTTTCTCACAGGTCGGCTTTATATCCATATCACTGACCAATTATTTTGGGCCTCATCGACCCACCCTCTGACGGGATGATACGCAGATTATAGGACACCAAATACTAATATTGGGTGTTATGCCAGTAAAACCTACTGTAGTGTTCACTCACCAAACAAACTGTCATGCAACAGGGGTAAAGGGGCATTGAGATGCCAATGTCTGTTTCCTGATACAACTTTGAAATACCTCTGTCTGTCTCGAGAAATTACTCAAACAAATATCTCAGAAGTGAACTAAAAGCTCCTAAGATTTCTCTTGATATTCTCAACTGCTCATCTGGTTTAGGGTTTAGCAAAGCAAGCATCTTTCATCCAATTTACAGTTGTAGACCAACTACATGTTTTGTTGACTGATAGTCACCAAACTGCCTTACAACAGGGGTGAAGGGGAATCTAGTCAATGTCTGTTTTATGTCCATATTAGATTAAAATGTAGTCCTTATATATCATTTATTTTTTGATTAAGTAGGCCTAAAACTCATGTACTTCAAAAGAGCTGCAGAAATGTATAGTTGACACAGAGGTGGTGGTGGTGCACCACATTCAAAAAGTCAGTGTCTGAACTCAGCATGGTTTTAAAAGAGGTGCTGTGAATGTGAACAGATTACACTGTAACTGAATCCTTTGGCCTCAATCACAAAAAGTATATTTTGAGAGAAAATGGGGCAGCATCAAAAGCAGCGTCTTTGCTAAACTCCCTTGTAACAATTGTTACAGAGGTGTCTGCTCCTGCAAGGCACAAATGGATAAATAGTGTGCAGACATATATGCCTTTCATGAGATAACCGTGTGGTCAGCCAGTAACCATCAGTTTTGTCAGCTGAAGTTGGCTAATGTTTAAGCGAACGCAGGCTCAGCTGACTCATTTTAAAATAATGCAATCTAAAATGCTAGCTATTAAATGCCTTTCGCTGCAAAAGAAAAAAATAAAATTAGTAATTTATTACACAAACATGATAGTGATTATAAAATATAAAAATCTTAAATCTGGAATAGCTCTGTTGGTGGGCAGACACAGCTACTATTGATTATGAGGTTAGTGAGGTTACTCATTTTCCCTCCATAACTTCAGTAGCCTGACTGATGATGAAAGCAAGCTTTTGACTTCTAGTCATTTGTACTCAATATTTCAAGTTGATTAAAAAGAGTAATGCAGTAAGGACATATATGGTGATGAATGTGATGCACAGGAACTTGTGCACAGCTGCTGGTGGACTTTTTTTTGTAAGTATACTTTTTGGTTAGTTGAGAGAGACAGGATGGGGAGGTAGAAAGGGGGGGGATGACATGCACCAAAGGACCACCCGATGTGGGATTCGAGTCGGGGGCTGCCACAGGGAGGACGAGCCTCTGCTCATGGGGCGCCTGTCTGTCCACTGAGCTAAACAGCGCCCTGTTGAACTTTTACCTTTCCTTACTGCTGCAGCTTGTGCAACTTTGAACATTTCATCACCCTCAGCTTGAGCATACTGAATGGATTTTTTTTGTTTGTTTGGGTATACAGAAAACCCACACATACAGACATATCTACTTTTCGACTCTCACCACCCTCTGGAACATAAGCTTGGTGTTGTCAGAACCTTACAACACAGAGCTGATAACGTGCCCACCAGCTCACAGGCCCAAGGGGCAGAACACAAGCATCTGAGAGGCGCCCTCACAATTTGTGGTTACCTTAGCTGGACCTTTGTGAAAACTGCAGCTGCTTCCAGAAAGAAAACCAACAAAGTGGTTGAGAAAGAAAGACAAAACAAGAGAAACAACATAGTCATTCCATATGTGTCTGGAGTATCAGAAAAACTCAGGAGGATCTTTAACAAACACCGTATCCCTGTGTATTTCAAACCCAGCAACACACTCAGACAGAGACTGGTACATCCTAAGGACAAAACACCACACACCCACAAAAGCAATCAATCTGGTGTATGCAGTCCAATGCAACGAGGAATGCAAAGACCTCTACATTGGAGAAACAAAACAACCACTGCATAAACGCATGGCCCAACACAGGGGAGGTAACTCCTCAGGCCTGGACTCTGCTGTCCATTTACATCTCAAGGAGAAAGCCCACTCCTTTGGGGACAGCAATGTCCAAATCCTAGACAGAGAGGACAGATGGTTTGAAGGAGGAGTTAAAGAAGCTATGTAAAAGTAGAGAAACCATCCCTCAACAGGGGAGGAGGTCTCAGACACCACCTATCTCCAATTTACAATGCTGCCCTTTCATCCCTTCCCAGGAGATTCAACAATCTAGCCTCAGGCCCCGTCCACACAAATCCGTTTTTTTCGAATCCGGATAAATACTTTATCGGATTGGCCTCGCGTCCACACGAATACGGCGTTTTCAGGGGGTGAAAACGGGTCCCAGAGTGGGAAATTTTGAAAACGCCGCCCCAGCGTTTTCGTCTGGACGGCCAAAACGGCTTTTTTCTGAAACGATGATGTCATGCCCCCCACCGCTCTACCTGTAACCTGAGACACACACACACCGCTGCAGCAGCTACCAGGGTTGGGGAGTAACGGATTACATGTAACGGCGTTACGTAATTAAAATACAAAATATGAGTAACTGTATTCCGTTATAGTTACAGTTTAAATTGATGTATTCTGATTACAGTTACTTTCTTTTTTTTAAAAGGATTACTTGGATTACTTTAGCCTACCGCACACGCAGGTTGCCAGACGCTTGTTGCACTGTGGCGAAGTTATAAGGGAGAGGGACGGACAAAACAGAGTAGGCTACTAAACTCGTCGGCCGTCACTGGTGAAGTCGGCTTCATTTTGGTAGTGGCGCTATCAGGACGCCCAGCATATTCCTCTTCAATGTCCGGTCTCTGGTAAACAACATGAATGAACTGCGACAGGATGACGTTTTTAAAAGGATCCTGGACTGTCATGTGTTTATGATGAGCTGCATGTTTAACAGCAACGTCAGTCACGCTGTTTCCAAAACCACTCCGACTTCAGCAGTAAGTTTACAGTAGGCCTAAGTCATAGACTGTAAAAGGCCTAATATAAGTAGGCCTACAGTTTTTGTGTCACACTCGCCCTGCTCATCAAGCTGTAACAGATCCGACCCGCAGTTGTTGAAGCCCGGACCCGACACGGACCGACACACTAGCATTAATTATTACGAGGCGAGGCCGGCCAAAATAAAAAAGGAGATGACGCCCGAGGCCCAGCCCGGCCTGACGAGTCAGATTTTCGGCACGAACCAGGGTCAAACCAGCGCGTCCGGTTGGGTTGGACCCAGGGCCGTTGTATAGGGGAGAAAGGTGATGATAATTCTAGGGACCCAGTGCCCAGTGGGGCCCATAAAAAACCCCAGTAGTCTAATCTCTGTATGACTGATTTATTCTGCGTAAGACCCTGACTAATACTCATAGTACACTGTAAAAACTCAACATCTTTCCAAGAATATTTGTCTTATTTCTTGTCCAAATGTCTCATTTCTAGTCAAAACTAATCTCTTTCCACTTAAAATAAGACTCATTACCTAAAAATTAACTTTTTTTTTAAAACTTTTAGATCATTTTCACTTGTTTCAAACAAATTTTCTCTTGAAATAAGTAGAAAAATCTGCCAGTGAAAGTAAGTTTTTTGTGCTTGTAATAAGGAAGAAAAACTTGTTCCATTATCAGATTTTTCTACTTATTTCAAGTGAAAATCTGCTTGAAAGAAGTAAAAAGTGTCTAAAAACAAGCTACGTTTTAATGTGATGAGTCTTATTTTAAGTAGAATGAGATTTGTTTTTGACTAGAAATGACATTTTGACTAGAAATAAGACAAATATTCTTGCTAAGATACTTGAGTTTTTGCAGTGTAATGCTGCATTAGCGTCAAAACAAAGTAGGCTAAATAAAAAATGAAAATACATACGTAGTCTAAGAAAAAAAAAAAACTGGAAAAGTTAGGGGGAGGGGCCCACTTTAGTATTCTTTAAGGGGGCCCAGAATTCCTAGCAACGGCCCTGGTTGGACCGTCCATCACCTAGCCCAAAAGAACCAGGCAGCCCAGACCAGAGAGCAGAGGAGAGAGACAGCAGAGTAACAGGTGTGTGTGTGTGTGTGTGTGTGTGTGTGTGTGTGTGTGTGTGTGTGTGTGTGTGTGTGTGTGTGTGTGTGTGTGTGTGTGCGTGCGTGCGTCTGCCTGCTGTGAAAGATAGGCTAATTCTAGGCTGAAAATCTCAGGACACATCAGCTCTGTGAAGCTCAAGCAATATCTGACAGACAGATGAGAATAGGGCAGATGTGGTGGAAGAAGACAGTGTGGCCTGAAAGAGACACATGAAGCAGAGGATGGATAGTTGATACTTGATGGATCGGTGAAATTATGGTCTGTATGCTTCAGTATACATGCTACAAAATTTTCTAAAATTGCCCGTGCTTCTACACTCACAAACAAAACCTATTTTAAAAAACATGTATTTTTTTTAGGGTATTCTGCATGAGTAGGAGGTTCAGAGGCTGTAGTCTGAACTGTAGAGCAGAGAAAGCTGCTCAGTTTTAATATAGCCTAAACCCACTAATTCAATGTGTTTGGCGATTAAAAAAAACATTTAAATGTGGCTGGATGATCAATAACAAATTAAACTGTGGTTTGACAAATTCAAACACATGTAGCCTATTAATGCTTTTGTTTAAAGCCACGGTAGCCTACAGTAAGATCATGTGTAAGATCATTCAAAGCAAATTCAGTGTCCCAGTCAAAGGCGCTTAGGCAGGCGATTTTAAAGTAATCTAAAAGTAATCCAGAAAGTAATGAAGTTACATTACTTTACTTGAGTAATCTAATTACATTACAGATTACATTTTGGGACATGTAATCAGTAATCTGTAGGGGGATACATTTTAAATGTAACCCTCCCAACACTGGCAGCTACACACTGACAGTCTATGGACGTAACAACAACGGCCGACTGCCGTTGGGTCGCTCAGAGGCTGCGGCTGAATCGCGCCTGTTTAATCATCACTGATCATCATATTTACTCTGACACGACTCCCTGTCAACATTTAATCCCATGTTTGAGTTTGAATACAGCGGGGAACTTCTTCTTCTATTGAATTTCAGCGGGGACTTCCTGTCTTTTTCTCTGTCTTAAGTGTTGGCAGCGCTACAGCGCCACACACACTCCACCCATCCACACACGCCTGGAGGATGTACTACAGCGTTTTGGGTCGTTTTCAGTGGATGCGTGTGGACGCAGATATTTCTGAAAACGATGCCGTGTTTACGGAGATTTTTTTCAAAACGATTAAGAAAAAGATCGGATTCAGTGAAGCCGCGTATTCGTCTGGACGGGGCCTCAAAGAACAACCACTGTTCACAAGTGGCAAGTGACTCCAACGACTGTCGTTACAACAACATAGGGCACTAACGAAGTCGAAACCAACTTCCATCAAAGACAGTCATTTAAACGACTGTTGTTGGCACTTGGAGCACAAAAGGGAACCAGTGACATCATCACCCTTGTGAACGCCCACACAAGAGGTTAAATAGTGAGTCTCCACACCAGATAGTTGGACCAGTCCCAGCCTGGTCAGATGCGTAACTGATGAAGCCTCTTGGATGAGAGGTGAAACGTCTTCCTAGACAAAAACTAAGTCCAGTTGCTTTCGATTTAACCTCCTTTGAAATACTATGACCTGGACAAATGAGAATATGCACCGGCTTTGTTTGTTTGTGGTTTTTTTTTACTTGCAGTCAATGGTTTTTCAGAACCCCAAGCTAGCACCTTAACTGAACTGTGTTTCAGGTCAATTCTCCACCTGTTTTTCTGGAAAATCACCTCTATATAAATAATGGTGCCCGGCCCTATCCTGGATGTCTCCAGAATTACGTTAAACAGTCAAAGTTGGTTTTCCTGAAATCCCCACCCTGTCCTGACCTAGGGCTTTTCTTTGGGAAACCCTGCAGTCTCTACCAGAGTTTTGTTTGCTTTCCTGTCGCCTGTTTACAGTCTGCTGGCCCGCTCACAAAGTTGAAATCAGCCAACCCAAGTCTGGTCACGGCCATGTGCATTTGTTTTGATGTCTGACTTTCATCACTGTGGTGAGGATCACAATGACACAGAAACACAACATTTTGATCTGACAGTGTTTGTTTATTCAACAAGACACAATGAGACACAACAAGCATGAAAGTTTCAGTGAGACGTGATGATACATCACAACAAAAACTTGTAGATTTCTACAAGACACACTGTACTCAGAGAGAGTAAGGGGACAACTGTCTTTACAAAAGACAAACATTTGGACACTGTAGTCACTCTGCTTTGAGAGTTGTTTCTTCTTGAACTTCATTCAAACATTTGTGGTTGAACAAAAGTGACAATAAAAAACGACCAGACAACAGGTCACATTCTTGATAACTGTAAAATTCAGTTCATTTTCATCATGTAGAAACTTATTGTCACTGGAAAACTGTGACAAAGAGAAATCATCAACACCTTTTATAAAAAGAAAAGGATAAACATGTTGATCTTAAAACAGATCAATTTCCATTCATCACATAAAGAAAAGGTCAATTATGACAAAATGTCCATCAACAGGACAATTTAAATGTTTGATCAAAATGATCAATAAAATTAAGTAAGACTTAAAAACAAACAGTGAACACTAGGATCTTACAACAGATCCATTGTTAATAATCAAAGAGATTAAATGGATTTAAAGTCCATTAAGACGATATGTCCATAAAGGGACATTTATCACCTTAATCAATACTATATATAAAAGATAACAAATGTTACCATAGCAGTATCTGTCACTGATATACATGACGTACAGTGAGGCATAATAATATTAATTGCTAAAGCAATCATATTTGATTCATGCAATATGCATGACAATTTGTTCTCCTTCTTATATTGAAAGATATAGTATCAGTTGTTTCCAATAGGAAAATAAAAATCCATGAAGGAAAAATAAAAGTTTCTGTTCATACAGAAGAACAAGTCCTTAAATTTCATAGAATTCAGTTGTAGTGATCTTTGAGCAACATGGTGGTGTGAGTTTGTCAGGGAGTAAGTCCAGTCTGTAGGTGTCTACCACGGCCTCCAGAGGGCGCTGTTGACTGGACTCTTCTCTTTGGTGGTGCTGCTGTGGACTGTGGAGCTCAGGAGAGAGAAGTCAGCCTCCATCAGGCTCTTATCAGAGGAAGACTGCAGCTTGTTGATGTGGTTCAGCAGTCTTCTCTGCTGTTGATTCTGCTGCTGCAGCTGTGTCAGGAAGCAAACTGTCATCTCCAGGATGTCTGCTTCCTCCAGCTTGGAGTCTGGCTGCTGTTTGAAGAACCCTGGACCCAGGAGAGACTTGAGCTGCTCGATGCTGCTGTTGATTCGCTCTCTGCGTAACTTCTCCACCAGAGGCTTTCTGATCTGTAGAGAGAAGAACAAAGTCATTAATAAACTGCTCCTGGAGTAAAGTGTTGCAGCAACAAAGACAAGAAGTCAAGGATGAAGATTAAGTTGAATCTACAATTTACCTTGTGAGTCAGAGTCAGATGCTGGTGAGAGTTGGTGATTGCTGCAGTGATTGTAGGAGCCATGGCTGGATCTCTGTGCTGTAGAGGTCTCTGTAGAGAGAGTCTGATCTCTGCTGGCTTCATCCCTCCTATTTATAGTCCCACATCTCCATATGAATGTGTGGGTCTTGGTCTGGCTGGAGTTTCTCACACTCTCAGCCAATCAGAGAGGCTAAAAAAGTGAAAGGACTGCTGGGCTGCCACATGCTCGGTGGTCATATTGCCTGGGGGACAATGGTTAGGTCTCAGGGGAGCAGGTGGAGCACTGAGGGCTGATGGAGAGAGACTCACAGAGCTCTGTGGAACTCTGGGAAAGTGTTTACCCTGTAGAGAGCAGACCTGCTGCCTGATGCTGGGATCAATGACTTTGACTGAGCAAATGCTGATCATTCTTACACGTGGGACACTTTATCACATCTGTGATTACAAAACCATATCAATGATATGTGACGGAATAAAATATGTTGTTGAGTGCAGAATTTAGCATGAAAGCATATCTACCCAAAGTTCAATCTAGGAAGTCCAACTAATGCTGTTTATTCTGTCTTAATAATATATCAAAGTAACATTTTCATTTTGAATTTTTCCTCCTTTATGTGAAAAAACAACAACAACAGTATTATTGTATGTATTGTATATTGGAAGCCAATGTAATTGTGCATTACACAGGGCTTTAACACCCATGCAGTATTTAGATTGTATATTACACCAATGATCATCCTGCTCCAGATGTGGCACACTCTTCAGACTCGTGTCCTGTCATCAGTGTGAGTAGACAGTTTCTCTCAGTTTCCCACACTGCCTCCCTGTGCTGTGGTCAATGAAGCACAAAGGGACTTTAAATGAGCTTGTGTGACTGATAATAGACGTGTGTTGAAGTAGAAACAGAGCCTGACGTCACCAACCATCTGGAGGGAAAGACCACCATTGGTCGTCTCTGACAGTTTGGATAGTTCACAAATGTGAAAACAGTTTTATTGTGAAAAGTAAATTTGATAGTTCACAGATTACAGACTATTCAGTGAGTTTTTAATCACTGTCACATATTGATCATCCAATCATAACTCTGGTCTAGTACCAGTTCTGTAAATGAGGGTGAGGCAGCTGTTTCCTGAAGTGTGCCAAATCCCTTTGGAGAATAATCAGTCCAAACTCCTCTGTCCAGAGCTTTCCCACACTCTGTGCATCTAAAGAATGAAACTGTTTCTAATTCCTAAAGGCTTTTCTTGGGGTCCCCCTTAAATATTTTGAGGGCATTTTTACAGTTACCTTACCGATTATTATTAATTTTTTCCAGTGTTGTTGTTGTTTTTCATGGCCAAATGTGTGAAACTGAAATATTAATTAAATCAAAGAAACACAGCACATTTTACTTTTACACTTAATTGACAGATTTATTTTGCAGTGACTGCACTCCGGAAACAATTATATACTCAACTTGTGTCACTTACTGTATGTATGTGACTATTTTTATTTTTATTTTATTTTTTAAGAAATGTTAAAAATGTTAAATATGATGACAAATGATGTCCCATTTTGCAAGTCAGTGTCCCTTAGGTCAAAGGTCTGGATCTATTGTCCCACAGGGCTCTGTGAGAGAGTTTCCTCTGGTTTCCCACACTTTGTCCTTTCACTGGAGGAACAATAGAAGTGTGTCCTATTGTACCTCTCATTAGACAGGGTGTGAGCTCTTCAGAGAGGGAAAGGGTTAACTTAAAAATGATCGCACACAGAAAACCTCATAATGTTGCTGAAAAACTATGACATTAAAGAAACCTTTTCATACCGAAAAAATGAATCATGTTGATCTTAAAACAGATTGGTTCATAAAAATTACATTAAGTGAAAACAAGACTTGTGTCAAATACCCAACAGGACGGTAAATATATTATTTCAAAGTGATTACTACTTGAGAAATAACAAGTATTACTAAACTACACTGTGCCAACACGTGATGCCTAAGTGAAGCACAAAGGTATCGCAAAATAAATTGTGATATTGCCTCTAAAACATTTTGTAAAAAGATAAAAGCTTTTGGATCTTACCAAAGATCAGATATTAATAATTACAGAGAGAAAGCTGACAATTAGGCTACAGTACGATATCTTAATGAAGAAACAACATTTCCATTCATACATTTCATTACAATGATCAATAGTGCTGTATTACACATCAAGTAGGTGAAGTATAATATTACCACCAGTCATCCAGTGACACACTTTATGTAAACTACTTTACTGTAATGTGTATTTGACTGAAAATCTGCTAAATCAACACTGAAATCCAGAAGTCAAAGAAGAATGGTTGACCACAAAACTAATTAACAACTTTGTTTATTTTTATACATTAATCTCAGTTATATACACGGTTGTGGACACCAATTCCAGCGGTTTTGTTTCTAAGCAGACTTTTGTCAGTGCTGTGAGTTGTGAACAACAGTGGATATATAGTGGTATTTTTCAGTTGAATTTGAGTCTAGCCAAAGTTTTCCTGGTGTCCAGATGTAGCAGGTGTTTCTTCTGCTTTGTGGCTAGTTGGTGTGAGTAGAAAGTTGGTCTCTGTTTCCCACACTGAGCCTTTGAATCGTGTGGTCAGTTCACTACAAAAGGAGTTTCAAAGGAGCTTTTGTGACGGATGCTGGATGTGTGCTGTAGCGGAGACACAGCCTGACGTAACCAGCCATCTGGAGGGAAAGAAGCTCATTGGCTGCCTCTGAGCTTTGATGTTTTTGAATGATATAATTGGAAATGGATCAAATCAATCATAGTGAATTGGAAGGTTGGGGTAGAAAAACAGAACGAGATAGAAACTTTCAATTTTTTTAAAATTTTATTTTATATTCGATCATTAAAGGGATAGTTCACCCTAGAATGATATTTCGCTCATTATCTACTCACCCTCATGTTGACTAAGGGCTGGAAGAAGTTTCAGAGTCCACCGTCCCTTCTCTGAGTTACAGGGGGTCTTGGCGTAGCAGTGCATGTCCATATAACGGTTGCAAAGGGACACCAGAGCTCTTCTTAAAAAAACACACACAAAAAAACATCCAAATACCTCCATGATGCTCGTATGTAATGTCCGTCTTGTGCTGAAGCCCCAAATTGCGTAATTGTCCCGAAAAAAATTAAATAAGTCTATATTTTAAGCTGGTTTGTAGCGGAAGCTTCTCGAAGCTCCTCTTCCTGGTCCGTCCAAATCTTGCGTGATTCGCAGTAACCGCACTGACGCCGGCGCAAATCACGCGAGATTTGGACGGACCAGGAAGAGGAGCTTCGAGAAGCTTCCGCTACAAACAAGCTTAAAATATAGACTTATTTAATTTTTTTCGGGACAATTACGCAATTTGGGGCTTCAGCACAAGACGGACATTACATACGAGCATCATGGAGGTATTTGGATGTTTTTTTGTGTGTGTTTTTTTACGAAGAGCTCTGGTGTCCCTTTGCAACCGTTATATGGACATGCACTGCTACGCCAAGACCCCCTGTAACTCAGAGAAGGGACGGTGGACTCTGAAACTTCTTCCAGCCCTTAGTCAACATGAGGGTGAGTAGATAATGAGCGAAATATCATTCTAGGGTGACCTATCCCTTTAACCAGTTCAAAATTTCAGCTTTACATGAAGTAAGGAGTTGAGACAGCTGTTTCCTGAAGTGTGCTAAATCCATCTGGACAATAGTTGTTGGCTGCTGGCGTGGTTAAGGATGCTAATGAATGTGAACTGATTCAGTTTTCCAGAGCTTTCCCTCTCTGTCCACTGACAGACTGGTTACTATGAGACATGTTCAGGCATGTTTTATCCTTTTTGAAAAAACATTATTTAACATTAAACAGAATATAATCATTTACATTTTACACGAGCAACAGAAGATAAATTATAGCCTATTTGATTAATCTTTCTTATTCTTTAAAAATGCAGTTGTCAAAAGAAAAGCACAGATTAAACAGTCTTGCTGATATGTAAATGAAGATTCAGTTTCCTTCATAATGTCACTAAGAACCTTCAGCATTTCACTTTCAGCTGTGTGTCAGCATTACGTCTGAAATCCATGACAAGCTCCTTGGTCTTGCTGGTGTTGACCAGCAGGTTATTCTCATCACCACATAGCACCACATGGTGCTGCAGTAAAGAACACACTTCACAAGCTGCAGGTTTCCACTCAGATCCCCCTTACTCATTGAGTGATGTAACTCCATTTTGTTACCAGATAAAGAAAAATGCTGAACAAGAGATTTAAAAATGTTCCCTAACGTTAACAGCATAAGTAGGCACCAGATTAAATGATGGGAAAACAAAAAGTATAAAGATCACTTAGATTTCTTTATTGAAATCAACTCAGTGATGCATTTGATGAAGGCTCCTACTGGAAGCATATTTATGTGATGATACATCACAACAATAATCTGGTCACATTTCCAAGGCACAGATCAAGGCCTGGACCTTAAACAAGATGTCCAACTTTCATCACTGTGGTGAGGATCACAATGACACAGAAACACAACATTTTGATCTGACAGTGTTTGTTTATTCAACAAGACACAATGAGACACAACAAGCATGAAAGTTTCAGTGAGACGTGATGATACATCACAACAACAACTTGTAGATTTCTACAAGACACACTGTACTCAGAGAGAGTAAGGGGACAACTGTCTTTACAAAAGACAAACATTTGGACACTGTAGTCACTCTGCTTTGAGAGTTGTTTCTAACTTCATTCAAACATTTGTGGTTGAACAAAAGTGACAATAAAAAACGACCAGACAACAGGTCACATTCTTGATAACTGTAAAATTCAGTTCATTTTCATCATGTAGAAACTTATTGTCACTGGAAAACTGTGACAAAGAGACATCATCAACACCTTTTATAAAAAGAAAAGGATAAACATGTTGATCTTAAAACAGATCAATTTTCATTTCATTGACAAAATGTCCATCAACAGGACAATTAAAATGTCTGATCAAAATTATCAATAATATTAAGTAAAACTTAAAAACAAACAGTGAACACTAGGATCTTACAACAGATCAGTTGTTAATAATCAAAGAGATTAAATGGATTTAAAGTCCATTAAGACGATATGTCCATAAAAAGGGACATTTATCACCTTAATCAATACTATATATAAAAGATAACAAATGTTACTATAGCAGTATTTGTCACTGATACATGACGTACAGTGAAGTATAATAACAGTAATTGCTAAAGCAATCATGTTTGATTCATGCAATATGCATGACAATTTGTTCTCCTTCTTAGATTGAAAGATATAGTATCAGTTGTTTCCAATAGGAAAATAAAAATCCATGAAGGAAAAATAAAAGTTTCTGTTCATACAGAAGAACAAGTCCTTAAATTTCATAGAATTCAGTTGTAGTGATCTTTGAGCAACATGGTGGTGTGAGTTTGTCAGGGAGTACCGTAAGTCCAGTCTGTAGGTGTTTACCACGGCCTCCAGAGGGCGCTGTTGACTGGACTCTTCTCTTTGGTGGTGCTGCTGTGGACTGTGGAGCTCAGGAGAGAGAAGTCAGCCTCCATCAGGCTCTTATCAGAGGAAGACTGCAGCTTGTTGACGTGGTTCAGCAGTCTTCTCTGCTGTTGATTCTGCTGCTGCAGCTGTGTCAGGAAGCAAACTGTCATCTCCAGGATGTCTGCTTTCTCCAGCTTGGAGTCTGGCTGCTGTTTGAAGAACTCTGGACCCAGGAGAGGCTTGAGCTGCTCGATGCTGCTGTTGATTCGCTCTCTGCGTAACTTCTCCACCAGAGGCTTTCTGATCTGTAGAGAGAAGAACAAAGTCATTAATAAACTGCTCCTGGAGTAAAGTGTTGCAGCAACAAAGACAAGAAGTCAAGGACGAAGATTAAGTTGAATCTACAATTTACCTTGTGAGTCAGAGTCAGATGCTGGTGAGAGTTGGTGATTGCTGCAGTGATTGTAGGAGCCATGGCTGGATCTCTGTGCTGTAGAGGTCTCTGTAGAGAGAGTCTGATCTCTGCTGGCTTCATCCCTCCTATTTATAGTCCCACATCTCCATGTGTGGGTCTTGGTCTGGCTGGAGTTTCTCACACTCTCAGCCAATCAGAGAGGCTAAAAAAGTGAAAGGACTGCTGGGCTGCCACATGCTCGGTGGTCATATTGCCTGGGGGACAATGGTTAGGTCTCAGGGGAGCAGGTGGAGCACTGAGGGCTGATGGAGAGAGACTCACAGAGCTCTGTGGAACTCTGGGAAAGTGTTTACCCTGTAGAGAGCAGACCTGCTGCCTGATGCTGGGATCAATGACTTTGACTGAGCAAATGCTGATCATTCTTACACATGGGACACTTTATCACATCTGTGATTACAAAACCATATCAATGATATGTGATGGAATAAAAGATGTTGTTGAGGGCAGAATTTAGCATGAAAGCATATCTACCCAAAGTTCAATCTAGGAAGTCCAACTAATGCTGTTTATTCTGTCTTAATAATATATCAAAGTAACATTTTCATTTTGAATTTTTCCTCCTTTATGTGAAAAAACAACAACAACAGTATTATTGTATGTATTGTATATTGGAAGCCAATGTAATTGTGCATTACACAGGGCTTTAACACCCATGCAGTATTTAGATTGTATATTACACCAATGATCATCCTGCTCCAGATGTGGCACACTCTTCAGACTCGTGTCCTGTCATCAGTGTGAGTAGACAGTTTCTCTCAGTTTCCCACACTGCCTCCCTGTGCTGTGGTCAATGAAGCACAAAGGGACTTTAAATGAGCTTGTGTGACTGATAATAGACGTGTGTTGAAGTAGAAACAGAGCCTGACGTCACCAACCATCTGGAGGGAAAGACCACCATTGGTCGTCTCTGACAGTTTGGATAGTTCACAAATGTGAAAACAGTTTTATTGTGAAAAGTAAAATTGATAGTTCACAGATTACAGATTATTCAGTGAGTTTTTAATCACTGTCACATATTGATCACTTCATCTCAAATCTGGTCTTTTATCAGCAACTGGATCAAGGTTCTGTACATGAGGGTGGGAGGATGAGGCAGCTGTTTCCTGAAGTGTGCCAAATCCCTTTGGAGAATAGTCGGCTGCTGGTGGAGTCAAGGATGCTAATCAGTCTAAACTCCTCTCTCCAGAGCTTTCCCACACTCTGTGCATTTAGAGGAATGAAGCCCTTCCTCTTTCTTAAAAGCATTAACGCCCATCATTTGTGTGAATGCTGAAGGCATTCACACTATTGTTATTCAAATCTTTATTAGTGTGAATGCTGAAGGCATTCACACTATTGTTATTCACTCAATTTTTATTCTCTTTTTTTGTTCTTACTTCTTCCTCCTTTTTACGATCTTTAACTAGTCCTTCATACTTTGTGCGATTTCAACAATTCATATATCAAAACGTGCAGCTTTTTTTGAACTTTATCGGCATTACTTTTCTCTTTTTAACTATTTATACTTTTAAAAGTATTTAACTTTTTCTGCTAATTTTTTCCCATAGGAATGCATTGAAAACATCTTTTTCTTACTACTTTGAACCTCTAAAACTTCAGCATACTTTCTCCCACAGACTCCATTTGACTTTTAAACTGTAGACAAACTTTTAATCTATTCACATATTACTCAGCTTATTGATATCTTCAACAGTTTTAGATTGTTGGCTGTTTTAAAATCATTAAAATTTTTGACAAAATCCAACTTTATAATGGTTGTGTATTGCATTTAACGAGCAGGTCTTAGAGTGAGTGACATCATCGTTAGAGTGAGAGGGATCGAAAAAACATTCAGGATTTTTTCTGGATAAATTGCCAGCACGGCCACAAATTAAACTCTAGACACATGATTTCCTCACTGTTTGTAGCCACACTTGTCGTCTCTCATATGATGTGTTCAAAACAGCAGACAGACTTACAGAATTGTCTCAGTGAGCCTAATTGTGCAGCTAGACCCGCTCCAGTGGCTCATTGACTTCAATATAAAAGTAGGAGCTGATTTGTTTTAGAAAAGCACAAACATTTAATTCACATTGGCTCGCTCAGGAAGGTCTCCTTGCCCCAGTAGTCATGGCCACATTCTGATAAGAGGTACGGTTCTCTTTTTATGGGCTGTTTTCGGAAGCTGCTCCGAGCTCAAATCTCTCTGCTCTGCTCTGCTCTGTGTAGTGCAGTTGGTCCAGCTGTAGCGGCCAGCTCGTTATCAACGTCTATAAATAGAACAGTGCAGGTGCAGCCTGGCCGCTCGTTAAGATGTTTTTAAAAACAGCCCCACACAGACACATGATAAACCAGACTGACAGAGGATGTCCACGCACAAACACAGGCATCACACTCACACAGACAGACACACAGAGACACTCACACACAGTCACACATGCACACATACACAAACAGACAAACACACAAACACAACACTGTTCCACACAGTAAAATGTAAGCATGGTAGTCACCATGGTAACTTCTGAGGGCAGGCTGCCACGCAGGTGTAATCAATCAGATCATTAGGGAGGGAGGAGTTCTGTGGCACTTATCAACTATTTTACTTTCTGCACATGTACACGCAGACAGAGATGGTCAGGACCACTTTCTTTCTTTCTGTCTTTCTTTCTTTCTTTCTTCAGCTCATTCAGCATTGCTTATTATTCTGAGTTCTTCCCTTTTTTGGACTTCTTCTAGTCCTTCATACTTTGTGCTATTTCAACAATTCATATATCAAAACGTGCAGCTTTTTTTGGACTTTATCGGCATTACTTTTCTCTTTTCAACTATTTATACTTTTTTAATTATTTAACTTTTTCTGCAATTTTTTTCCCCATAGGAATGCATTGAAAACATCTTCAAACTTTTAAAATCTTCTTACTACTTTGAACCTCTAAAACTTCAGCATACTTTCTCCCACAGACTCCATTTGACTTTTAAACTGTAGACAAACTTTTAATCTATTCACGTATGACTCATCTTATTGATATCTTCAACAGTTTTTACGTATTTGGCTGTTTTAAAATCATTAAAATTTTCGACAAAATCCAACTTTATAATGGTTGTGTGTTGCGTCTAACGAGCAGGGCTTAGAGTGAGTGACATCATCGTTAGAGTGAGAGGGATCGAAAAAACATTCAGGATTTTTTCTGGATAAACTGCCAGCACGGCCACAAATTAAACTCTAGACACATGATTTCCTCACCGTTTGTAGCCACACTTGTCGTCTCTCATATGATGTGTTCAAAACAGCAGACAGACTTACAGAATTGTCTCAGTAAGCCTCTTTGTGCAGCTAGACCCGCTCCAGTGGCTCATCGACTTCAATATAAAAGTAGGAGCTGATTTTTTTAGAAAAACAGAAATGACCCCCTTTTCTACCTTGCGACGGCAAGAAAAGTTTTGCCCTACAAACATTTAATGCACATCAATGTGCTCAGGAAGGTCTCCTTGCCCAGATGGTCAGGACCACATTCTGATAAGAGGTACGGTTCTCTTTTTATGGGCTGTTTTCGGAAGCTGCGCCGAGCTCAAATCTCTCTGCTCTGCTCTGCTCTGTGTGCAGTTGGTCCAGCTGTAGCGGCCAGGTCGTTATCAACGTCTATAAATAGAACAGGGGCAGGTGCAGCCTGGCCGCTCGTTAAGATGTTTTTAAACACAGCCCCACACAGACACATGATAAACCAGACTGACAGAGGATGTCCACGCACAAACACAGGCATGCACACTCACACAGACAGACACACACAGACACTCACACACAGTCACACATGCACGCATAGACAAACAGACAAACACACAAACACAACACTGTTCCACACAGTAAAATGTAAGCAGTTAGTTAAGTCGCCATGGTAACTTCTAAGGGCAGGCTGCCATGCAGGTGTAATCAATCAGATCATTAGGGAGAGAGGAGTTCTGTGGCGCTTATCAACAGTTTTACTTTCTGCACATGCACAAGCAGACAGAGAGACCGTCAGACTCACACACCCAGACACACACACACACTCACACACAGGTTTTCAGCTCAAATTCATCAGCCTCTCAATTATTTTACACTTTTGATGTAAACATCTCCAACAATTTATCTTTTTCTCATGAATTTCAGTTCAGACGTTTAACCTTTCCACCTCTATAAATAGTAGTACAATTACAGGTGGAGCCTAGGACATAGGACGCAGCTTTTAACATGTGTCAAATCTATCTATCTATCTATCTATCTATCTATCTATCTATCTATCTATCGATCTATCGATCTATCTATCTATCTATCTATCTATCTATCTATCTATCTATCTATCGATCGATCGATCGATCTATCTATCTATCTATCTATCTATCTATCTATCTATCTATCTATCTATCTATCTATCTATCTATCTATCTATCTATCTATCTATCTTTTCTATCTATCTTTTCTATCTATCTTTTCTTTCTTTCTTTCTTTCTTTCTTTCTTTCTTTCTTTCTTTCTTTCTTTCTTTCTTTCTTTCTTTGTTTTACTCCTTCATTTGTATTTTACATAACTTCTTTCTATATTTCCCTCTCTATCCATCCATCCATCCATCCATCTACTTCTTTCTATCTATCATCCCCCTCTCTCTTTTTCTTCTTTCTTTCTTTCTTTCTTTCTTTCTTTCTTTCTTTCTTTCTTTCTTTCTTTCTTTCTACCGCTGTATATGATACTGTATATCTCTCTCTTTCATTTATCCACCCCAATTTCTTTCCTTCTTTCTTACTACCCCTCTGTCTCTTTCATTCATTCTCTATTCTCTTTATCTTCTATTATTCTGTTTTTCTTACCTTTTTCTTTCTCTATCTACCCTTCTCTCTGTGTCTTTTTCTTTCTTTCTGTCCTTTTGTTCTTTCTTTCTTTCTTTCTTTCTTTCTTTCTTTCTTTCTTTCTTTCTTTCTCCATCTACCCTTCCAATTTTCTTTCTTTCCTTTTGTCCTTTTCTTTTTTCTTTCTTTCTTTCTTTCTTTCTTTCTTTCTTTCTTTCTTTCTTTCTTTCTTTCTTTCTTTCTTTCTTCAGCTCATTCAGCATTGTTTCAACAATTTCTTCAGCTCATTCAGCATTGCTCTCAGCATTCACACCATTTCCATTCTTGGAAATGTTTTTTCTAGTTTTATATGATGAGGTCATTTTTTCATTTCATAATTTAAAAACCATTAAGTCTCAATTTCCAACAAGAGAATCTACTGGTAACATCAGCTACAATACTGACATGAAAAATCCTATTTTACACTATTTGATATACCGATTTAATAACAGAAGAAGTGTTTCCCATTTTATGAGTCGGTGTCCTTTAAATCTCTGTCTCCTCAGGTCAAAGGTCTGGATCTATTGTCCCACAGGGCTCTGTGAGAGAGTTTCCTCTGGTTTCCCACACTTCGTCCTTTCACTTGAGGAACAATAGAAGTGTGTTTTTTTTCACATTACCAAACACAGTTGTTGTGATGTATGGTGCAACAAAAGTGTCAAACACAATGTCTCTTTTGGTTTGATGACTTATTCTAATATAACATAGGACTGTTAATCCTCTTCATCAAACCTCTTATTTGAATCTAGTTCAATTTAAGTACCGGTATATTGACTCACTGTCTTTAGATTTAAACTAAACATGCACCTTATGAATGAATTTTGTATTTGCTGTATTTAATTGTGATTTGTCGTTGAAAGGTGGGAACACTGATCAAGTCCTCTATCAACTGAGTCCAAATGAAAAACAAGATGTCCAACTTTCATCACTGTGGTGAGGATCACAATGACACAGAAACACAACATTTTGATCTGACAGTGTTTGTTTATTCACAAAGACACAATGAGACACAACAAGCATGAAAGTTTCAGTGAGACGTGATGATACATCACAACAACAACTTGTAGATTTCTACAAGACACCAATACTCAGAGAGAGTAAGGGGACAACTGTCTTTACAAAAGACAAACATTTGGACACTGTAGTCACTCTGCTTTGAGAGTTGTTTCTAACTTCATTCAAACATTTGTGGTTGAACAAAAGTGACAATAAAAAACAACCAGACAGGTCACATTCTTGATAACTGTAAAATTCAGTTCATTTTCATCATGTAGAAACTTATTGTCACTGGAAAACTGTGACAAAGAGACATCATCAACACCTTTTATAAAAAGAAAAGGACAAACATGTTGATCTTAAAACAGATCAATTTCCATTCATCACATAAAGAAAAGGTCAATTATGACAAAATGTCCATCACTGTGACAATTAAAATGTCTGATCAAAATGATCAATAATATTAAGTAAAACTTAAAAACAAACAGTGAACACTAGGATCTTACAACAGATCAGTTGTTAATAATCAAAGAGATTAAATGGATTTAAAGTCCATTAAGACGATATGTCCATAAAAAGGGACATTTATCACCTTAATCAATACTATATATAAAAGATAACACATGTTACCATAGCAGTATCTGTCACTGATACATGACGTACAGTGAAGCATAATAATATTAATTGCTAAAGCAATCATATTTGATTCATGCAATATGCATGACAATTTGTTCTCCTTTTTAGATTGAAAGATATAGTATCAGTTGTTTCCAATAGGAAAATAAAAATCCATGAAGGAAAAATAAAAGTTTCTGTTCATACAGAAGAACAAGTCCTTAAATTTCATAGAATTCAGTTGTAGTGATCTTTGAGCAACATGGTGGTGTGAGTTTGTCAGGGAGTAAGTCCAGTCTGTAGGTGTCTACCACGGCCTCCAGAGGGCGCTGTTGACTGGACTCTTCTCTTTGGTGGTGCTGCTGTGGACTGTGGAGCTCAGGAGAGAGAAGTCAGCCTCCATCAGGCTCTTATCAGAGGAAGACTGCAGCTTGTTGACGTGGTTCAGCAGTCTTCTCTGCTGTTGATTCTGCTGCTGCAGCTGTGTCAGGAAGCAAACTGTCATCTCCAGGATGTCTGCTTTCTCCAGCTTGGAGTCTGGCTGCTGTTTGAAGAACTCTGGACCCAGGAGAGACTTGAGCTGCTCGATGCTGCTGTTGATTCGCTCTCTGCGTAACTTCTCCACCAGAGGCTTTCTGATCTGTAGAGAGAAGAACAAAGTCATTAATAAACTGCTCCTGGAGTAAAGTGTTGCAGCAACAAAGACAAGAAGTCAAGGATGAAGATTAAGTTGAATCTACAATTTACCTTGTGAGTCAGAGTCAGATGCTGGTGAGAGTTGGTGATTGCTGCAGTGATTGTAGGAGCCATGGCTGGATCTCTGTGCTGTAGAGGTCTCTGTAGAGAGAGTCTGATCTCTGCTGGCTTCATCCCTCCTATTTATAGTCCCACATCTCCATATGAATGTGTGGGTCTTGGTCTGGCTGGAGTTTCTCACACTCTCAGCCAATCAGAGAGGCTAAAAAAGTGAAAGGACTGCTGGGCTGCCACATGCTCGGTGGTCTGGGGGACAATGGTTAGGTCTCAGGGGAGCAGGTGGAGCACTGAGGGCTGATGGAGAGAGACTCACAGAGCTCTGTGGAACTCTGGGAAAGTGTTGACCCTGTAGAGAGCAGACCTGCTGCCTGATGCTGGGATCAATGACTTTGACTGAGCAAATGCTGATCATTCTTACACGTGGTACACTTTATCACATCTGTGATTACAAAACCATATCAATGATATGTGACGGAATAAAAGATGTTGTTGAGTACAGAATTTAGCATGAAAACATATCTACTCAAAGTTCAATCTAGGAAGTCCAACTAATGCTGTTTATTCTGTCTTAATAATATATCAAAGTAACATTTTCATTTTGAATTTTTCCTCCTTTATGTGAAAAAACAACAACAACAGTATTATTGTATGTATTGTATATTGGAAGCCAATGTAATTGTGTATTACACAGGGCTTTAACACCCATGCAGTATTTAGATTGTATATTACACCAATGATCATCCTGCTCCAGATGTGGCACACTCTTCAGACTCGTGTCCTGTCATCAGTGTGAGTAGACAGTTTCTCTCAGTTTCCCACACTGCCTCCCTGTGCTGTGGTCAATGAAGCACAAAGGGACTTTAAATGAGCTTGTGTGACTGATAATAGACGTGTGTTGAAGTAGAAACAGAGCCTTCCTATTTCAGTGTTCTCCATTCGATAAGACATGCAGAACAATCATAGAGCCACCACTGCACTAATTATGAAAGAAAAACACCAGTTCATCTCAGTCCCTGATCCCCAGCCAGCAGTTCACGTTGGTTCACCGCACTCTCTGATGTCTGGTCAGTGATTGGCCTCCCTCCTGCTCCAGGTCTCCAGTCGTTGGTCCACTTGCTCTGTCCTGTTCTATGTCCAGATGTGGTGTTTTGTGCCTCAAACTGTGCAAAGCAGTTACTGAGTTTGTTCGGACCATGTGGCTGTCACATGTCTGTGATGGTCTGAATCCCAGGCCACAGGCTCCTTGTGTCTCTGCTGTCTCTGAAGTGGTGAGCTATCTTTTTGGTGAACTGTGGTTTGGTTTTTCTAATGCTACGGGGTAGTTTCAGTTAAAGAAAGTTTGAATTGAAGATTAGAAAGAGCATCTTGATAAAAAGTGAAAGTTTTAGTCTGTTCATCAGTTCTCCTTCACCTCTCAGGACTTCCTCAGTAGTTTGTAAGAAGACAATTGACTGTAGGTCAGACTTGTACTGACTTCATGAATATTCATAATGTAAAGAGGAAGGAAGTCTGTTTGGCTCTTTTTGTCTCTTGCCCACTGCACTGTGCACAAATGATCATCACCCTCCTCTCTTGTCAGATTTAAACTGGTTTTTGATCAGATTGATTTCTTTCACACACTGTTCAGCAGCTGATGTGTTTTATTGTGTCTGAAGTCACACAGAGATGAGAGGAGAAGTGATGAGTTTAACAGCAGCATCAAGTGGATTTGTCTTCATCCTTCTTCTCACTGTACCAGGTACTGTACATCTACATTTACTTTGTTTAGTTCAGACACTCAGACCAAGATAAAACAGGTTTGAGTGAAAGAAATTAATTATCACATGTTTATTTATGTAGTTTTAATTGTTGATAATTTTCAGCCTCTTAGTAAGAAGGTTCCTGGTTCGAAGCTTGGGTCTTTTCTGGGTTAAGTTTACATGCTCTCCCATTGCCTGCTCTCTGGGTACTCCAGCTTCCTCCCACAATCGAAACACAAGTCGGTTGACTGGCGACTCCAAATTTTCTGTAGTGTGTGAATTTGAGTGTGTATGTGTGTGTGTCTATGTGTCGGCCCTGTAATTGACTGGTGACCTGTCCAGGGTGAACCCCGCCTTCACTCTATGTCAGCTAGGACCCCATATACAAAGGCTCCTTTATCCCGATTGCCATTTCCATAATCAACAAGACACAGTAAAGGGGATCTTGAAGTTCAGGACAGGTGTTACCTGCATGAATGTATTTTTATTATCCATCATCGGCCGTCACGGTCTCCGTTTCCACTGCTACGCCAACGACATCCAAATCTACATTTCTACAAAATCCATCACCCCTGCCACCCACTCCACCCTCACCAACTGTCTGACAGAACTAAAATCATGGCTGCAAACTAACTTCCTACAACTGAACTGTGACAAATCAGAAATCATTCTCGTCGGCCCAAAATCCCTCGCCACATCAACCCAGAACTTGTCCCTCAGCATTGATAACACCACCCTGTCACCCTCCCCATTCATCCGTAACCTTGGTATCATTTTTGACAATAACCTCTCATTTGAACATCATATCAGCCGCCTCACCCAAACTGCTTTCTTTCACCTCAAGAACATCGCTCGCCTTCGTCCATTACTCTCCTTCTCTGCCGCTGAAACTCTCATCCATGCATTCATCACCTCACGACTCGACTACTGCAATAGCATCCTCTATGGCTCATCATCCAAGGATCTCAACAAACTTCAGTACATTCAAAACTCAGCTGCCCGCCTCCTCACCCACACCCGCTCCCGCGAACACATCACCCCTGTACTGCAAAACTTACATTGGCTCCCTGTCCCACACCGAATTACTGTAACTTCAAGCTCCTCCTTCTCACCCACAAAGCCCTCCATCACCAGGCCCCTCCCTACCTCACAGACATGCTCCACCACCACACTCCCTCCCGCAACCTCCGATCATCTGATGCAAACCTCCTCTCACACCCGCTCAGGACCAAGCAGCGCACCTGGGGCGACAGAGCCTTCTCCGTAGCCGCGCCCTCCCTCTGGAATGCCCTCCCTCCCCAGACACATCTGTGACTGTTCTGACCCATCCACCTTCAAATCATCACTCAAAACCCACCTTTTTAAATCTGCTTTTAACCTGTAACCATAGCTGTCTTTCTCTGTGCCCCCCATCAGTTTTCTTAATCACAAACACACATAGTTCTTGCACATTGTTTGTCCTTTCTATGTATTTTTCATTTGTCTCTCTTTCTTCCTCAATTTTTGTTGTTGTATTTTATAATAATAATAATAATAATAATAATAATAATTATTATTATTATTATTATTATTATTATTATTATGTGATTACTGTCTGTTTTGTGTTATGTACGTCTTTTATGTACCACAAGTGAGACCTAAGATGAATTTCCTGCCTTGGCGGGACAATAAAGTTTTTCTAATTCTAATTTTAAAGCAGATAACAGCGGCACGGCCGTTTCGGCTAATGCTGTGTTCAAGGCAGGCTTTTGAAACCGTAAGTTACAGCTTCAAGTCACAACTACGACTTGGTAGCGTTCCAGGTAACCCGTAGCTCGTGTTTTTACCGTCCTGTTGTCTGTGAAAGTTCCCTATAACGGCCACTCGTAACTTCCGACCCGTGAACTCGTACCAGATCGAACTGGTATGACTTCACAGGAAGGAAAAACACAAAGTACGAGTTTCCTTGAACGCACCATGAGTTAGCAGCCCCCGCCCTTGTCAGGCATCAATTGGTCCTCGTGCTACGTCACCACATTCACGCGCATCCCTTGGCTGCACACACAGCCCTTCATGCCGTTCTCTCCCCTCATTGGATAACACTTGTATCCCACAAGGAAAATTTTCTCCTCGGGTTACAGCAGAGCAGAGTGACGGAGAGACTCGTGTTTAGGCTGAAATACTTCATGTAAGTGATTGCTGACGGAAAATAGGACTATTTAGGACTTATATTAACAAAAACATTCCACTGATATCTGCTTTAATATTGATAAGCGTTATGGACAATGGATGGATAGTCAATATGACCTCATATGATGCAAATCATCAATTAATCAACACATCAGGTTCTTTGTTGCAAATCTGAACAAATCATCATTTACATACAAACCATTGCACAGTGAGGATAGTGCTGTTTGAATCAACTATATAAATGGAGCTGGTTCATCTGAAGGATTCAGTAACTGCAGAGTTTATCTACGAATGTCTGTACATCCTGTTTAGGAGAACAAGGGAACAGCTGCCAAGGCTCAAAATTAGGAACCAGACATTGTCTGTCAAGTCTGTGAATTTGTCATTGATGTCTCCAGACAGTCCATAAGGTTCACAGTGCCATGCCCTTCCTTATCTACCACCACAGTAGCAACAAAGTGTGAATACACATGCACATGCATTCACAGTCATCTGCACAGCATTTAATATTCAAACTGAATACTACTATGCTGCCCTCATGAGCTGTGACACACTTTGGCAGTTAGACAAACTCCTTCCTGACATGACATCACGACTCTGGAGACAGTTGTCCATTGTCCACAGGTTTATTGATGTGAGAAAGAATACAACTAAAACATACAACAGGCATAATGAAATGAAATTGCTTCCTCTTTATGCTTACACACACACACACACACACACACACACACACACACACACACACACACACACACACACACACACACACACACACACACACACACACACACACACACACACACACACACAATGTAAATATACTGATCCTTAAATGAACTTAAAGCTATGGTCTACGACCATATCATATATATCATATAAACATAGCTAGACCCTAACCCACGATCGTACACGGTGAAAACTGATGATGGACAAATCCTCAGACGCAATCGTCGCAGTCTATTAAAGACTCCTCAAGGGACTGTTGGTGAGCTCAGTGTAACCTGTGGTGAATCTCAGGTAATTCCCACACCTGCTATGGACTGTCACACTGACTCTCACACACCTACTCCAAGCGAACCTGAGTTAAGAAGGTCCACAAGAGAAATCAGAAAACCTGATAGACTGAACTTATAAACAAAGAAAATTCAATATGCATGTTAAAGATGTTGAACAAAATGTATATTGATTGATGTTGTGAATGTGTTCTAAATGGTCTAGTGTTGGCTTAGATATGAGTTATGCAATCTGATATAAACTGTTTATACTGCTTATGTGTTGCAGAGTTATGCTGAATGTGAAATGGTTGAAATAACTGACACAGCTAATGTGATGATTCATGTTGATGCATTTTACCTTAGAAAAAGGGGGATGTTATGATTGGATGGTATTACATTATTAATACTTGTTTTATTACTTGTTTTTACAGTAACTGCTACTTTTCATGTATTTATCGCTTATTTAGCCTACCTGTAAACCATTGTATTTTAACGTTTATTTGCATTTATTTCCTTATATTAATTTTAACAACAGTCATAGCGGACTAGTCACTAACTATAATGACTCCATAGACTTCCTGCATAAACTTCTCAAAACTAAACATTGTCACAAAAATAATCATCTGCAATCATTAATAACAACAGGCAAGGCAAGGCAAGGCAATTTTATTTGTATAGCCCGTTTTTACAAACAGTTTGTCTCAAAGGGCTTTACATGGCATCGTAACAACATCCTCTGTCCTTAGACCCTCACATCGACTGAGGAAAAACTCCATAGAAAACCCTTTTAACAGGGAAAAATCGGAGAAACCTCAGGGTGAGCAACAGAGGAGGGATCCCTCACCCAGGACGGACAGACGTGACCCTTTTTAACAAGTTAAAGCAGAAGTAAGTGATATATTTGTGTTAATATAAGTCTTAAATAGTTATATCTTCCGACAGCAATCACTTACATAGAGTGTTTGGACCGAAACACGGGTCTGTCAGTCACTCTGCTCTGCTCTGAGCCGAGGAGAAAACATTTATCGTATCCTACAGTTTTTATCCAATGAGGAGAGAGAACGGCATGCAGGGCTGTGTGTGCAGCCAAGGAACGCCGTGAATGTGGTGACGTAGGGATGAGGACTGTTATGGTGCGTTCAAGGAAATTTTTCCGACCGTGAAGTCGTACCAGTTCGATCTGGTACGAGTTCACCGGTCGGAAGTTACGAGTGGCAGTTATAGTGACTTTCACCGGTAAAACAGGTCGGAAAAACACGAGTGGGTTGCCTGGAACGCTACAAAGTCGTAAGTTGTGACTTGAAGCTGTAATTTACGATTTCAAAAGCCTGCCTGGAACGCAGCATTAGCGAAAACGACCGGACCACTTACTTCTGCTTTAATATAAATACAGTACCACCGATGCCATCAAAGGGCATAATATGCAGGCAGACTCAACAGGATAGAAAATGCATAAAGAACCCTTTCCTGATCTTCTATCACAGTAGTAGCCAAGTGTTTATGTACATTATATGCATTCACAGTTCAGCAGCCTGACCACAGAGTGAAGAAAAAGGAAACAAAACAAAGAAATTTCAAACAGTCTAATTATCGTTATTTGTCTCACACTTATTGACATGAGTTTGAAAGTGAATAAAAAGGACGAGACCACGAGAGGTGTTTTAGCCATGTAGCAGGTTTACATGTTGAATAAGCTCCATAAAACTTCACTGTGGTTTCTGCTGTGCTCTGTGTTACAGTGATACAGAGTCAGAGTGGCTGGGGATTGATTTTTGATGACTGGGGAGTGGCTTACACTGACACTCACATCTGTGCCTCTAAAGGATCGACAGTGGAAACGAGCTGCAGCTACAGTCACCCAGACACGTTCGGGGGCCTTGTCATTAGAGTTGAGAAGCGATTCTGGTTCAGTAAAGGGGGTAATTCTGATGCTGTGGATCTGACAACAGACTCAAGCTACGCAGGTCGTGCGCAGAATCACTGTGAGTCACACAACTGCACTCTGACAATCAGAGACCTGAGAGAGAGCGACTCAGCTGTTTACAGGTTCAAATTCACAATAAACCATTATGGTGGGAAATACACAGGGTATCCTGGAGTGACTTTGTCTGTCACAGGTAACGTTTTCACTGGAATATTTATCAGTTTGGTTCAAGTCATTGACAACTGAGAATCTTTATTTGTCTCTGTGTTTGTACTTTTCTAGTTTAGTTCATGTCTGTTCTTTCTTCACAGATCCAGACCTCCAGGTGCTGGGGGAAAGATCATCAGACCAGGTAGAGCTGAAGTGTCACAGCAGTTTTAATACAGCTGATGGTCCTTCATTTGTCTGGTACAAGAACAAACTGAAGATAAGGAGGGAAACATTTTCCATTAGAGTCTCTGTTAATGATAACAACAGATATTCCTGTGCTCTTAAAGGATGTGAGGATCACCGCTCTCCTCCAGTGTGTGAGTTTACTCCACAGTGTCACTAATACAATGTCAAACTAAAACCTTCCACTTCACAGTTTATGTCTCATACTGGATCAACCTCTGTATAAACTATCAAATACATAATATTCACTTCTACTGTGAAAAGACAGATAAAGTTGACTTCTCCTCATGTTTCCTCCTCCAGATGCTCCAAAGCTTCCCTCTGTGACAGTGAGTCCCTCTGCTGAGATAGTGGAGGGCAGTTCAGTGACTCTGACCTGTAGCAGTGATGCTAACCCAGCAGCTAAACTCACCTGGTACAAGGTGAAGGACAAGAAACGTCTCAGCAAACAACCACAGTTTGTCTTCAGCTCCATCCAGCCCTCTGAGTCTGGACAGTATTACTGTAACTGTGTAGCTCAGAATGAGATGGGGCTGACAGTATCAGAATTCATCTCTATTGATGTGAAATGAGAGACATGTTCATTCTAAAATCTATATGAAGCTGAATAATTAATAATCACCAATGCCCATTCCCCTTCCCACCTCCACCCCACGCCAATTATTTATCATGCTGTCAAACATAAAATTATTTCCTGTTACTCATTTAATTACAACATGTAGCTCTGTAGTTAAAGTGTGTTGTTGATGTTTGTTGTTCCAGATCCTCCAAAGCTTCCCTCTGTGTCAGTGAGTCCCTCTGCTGAGATAGTGGAGGGCAGTTCAGTGACTCTGACCTGTACAGTAGCAGTGATGCTAACCCAGCAGCTAATTACACCTGGTACAAGGAGAAACACATTCTTCTTCAAGGAGCAGAAGGAGTTCATCATTTCTCCTCCATCAGCTCTGATGACAGAGTGACCTACCACTGCAGGTCTGAGAATCAATATGGAGCCATCAACTCTAGATCTCTGTTTTTAGACGTCGTGTGTAAGTAGAAAACACATCTTGAAATCAGAGTTGTTTATGACAGTATTGATGTTGCACCTCCAAGATGCTCCAAAGCTTCCCTCTGTGTCAGTGAGTTCCTCTGCTGAGATAGTGGAGGGCAGTTCAGTGACTCTGACCTGTAGCAGTGATGCTAACCCAGCAGCTAATTACACCTGGTACAAGGAGGATGAAGACTCACCAAAAGCTTCAGGACAGATCTTCACCATCACTGACCTCAGACCTGAACACAGTGGGAATTATTCCTGTGAAGCCCAGAACACAAGAGGACGTCAGAAGTCCACCTTAAATCTGACTGTTGTTGTTTCAGGTGAGTTCTGCACATTCATCATCACACACCTGTTTACTGCACCACAGCTCATCAACATTAAAAAAACTTTAACTCTCAGGATATCCAGTTGTCTTGTAGCTGTGAACTAAGACCTCCATCATACTGCACATGGACAACACTGACTGACAGCATCACCTGACAAACTGACCTATCAGTTTCTAATATCTCCTGTCTGTTGTTCTCACTTTCAATCAGTAATAAACATGAACATCATCAAGATGACTCTGATGGTCCTGATGCTGATCTCACTGGTTGTTGTGAATCTATGGACGTGGTAAAACTATAAAAATCCATCAGTTCACTCACTGCTCTTTGGTTTTCTTCTTCAAACTTCCTGTAGTTTTTGGTTTTATGTTTTTTATGCTGTGTTTTTGTTGGTTTAAATCCAGAAAGAAGAAAACTCTGAGTTCAATCCCTGAACCAAATGAGGCTGTAGAGATGATGGAGGTGAGAGACAGAGAGGCTCTACAACACTAACAGAACTTACTCTACATCAACATCATCACAACTTGACTCATCAATGCTCTGGAAACTGAAGTGAATTCATATTTTAACTACAGAAACCAGTGATAAAATGTGATTGTGTTTCATGAACGAGTCTCATTTTGTCCCCTCTGTCCATCAGGCGGACTCTTGTCCTGATTATGAGAATGTCACCACAGCAGCACAGACATAAGACACAGAGAAGAAGGAAGACCTGGTGTAAAGTTACAGTCAGGTCAGAGCCTCTCACATTCAGTAACAACAGATCAATAACATGCAGACTCCACATTTATAATTATAACTGTAACTTTACACAGGTTTTATGTGATGTTTTTAGATGCTGTTCAAGTAAAGGTGGGATTCACCTGATGGAAACAGGAAGTTGTCCAACAGTGACATCATCTTTAGATTTGATTTGTTTTGTTCATTCTTCACTTTTATCTTTTTCTTTAGTAGCTCTGAAATCAGATAAAGTTTAAATCTGTTCTTTTGTTCTCATGACACAAAGACACTCATTTTATTGAAGAGGATCTGATCTTCTATTTGAGTTAAAAGTGTCCAGGGTCACTCCTCAAAGCAGAGTTGAAAATAGTTCATTTAATGTTAAACCAAAGTTACAGTTCATTATTGAGCAGTATAATTTAAAATTTGCCATTTTAATCTGTCAAACATGTTTGTCACCAATGTAAAGAAATAACACATTATTTTCTCAATTACTCTGAAAATAAGTCAGTAACAACAAGTTCCAGTTATAGAATATAAAATACATGAAAGTACAGCACAAAAGCTAAATTTAAATTTGACTAAACTGTGAATGATGAAATATTTATTCCTTGGCTGTGGGTCTTGTTTATCAAACTCCAATGGTGGCCAATTCAGGTTTGATAATTTATTTGCTGTGATGTATTTTTTTGTTTTTTCACTTCTTGTGAGCTGTAATATTTCTGCATGGCAACAACTGCACCTCATATTTCTTTTCTGCATAAATTCAAGTTGCATGTTTTTTATTTAGCTCCTTCACAGTTTGAGAGAAATGTTTCTCATGTAGTTGTAGTGACTTAATTCTGCCAGTAGGCATCAGTAAAGAGTTATATTTTATTGCTAACACACTTTGTACTGTCTCAGTTCTTCCTCTGTGTATACAATGTCTTCAACAAACATGTTTCAAGTTATCTTATGGTGGATTTGTCTTTCCTGTGTTGGACAGTTGAGACAGATAGGAGGATTTAGTTATGGAGAGAGGGGATCAGAAACACAGCAAGGGGCTGTGGGTCAGATTCAAACCTATGGCTGCTGCATCGATGATGATGAAATTTGGGACAAATTTGTCTCTTTAAATTGAAAAAATGGCTGAAAAAAGCTCTCTGTGACACAGCTCCCTATCAATATGTAGGGGGTCCTAGCAGATTTCACCCCCATCCTCGCAAAGTCCGTACTTTTAATGTTAACACACAGGATTCAAGTTTCTTTACATGCTGTCATTCCCACATCCCACCATTTAGACATCCCACCATTCTGACAAGGCTTTCAATATAAGGAAATGTGCATTACTCAACAGGTGACTCCCTTCTCTAAGACATGCTGATAGAGGAATACCCACATGGTTGTGCGTAATTACGCAGCAGAGCGCAGACAGGGACTAGTCTGCCTGTCTAGCCTCTACCTGGTCTTTTTACTAAACTTAATCAACTCCCGGTTTCCTGCGGAGCCGTCTCTTTCAGCATCAGGTCCTGGGTGACCTTCCTGACCCTCCTCCTGTCCTGAGCCACCATCCCTGGCAGACTCTCTGCCCCTTCCAGCATCAAGGGTCCCGATCAACAATCTTGTTCCAGCTCATCCCAGTCAGGCTCTTCACCCGTTCTGGCAGTCCGACCCACCTCTGTTCCTGATCTCCACTCAGCAGTCTGATCTACCACAGGCCATGATCTCCAGTTGACAGTCCAACCTACCACAGTTCCTGATCTCCGGTCGGCATCCCATCCCCCATCAGTTCCTGATCCCCAGTCTGTGGTCCTCCCCCAGCACCAGTTCATCTCAGTCCCTGATCCCCAGCCAGCAGTCCACCTCCGACGTTGGTTCACCACACTCCCTGATGTCCGGTCAGTGGACGCCCATCTACAGTTTGTGGTCTCCAATTGGCGGTCCAGTACAATTCAGTTCCAGTTACGGTGTCATCCTCCAGCCCAACCTCTGGAGGGGACTCACCAGCAGCCTCAGCCTCAGCCTCCCTCCTGCTCCAGGTCTCCAGTCGTTGGTCCACTTGCTCTGTCCTGTTCTATGTCCAGATGTGGTGTTTTGTGCCTCAAACTGTGCAAAGCAGTTACTGAGTTTGTTCGGACCATGTGGCTGTCACATGTCTGTGATGGTCTGAATCCCAGGCCACAGGCTCCTTGTGTCTCTGCTGTCTCTGAAGTGGTGAGCTATCTTTTTTCATCAGTTTCCTCTCAGGACTTCCTCAGTTGTTTGTTAGACAACAACTTGACTGTCAGTCACACTTGTACTGACTTCATGAATATTCATAATGTAAAAAGGAAGGAAGTCTGTTTGGCTCTTTCTGTCTCTTGCCCACTGCACTGTGCACAAATGATCATCACCCTCCTCTCTTGTCAGATTTGAACTGGTTTTTGATCAGATTGATTTCTTTCACACACTGTTCAGCAGCTGATGTGTTTTATTGTGTCTGAAGTCACACAGAGATGAGAGGAGCAGTGATGTGTTTAACAGCAGCATCAAGTGGATTTGTCTTCATCCTTCTTTTCACTGTACTGTACATCTACATTTACTTTGTTCCACAGAGTGAAGAAAAAGGAAACAAAACAAGGAAATTTCAAACAGTCTAATAATTATTATCATTATTTGTCTCACACTGCTCATTAAGGCGCCATTAAGATTCACAGGTCCAATGGTTTTATGTTTTGACTTCTATGTGCCTGTGTTCACTGTGGCTTAATAAAATAGCAACATCAACCAGTCAGAAACTTATTAACATCATGAGTTTGAAAGTGAATAAAAAGGACGAGACCACGAGAGGTGTTTTAGTCATGTAGCAGGTTTACATGTTGAATAAGCTCCATAAAACTTCACTGTGGTTTCTGCTGTGCTCTGTGTTACAGTGATACAGGGTCAGAGTGGCTGGGGATTGATTTTTGATGACTGGGGAGTGGCTTACACTGACACTCACATCTGTGCCTCTAAAGGATCGACAGTGGAAAAAATATGACTGTCATATGAGTAAAAGCTGCAATCTGAGAATCAGAGACCTGAGAGAGAGTGACTCAGCTGTTTACAGGTTCAAATTCACAACAAACCATGACAGTGCATACACAGGGTAAGTGACTTTGTCTGTCACAGGTAACATTTTCACTGGAATATTTATCAGTTTGGTTCAAGTCACTGACGACTGAGAATCTTTATTTGTCTCTGTGTTCGTACTTTTCTAGTTTTGCTGTTCAGTTCGGCCATTTTGTTTCTTTAAACTTATTAGTGCGAATGCTTTTGTTGTTCCGTTCGTTTATACTTTTTACTTCCACCCTTTTTCTGCATTCTTCTTCTCCTTTGTGCTATTTCAACAATTGATATATCAAAACGTGGAGCTTTTTCTGGTCTAGCCTGCTATGACTTTTCTCATTTCAACTATTCATACTTTTTCAAATATTCAAAGAGTTCTGATTTTTTTTGTCCCATAGAGAATACATTGAAACAGTCTTCAAACTCTTCAAATCTTCTTACTTCTTTGAACCTCTAAAACCTCAGCATACTTTGTCCCACAGACTTCATTTGACTTTTAAACTGTAGACAAACTTTTAATGTAGTTTCAGATATTAGGCAATTTTAAAATCATTAAAAATCTTGACAAAATCCAACTTTATAATGGGTGTGTATTGCATCTAACGAGCAGAGCTTAGAGTGCGTGACATCATCGTTGTGGGAGAGAGTCAAAAAACTTTCTGGAATTTTTCTGGCTAAACTGTCACCACGGCCACAAATTAAACTCTAGACACATGATTTTCTTCACGTTTGTAGCCACACTTGTCCTTTGTCTCAAAATATAGTCAAAAAAGCACAAAGACTTAAAGAATAATTTTAAATATTTTTTAAATGCAGCCAGGGAGCTCTCTGCTCCCATTCACCTTAGTTCATTTTTTTTCAGAGCCGAGCAGATGGAGCTCCAGTTTGTAACTTGCTGTAAATGGCATTATACTGTGTTTGAATTCACTCAGAATAGTCACACCTTGTACAGAAGTGCCCTATTTTTTACTTGTTTTTTTTTCAACTACTTTGCTAAGCTTTCAGCTATCATTGTATGACCTCACATTCATCAAAGTCTCAACCTCCAGCATCCTTAAGTAGCCTGTTCCGGTAGTCCAGTGGTTGTGGTGCCTGCCTGCCTGCCAACCCAAAGGTCTTTGGTTTGAATCCTGCCTGAGCAGTCTTGTTAGTGCCTCTTTGAATTTTAACTAATACCACTTGGTCTGGCTTATTTTTAAATCTTGCATAATTCACCTCCCCTCCTCCACGTTAAATTAGCTACAGGTGTTCGTTAAGAGACTCTTCTTTTTTTTTAAGCAGAAGTCAGTGAACCTCTTATACAGGGGTTTCTTTTACCTACCTCTCATTGAACGCAACTGTAGTCAAGTGGTTAAATCACTGGGCTAATGATCCTAAAGGTCTACTGACCATGAGCAATGGTGCTCAGCTGCTTTCAGCATTCACATGCAAATTCTAGTTATTAATATCTGGGGCCTCATTTATCAAAAACCCAAAATATTTACACCTTTTTCAGATGTATCAAACTGTGCGTACGCACAACTCTCCACAATTTCTCTTTGATACTGTAAATCACACCGGACCCAAGAATGGTGTGCATGTGAACACACCTCTTACTCCACCTCCAGAACGCCTAGACACAACCATATATGGTCTGCATGTGCATATTAATTAGCCATGTGCGCTCTGTGGAGCAGCAACAAAGTGACAACAAAGTGACAACAAAGACAACGGGCGGAGGGCGGGGGAAGCGGAACTTCTCAGAAAGCGAGATACACGGCGACATGGGGCAATAAATCAGTCCGAAAAATGATCTTGCATTTTAATAAGCTACAATAAAAACAAAAACCTCCCAAATCTCAACAAAAGGGAGCAGAAAGAAGAATAATCTTATGTAATCTGCCCCTTTATCCCCCCCAATTTTTTTTTTTTTAATTAACCTAGGCCTAGATGTTAAAACAATGTAAAGCAGGATTTCCAGGATAGTTACCATTACTTTGTACACCTTTCCACTACACAGTTACAGCTCTACTGGACTCGGTTTAGGTCATTTTCCATTACAGCTGAGTCCTTCACAGTTCCTCCTCAGGGTCGCGTTGTCTCGCTCTTTATTCTCTCCTCTCATCAGCTCCAAACACACGTGCACCTCGTTAACTCAGGTGACAGAATAATAACAGTCTAGACTGCAGATCACTGGGCGCTGCTGCCGGTGTGTTTTTAAACTTGGCGGTTTGATCCTTGTCGGACGTCACACTAGAGTACAAGCAAAAAAGCAAAAATCCTCAATCCGCTCTGTTTATTAATTAACATATAGCCTAGTGTTATTATAGAGCGGGTTGGATTGCCAGCATCAACGGTCCACCACTACCACTAGCCTATCCTAGGAGAAACTGTGCTCTTCTAAATGTACTCCAAGCTCCTCTCTCCCTCTCACACTGCAGTTCTCTGACTCAGCAACGGTGTCGCCAATTCCTCCTGTTCCTCAAAAAAGGTGTAAATCACGGTATGCCATGGTCAAAATGGGTGTAAATGTCCACACTTTTTCCCGTCAGGTTTTGGCTTGATAGATCCCAAATTTGGTGGAGAAAAGTGCTTACGCACAAAACTGGGGAAAAAGGGTGTAAAAAAAGGTGTATCCACAATCTTTGTTAAGATCCAAAAGCTTTTATATAAATTACATTAATATGTAATCAGTTTGAAATAATACATTTTCCGTCCTGTTTATGGGCATTTGACATAAAAGACTTGTTTTCACTGTATGTGATTTTTATAAACCAATCTGTTGGGACCAGTCGGATGGCGTCAGGGCCGCGTCGGTTTGGTGTGTTCCTTTCCGTCGGGGAGCGTCGGGAGCCATCAAGACTCGTCGGGACCGATTCAACATGCTCAAGGTGCAGCCACACTATAACCGACCAAATCGCGGAGTGTCGTGTCGCACTCATTGAAAATACGTTGGGTGGCGCCGTCGTGTGTCGGCGTCACCGTGCAAAGCATGCTGGGATACCTGATGACGCGACCCAATGTATTCTCAATGGGAGCGACACGACACTCCGCGAATTGGTCGGAGATAGTGTGGCCGCACCTTCAGTCGGGACTTGTCGGCCGTTGGGAGAGTAGACTCGTTGGGTACTCTGATTGGCTGTGTGCCATCTATGACGGGCAGTGCCGTAGCGAATCAGCGCGGTGTGTGGGAGGAGTGGAAGAGGGGCGGAAGTGACGATAGTTAACAAACCACGCATAAAACACATGGAGCAGGCAGAGACAAACTACATTTTGCTTTCTTTTTGCTTCATTTTTCGAAATTTACTGGAAGCCATGGCTACGTGGAGTGAAGCAAAATGTGATTTATTCAATTGCGAGGAAGCGCAGGGTGACCATCAGACGCTCTCCGGTAGATATTGAATCCCGGTAGTTTGTATTTTGACGCTGAATAATCGGTCTGATTAATTCCTCCAACATCTGGAACTGGGCAGGGAATATCCGTGCGAAATTACGGAAATCAGACGGTTCATCCGTCGCCAGTTCTCGACACAAATTTGGATACGCTCCTTGTGCCTGCCGCTGTTGAATCCACAACTTAACCCACTTTGTGCGGTTTCTCCTTACTTTTTCCCTCCTGCGATGTCTTCAGGAAAGAATGAGCCCGAGAGCAGCATCTCAGCCGAAGCGACCATTTTGCTGCCAAGATTTGTTTTCCAAAACGTCCAAAACGCCTTCTCAAAAATAACCAAGCTGTTTTGTGCGCTTTCTTTTAATCTTCCTGGTTTCTTCTTTGGTTTCTCCGTTAGGTCATTTCCTGTTTTCATGTTTCGGATAACGGGCACGAGATTAGCGCCACCCGCTGTTATGGAGAATTATTGCATCTCGCGCAAGCGCAGAACATACAGACTGCTGTGTCGTCGAGAGTGGTCGTGGCGGTGTGTTTCACTGCTTCCTCTCTCCCGACTGTCTCCGACGAGAGGTGACAGACCCGTCGGCATCTGGTCGTGTCGGCCCGGTGTGTCAGGGGCTTAATAGGACACACTTCTATTGTTCCTCCAGTGAAAGGACAAAGTGTGGGAAACCAGAGGAAACTCTCTCACAGAGCCCTGTGGGACAATAGATCCAGACCTTTGACCTGAGACAGAGATTTAAAAGGGCACCGACTCATAAAATGGGAAATTCTTCTTCTGTCATTAAATCATATATCAAATTTTAACCCTTAAGTGTAAGACGAGATTTTCAAAACACAATGTTTTTTAATTCAACTACTCTGGTTCAGTTTTATGGTCATATTTGGCTAGCTAAAGCAAGAAACTGGAGAGAAAAAAATATTTTTGAGAAATAAAATCTGGGAGGTCAGTGTTTTACTCAAAACAAATGACTACAGCAAAGTATCAAAGGTGGACTTAAGCGTATATTAGTTTTATTTTCTCAATAGATTTTGAAAATTATTTTGAAATTGAGACTTGATGGTTTTTTAATTATGAAATTAAAAAATGGCCTCATATAAAATGATGAGACTTACAAATCCTTTTAAAAATCCGAAGGGATTCATTCCTCTAAATGCACAGAGTGTGGGAAAGCTCTGGAGAGAGGAGTTTAGACTGATTAGCATCCTTGACTCCACCAGCAGCCGACTATTCTCCAAAGGGATTTGGCACACTTCAGGAAACAGCTGCCTCATCCTCCCACCCTCATGTACAGAACCTTGATCCAGTTGCTGATACGAGACCAGAGTTGTGATTGAATGATCAAAATACAGTGATTATAAGCTCACTGTTTGATTGTTAATCTGTGAACTATCAAATTTACTTTTCACAGTAAAACTGTGTTCACACTTCTGAACTCTGTAAATTGTCAGAGACGACCAATGGTGGTCTTTCCCTCCAGATGGTTGGTGACGTCATGCTCTGTTTCTACTTCAACACACGTCTATTATCAGTCACACAAGCTCATTTAAAGTCCCTTTGTGCTTCATTGACCACAGCACAGGGAGGCAGTGTGGGAAACTGAGAGAAACTGTCTACTCACGCTGATGACAGGACACGAGTCTGAAGAGTGTGCCACATCTGGAGCAGGATGATCATGTGTAATATACAATCTAAATACTGCATGGGTGTTAAAGCCCTGTGTAATGCACAATTACATTGACTTCCAATATACAATACATACAATAATACTGTTGTTGTTGTTTTTTCAGATAAAGGAGGAAAAATTCAGAATGAAAATGTTACTTTGATATATTATTAAGACAGAATAAACAGCATTAGTTGAACATCCTAGATTGAACTTTGGGTAGATATGTTTTCATGCTAAATTCTGTACTCAACAACATCTTTTATTCCGTCACATATCATTGATATGGTTTTGTAATCACAGATGTGATAAAGTGTCCCACGTGTAAGAATGATCAGCATTTGCTCAGTCAAAGTCATTGATACCAGCATCAGGCAGCAGGTCTGCTCTCTACAGGGTCAACACTTTCCCAGAGTTCCACAGAGCTCTGTGAGTCTCTCTCCATCAGCCCTCAGTGCTCCACCTGCTCCCCTGAGACCTAACCATTGTCCCCCAGGCAATATGACCACCGAGCATGTGGCAGCCCAGCAGTCCTTTCACTTTTTTAGCCTCTCTGATTGGCTGAGAGTGTGAGAAACTCCAGCCAGACCAAGACCCACACATTCATATGGAGATGTGGGACTATAAATAGGAGGGATGAAGCCAGCAGAGATCAGACTCTCTCTACAGAGACCTCTACAGCACAGAGATCCAGCCATGGCTCCTACAATCACTGCAGCAATCACCAACTCTCACCAGCATCTGACTCTGACTCACAAGGTAAATTGTAGATTCAACTTAATCTTCATCCTTGACTTCTTGTCTTTGTTGCTGCAACACTTTACTCCAGGAGCAGTTTATTAATGACTTTGTTCTTCTCTCTACAGATCAGAAAGCCTCTGGTGGAGAAGTTACGCAGAGAGCGAATCAACAGCAGCATCGAGCAGCTCAAGTCTCTCCTGGGTCCAGAGTTCTTCAAACAGCAGCCAGACTCCAAGCTGGAGAAAGCAGACATCCTGGAGATGACAGTTTGCTTCCTGACACAGCTGCAGCAGCAGAATCAACAGCAGAGAAGACTGCTGAACCACGTCAACAAGCTGCAGTCTTCCTCTGATAAGAGCCTGATGGAGGCTGACTTCTCTCTCCTGAGCTCCACAGTCCACAGCAGCACCACCAAAGAGAAGAGTCCAGTCAACAGCGCCCTCTGGAGGCCGTGGTAGACACCTACAGACTGGACTTACTCCCTGACAAACTCACACCACCATGTTGCTCAAAGATCACTACAACTGAATTCTATGAAATTTAAGGACTTGTTCTTCTGTATGAACAGAAACTTTTATTTTTCCTTCATGGATTTTTATTTTCCTATTGGAAACAACTGATACTATATCTTTCAATCTAAGAAGGAGAACAAATTGTCATGCATATTGCATGAATCAAATATGATTGCTTTAGCAATTAATATTATTATGCTTCACTGTACGTCATGTATCAGTGACAGATACTGCTATGGTAACATGTGTTATCTTTTATATATAGTATTGATTAAGGTGATAAATGTCCCTTTTTATGGACATATCGTCTTAATGGACTTTAAATCCATTTAATCTCTTTGATTATTAACAATGGATCTGTTGAAAGATCCTATAGTGTTCACTGTTTGTTTTTAAGTTTTACTTAATTTTATTGATCATTTTGATCAGACATTTTAATTGTCCTGTTGATGGACATTTTGTCATAATTGACCTTTTCTTTATGTGACGAATGGAAATTGATCTGTTTTAAGATCAACATGTTTATCCTTTTCTTTTTATAAAAGGTGTTGATGATGTCTCTTTGTCACAGTTTTCCAGTGACAATAAGTTTCTACATGATGAAAATGAACTGAATTTTACAGTTATCAAGAATGTGACCTGTTGTCTGGTCGTTTTTTATTGTCACTTTTGTTCAACCACAAATGTTTGAATGAAGTTAGAAACAACTCTCAAAGCAGAGTGACTACAGTGTCCAAATGTTTGTCTTTTGTAAAGACAGTTGTCCCCTTACTCTCTCTGAGTACAGTGTGTCTTGTAGAAATCTACAAGTTGTTGTTGTGATGTATCATCACGTCTCACTGAAACTTTCATGCTTGTTGTGTCTCATTGTGTCTTGTTGAATAAACAAACACTGTCAGATCAAAATGTTGTGTTTCTGTGTCATTGTGATCCTCACCACAGTGATGAAAGTCAGACATCTTGTTTTTCATTTGGACTCAGTTGATAGAGGACTTGATCAGTGTTCCCACCTTTCAACGACAAATCATAATTAAATACAGAAAATACAAAATTCATTCATAAGGTGCATATTTAGTTTAAATCTAAAGACAGTGAGTCAATATACCAGTACTTAAATTGAACTAGATTCAAATACGAGTTTTGATGAAGAGGATTAACAGTCCTATGTTTTATTAGAATAAGTCATTAAACCAAAAGAGGCATTGTGTTTGACACTTTTGTTGCACCATACATCACAACAACTGTTTGGTAATGTGAAAAAATAGTCTTCAACTGAACCATTACTCCCCTAAAGAGCTCCCATAGTGTGTCCAATGAGGTACAATAGGACACACTTCTATTGTTCCTCCAGTGAAAGGACGAAGTGTGGGAAACCAGAGGAAACTCTCTCACAGAGCCCTGTGGGACAATAGATCCAGACCTTTGACCTGAGGAGACAGAGATTTAAAGGACACCGACTCATAAAATGGGAAACACTTCTTCTGTTATTAAGTCGGTATATAGTGTAAAATAGGATTTTACTAAGATTTTTAAAAGCACAATGTTTTTAATGTAACTAACTACTGGTTCAGTTTTATGTTCTTAGAATATTTGGTTATTTGAAGAAAGAAACTAGAAAAGAAATAATATGAGTAATAAAATCTGGAGATCAGTGTTTTTATATATATATATATATATATATATATATATATTTTAGGGTCTTTTTCGCTTTTTTTAATGTACAGGATAGCTGAGAGAAACAGGAAATGGGAGGCAGAGAGGGGGGAACGACACGCAGGACAGGACCGCCCGGCGCAGGACCCGAACCGGGGCCGCCCGCAGAGGACCAGAGCCTCAACACATGGGGTGGGAGCTCCACCAACCGAGCCAAACATCGCCACCGGGAGGTCAGTGTTTTGCTCAAATAAAATGACTGGAGCAAAGTATCAGAGGTTGACTTTAGTGTAAATTAGTTTTATTTTCTCAATAGATTTTGAAAACATGTCAGTATTGTAGCTGATGTTACCAGTAGATTCTCCTGTTGGAAATTGAGACTTGATGGTTTCTAAATTATGAAATGAAAAAATGACCTCATCATATAAAATGATAGGCGTTAATGCTTTTAAGAAAGAGGAAGGGCTTCATTCCTCTAAATGCACAGAGTGTGGGAAAGCTCTGGAGAGAGGAGTTTAGACTGATTAGCATCCTTGACTCCACCAGCAGCCAACTATTCTCCAAAGGGATTTGGCACACTTCAGGAAACAGCTGCCTCATCCTCCCACCCTCATGTACAGAACCTTGATCCAGTTGCTGATACAAGACTAGAGTTATGATTGGATGATCAATATGTGACAGTGATTAAAAACTCACTGAATAATCTGTAATTTGTGAACTATCAAATTTACTTTTCACAATAAAACTGTCTTCACACAACTGAACTCTGCAAACTGACCAATGGTGGTCGAAAAATTAATGAAAATGAACTGAATTTTACAGTTATCAAGAATGTGACCTGTTGTCTGGTCGTTTTTTATTGTCACTTTTGTTCAACCACAAATGTTTGAATGAAGTTAGAAGCAACTCTCAAAGCAGAGTGACTACAGTGTCCAAATGTTTGTCTTTTGTAAAGACAGTTGTCCCCTTACTCTCTCTGAGTACAGTGTGTCTTGTAGAAATCTACAAGTTGTTGTTGTGATGTATCATCACGTCTCACTGAAACTTTCATGCTTGTTGTGTCTCATTGTGTCTTGTTGAATAAACAAACACTGTCAGATCAAAATGTTGTGTTTCTGTGTCATTGTGATCCTCACCACAGTGATGAAAGTTGGACATCTTGTTTAAGGTCCAGGCCTTGATCTGTGCCTTGGAAATGTGACCAGATTATTGTTGTGATGTATCATCACATAAATATGCTTCCAGTAGGAGCCTTCATCAAATGCATCACTGAGTTGATTTCAATAAAGAAATCTAAGTGATCTTTATACTTTTTGTTTTCCCATCATTTAATCTGGTGCCTACTTATACTGTTAACGTTAGGGAACATTTTTAAATCTCTTGTTCAGCATTTTTCTTTATCTGGTAACAAAATGGAGTTACATCACTCAATGAGTAAGGGGGATCTGAGTGGAAACCTGCAGCTTGTGAAGTGTGTTCTTTACTGCAGCACCATGTGGTGCTATGTGGTGATGAGAATAACCTGCTGGTCAACACCAGCAAGACCAAGGAGCTTGTCATGGATTTCAGACGTAATGCTGACACACAGCTGAAAGTGAAATGCTGAAGGTTCTTAGTGACATTATGAAGGAAACTGAATCTTCATTTACACATCAGCAAGACTGTTTAATCTGTGCTTTTCTTTTGACAACTAACTGCATTTTTAAAGAATAAGAAAGATTAATCAAATAGGCTATAATTTATCTTCTGTTGCTCGTGTAAAATGTAAATGATTATATTCTGTTTCATGTTAAATAATGTTTTTTCAGAAAGGATAAAACATGCCTGAACATGTCTCATAGTAACCAGTCTGTCAGTGGACAGAGAGGGAAAGCTCTGGAAAACTGAATCAGTTCACATTCATTAGCATCCTGTAGCGAAAACAAAGAGTAGGCTACAGTGTTTGGAAATAACAAATCCCTGTTTTTAAAACCAACACTGCATCTTTCTATAAATTATATAAAGGTAGAGCAAGTAGAGCCAAAAGTACAAAATACTACATTATTGTTGCTGATTATTGACCATAAACTGTCATGGGATAACCACATAATCAATTTGGTAATAAAAATGGGATGCACTTCATCAATAATTAAAAGATGCACAAAATATTTAACCCAATCAAGTATAAAAGTAGCCTAATTCTTGGTTTTAACACATATGGATTATTGCTCTGCAGTTTGGTCTTGTACATCTTTAGAGAACATAAGAAAATCGCAACTGGTTCAAAACAAAGCAGCACGTATAACTTTATCTTGTGTGTTTTTTTTATATAATATAATATAATATAATGAATGTGTAGGGGAGACCAGGGATGATAGTAACACTTTTTGTTTGAGCAAGTGTAACTCAGTGGTTGTTGGTGCTAGAGATCTCAAATTTTGACATGTGGTACCCATATTTGTCTGCTGTAAATGACATACACTTGGACTTCTACTACACCATCACAGATTATGTAAATTAATGTCAAACACAAAGAGGTATCTTGTTACAACCTACCCCAATACCGGGGTGAATTGTAACACTACTTGAGGATGGATGTAACAATTTAATTATTATACTTAAAAAAAGATCCACACTTAAAATGTATGCAAGCACTTTAATGAATAATAAAGAAGGAACCATAAACTTGTCAGAATACAAAATAATGATAAAAAAAATAAATAGAAAGTATAAGTTAAAGGTTGAATATGTAGAATATTTATTAAAAGCTATATTTTTTCAAAAATAATACATCCATGGGGCCTTTAGAGGGGTACAGAATGAAAGTATTGCTTTTCCATAAAAAAATTTTTTTTAGTCTGAATTATTATTTTTAATATTTTTGACGGGCTCGACAATGACTTTCTGTCAACGTTCTGTTTACATTGGTACCTGCCTGTAGCCGACATGTGGCTCAGTTCTCCGCTGTTTTCCTGCCTCCTCCCGGTCGGATATGCGTTTGTTTCCAACCAAGCCTTTTTAATAATCAATCGGTGGATCAATTATCATATACTTGTTAGGATGGGTGTATTTGTGTAGTCTTATCTGTCATAAACACGTTTATCGTCGCGGACTTTCGGTGCCACGGAGCTCCTTTTTTTTTTTCTTTTTTTCCAACTTGAGGAGAGCAGTGACAGCGGAGGCTCTGAGGCTCTGAGCAGCAGCAGAGAGCCTCCACTGTCCCTGTAACAAGCTACAAGTCATTTATTCTGCTGTTAATGACGGTAAAAATGAAACATAAGGTAAATATCCTGCTTAGTCCTCCTCCTCTGCTGTCCTCTGATCAGAGCGGAGTCCCTAGCAACGGCCCGTTTTACCTAGCAACGGTCTGGCAATCGACTGCTGGAATTCTTTTTCTGTTGTTTTTCTTGTAATTCTACATTGTCAACCTTTAAATACAATAAAAATACATACAATAAAATAAACTAGAAAAAGCATTTCCAAGAATGGAAATGGTGTGACTGCTGAAAGCACCTGAACGCTGTTGCAGAATTAGCAAATAGTGCAAGCAGTGATCACCATACAAATGTTTGACCAAGGTCGGAATCGAACCCACAACCTCATGGTCAGTAGACTTCCACTCTGCCTCTAGGCCACAGTGCACACACAGTTGCAGAGACTGTTGTCTGTTAATGATCTGCACTCTGTCTCACTCTGAAGTTAACGAGCCCAAAGCTGCACCTGTTGGAAACACTGTCAACATCAAGAAAGCTTGAGAGTCAAGCTTGAATGACTTAGAATGAAAATTTCTGTGAATTTCAGGCTGAGAGCAGCAGTTTCAACATGAAGCAAGTTATCAGAAGTCAACAGAGGACGACTGGGAAAATAATTCACTATAATTGTTGTTGAGGCAAGATTTGAACCAGCAACCTTCAGGTCTTCAGACCAGCAAGCTAACCACTAGGCTACAGACAGAGACAGTATGTGAGGGGCAAAGAAAACCTTTGATAAGAGGATCACTGGCTTCTGCTTAAAAAAAAAAGTAAGGAAAGTGCAGAAATTAACCACAACAAGTAAGTAGAGGACACTTTTGTGAAAATAGTGCAAGCAGTGATGACCATACAAATGGTTGACCAAGGTAGGAATTGAACCCACAATCTCATGGTCAGAAGACTTTGACTTTGCCTCTAGGCCACAGTGTACACACTGTTGCAAAGACTGTTGTCTGTTGATGAGCTGCACTCTGTCTCACTCTGAAGTTAACGAGCTGCACCTGTTGGAAGCACCTGTTGTCAACACCAAGAAAGCTTGAGAGTCAAGCTTGAACCTGTGACTATTTTTTGGTGAATTAAAATGATTTAAAAAGCACTTAACAGCAAGTTCCAAACTGTGGCACTAGCAATTAATGCGTCTCTTAACGACCACCTGTAACTAATTGAGGGTGATGGAGGGGAGCAGAATTCATAACAAGAGTGCTCAACCTGGACTTGAACCAGTGACCTTGGGGTTGGCAAGCAGCCACCCTAACCACTACACTAGAGTAGAGTTGGGGAGAAGAGAGGTTGAGACTTTGATGAATGTGAGATTTTTCAATGATGCTTAAAATAAAAAGAAATTAGTATAAATTAGCCACACCAAGTAAGAAGAGGACTTTTTTGTGACCTGTGACTATTTTTTGGTGAATTAAAATGAATTAAAAAGCACTTAACAGCAAGTTACAAAGTTGAGCTCCTTCTCCTGCTGATGTGAAAAAAATGCATTGGGCTGAATGAGAGCAGAGAGCTCCCTGGCTGCATTTAAAAAATATTTTAAATTATTATCTAAGTCTCTTTGCATTTTTGACCAGAATTTTAGCCAGAAGACAAGTGTGGCTACAAAAGTGGAGAAAATAATTTGTCTAGAGTTTAATTTGTGGCCATGCTGACAGTTTAGCCAGAAAAACTCTAGAATGTTTTTTTGCCTCTCTCCACTCTAGCACCACTCTAGCTCTGCTCGTTAGACGCAATACACACACATTATAAAGCTGAAAAAAATCAGAAAAAGTTAAATATTTGAAAAAGTATAAATAGTTAAAAAGAGAAAAGTAATGCCGATAAAGTTCAAAAAAAGCTGCACGTTTTGATATATGAATTGTTGAAATAGCACAAAGTATGAAGGACTAGAAGAAGACCGTAAAAAGGCGGAAGAAAATGGCCAAACAGAAGAACAATAGTGTGACTGCTTCCAGCAGTCACACTAACTAGAGAAACTACTACTTGAGCTTATGTAAGTGAAACAACTGTATCTACAACACAATGGACACTATGCAAAAAATAGTTGTGATGGAAATATTTACTTTCTTACCAGAAAAATCGTTTTTTGGCTCCAGAACAGACAGTTTTCAACTCAGAGACATGAGGCTTCACCTGTGAGCTCCATTTGTAAGTGGGCATGGACTGTATTGATGACATCACCACAGCTCGTTTCTGAGTGGTCAAACTGAGAGTGTTACAACTATCCCTTTGTTTCAACCATCCCCGGTCTCCCCTATTCTTTCATTGTCTTCATATTGACCTCAGGAAGAATAATGGATGCTAAGCTGGAGATCTTAATAAACAAACAAACAAACATAATGTTTTTTTAAAATAGCATAAAACAAGTCTGAACATTTGTCATATTAAACAATCTGTCTGTGGACAGAGAGGGAAAGCTCTGGAAAACTGAATCAGTTCACATTCATTAGCATCCTTAACCACACCAGCAGCCAACAACTATTGTCCAGATGGATTTAGCACACTTCAGGAAACAGCTGTCTCAACTCCTTACTTAATTTAAAGCTGAAATTTTGAACTTGATAATGATTTTTTAAAAATCTATGTTGTGTGGATCTTGTTCTGTTTTTCTACCCCAAACTTCCAATTCAGTATGACTGAAGAGATTTGATCCGTTTTCAATTATATCTTTAAAAAACATCAAATCTCAGAGGCAGCCAATGAGCTTCTTTCCCTCCAGATGGCTGGTCACGTCAGGCTGTGTCTCCGCTACAGCACACATCCAGCATCCGTCACAAAAGCTCCTTTGAAACTCCTTTTGTAGTGAACTGACCACACGATTCAAAGGCTCAGTGTGGGAAACAGAGACCAACTTTCTACTCACACCAACTAGCCACAAAGCAGAAGAAACACCTGCTACATCTGGACACCAGGAAAACTTTGGCTAGACTCAAATTCAACTGAAAAATACCACTATATATCCACTGTTGTTCACAACTACCTCACAGCACTGACAAAAGTCTGCTTAGAAACAAAACCGCTGGAATTGGTGTCCACAACCGTGTATATAACTGAGATTAATGTATAAAAATAAACAAAGTTGTTAGTATTGTGGTCAAGCGTTTGTAATGCTCATAATTTTATATGATGAGAGTGTGTCATAATTACTGTAATAAGCCATCAAGTCCCAATTTCGAAATATATCCAGTCATTATCTGCCACAGTGGAATATAAGTATCACCTACAATACTGACATAATTAAAATTAAAATAATAAAAACAAAGTCTATTGAGAAAATACAACTAACTTTTTTTTTTCAAAATATTTGTATTGTCAATTTTCAAAGTAACGAACAATATATACATACACACATAATAATAATAAATAAATAAAAACTTGACACAAACCATGACATGTCAAAATAAAGTACACACAGAAAGACTTAATGTAGTGTCCGAGTTGAACGTCCACTCGAGTGTGTCAGAGTAGAATATCCACTTGAGTGCATCAAATATATCAGTACTCTTCAAATACACATGATGATAATAATAATAAAAATGAATTTAAAAAAATAGATAAATAAATAAACAAGATAAAAATAAAAATAAATAAAGACTTGACACAAACCATAACATAAAAACAGATTACACACAAAGAGGCTTAATAAAACATCAGAGTTGAATGTCCACTTGAGTGCATCAAATATGTCAGAATAGGTGCTCTTTAGGGGGGTTAACTACAGTTCCAAATACTCCAGGATAGGTCTCCATACACCATAGAATTTCTGTAAGTTGTCAGATATCTCGTATCTCAGTTTTTCAATGTGGAGAATTCCTACCAGCTCCCTCAGCCAGGCTTCGAATTTAGGTGGTGAGTCAGATTTCCACATTTTCAAAATGCATCTCTTTGCTATGACCATACCATAAGCCACCACACGTAGTAACATTTCGAAGTGTTAGAGATGCCAAGTAAAGCTGTTTCAGGATCAGGGTCCAGGTTTACTTTACTGTAAGTGCATGGGAGTACCATCTGAAAATCGAACACCAGAAATTCTGAATCTCAGGGCATAGCCAAAATTGGTGTGCAAGTGTGCTGTCTGATATCTTGCGCCTTTCACACAGGGGAGAAGTTTGGGGGAAGATTTTATGCAGCTTAACCTTTGAATAGTGTAACCTGTGTATGACCTTGAATTGAATCAACTGTAACCTAGCGTTAACTGAGCAATGGTGAATGTCATTTAAGGCTTGTTTCCATATTTCGTCTTGAATCGTGATATTAAGATCAGCCTCCCGCATTTGTTTAAATTTAACAGCAGGTTGTGCAAGTTTGTGAGAGAAAGTACAAACCAATTTTGAAATCAAACCTTGCGCTTCTGGTGGGCCAAGTAAGAGCTTAAAAATAGCACTTTCTTCTGGCAAGGAGTCAGATGATGAAATATTTTGTCTTATGTAATGACGTAACTGTAAATACCTAAAGAAGTTTGATTTTGGCAGGTCATATTTTTTTTGTAAAAATTCAAATGGACATAAATGTTTATTAACATAGAGATCTTTTATGGACCCTATTCCTTTCCTACTCCACTCCTTAAAAACTGCATCTGTGTTTGAAGGAAGAAAGGCATGGTTATGCCATATAGGGGCGAGCACTGATGTCTTAGGAAGATTGCAAAATTTTTTTTATCTGCATCCAGATTTTTTGAGCATTAGATATTGTGTAATGCTCTCCCTTGCAAGTGGCTCTAGGCCTTGGTAATGAAAAGAGAATTGCCCTGAGGGAGGTTTAGAAAATACAACTAACTTATACGGAAATCAAACTTTGATACTTTGCTCCAGTCGTTTGCGTTGAATGAAACACTGACCTCCCAGCTTTTATTACTGATAGCAAAATAAGACTAAACTGAACGAGAGTAGTTTAATTAAAAAACATTTTGAAAATCTCAGTAAAATCCCATTTTGAGGGTTAAAATTTGATATAATAACAGAAGAAGAGTTTCCCATTTTATGAGTCGTTGTCCTTTAAAGCTTCAGTTGGTAACAATTATTCAGTCATATTTGCTGGAATTGTCACTATATTCTGATGGTCAGACATTAAATGAGTAATTTAGGACAAAATCCAACTCCTCTGGCTCCACCTACAGCCTGTAATCGTATTTGCCAAAATCCACCGCGCCCGACGATTCTCCACCAGTCAGGTAGAGGGAGCAGGAGGAGCAGCCAATCGCCGCTCCTACACGTCGTGCTATGGATACGGTACATCTTTTTTTTTCTTTTTTTTTTTTCTCTGTGGGTGCGTTCATGGCTACTTTGTGTGTGTCTGTGTGTGTGTGGGGCGCTTGGCAGAGGTTCATAAAGGGACCTGACGGAGTATTGTCTTGAAATTTCCGACCAAGTCGCGGAGTTTACTTTCACTTTCGTCAACTTACCAACTGGAGCTTTAAATCTCTGTCTCCTCAGGTCAAAGGTCTTGATCTATTGTCCTACAGGGCTCTGTGAGAGAGTTTCCTCTGGTTTCCCACACTTTGTCCTTTCACTGGAGGAACAATAGAAGTGTGTCCTATTGTACCTCATTGGACACACTATGGGAGCTCTTTAGGGGAGTAATGGTTCAGTTGAAGATTTTTTGACATTATTAAACACAGTTGTTGCAATGTTGCAGCTAAAGCGTCAGACACATTGTCTCTTGGTTAAATGACTTATTCTAAATATGTCTTCTTCATCTAAACTAGTTTACTTTATATTGACTCAGATTTAAAGCAGATATCAGTGGCACGGCCGTTTCGGCTAATGCTGTGTTCAAGGCAGGCTTTTGAAACCGTAAGTTACAGCTTCAAGTCACAACTACGACTTGGTAGCGTTCCAGGTAACCCGTAGCTCGTGTTTTTACCGTCCTGTTGTCTGTGAAAGTTCCCTATAACGGCCACTCGTAACTTCCGACCCGTGAACTCGTACCAGATCGAACTGGTATGACTTCACAGGAAGGAAAAACACAAAGTACGAGTTTCCTTGAACGCACCATGAGTTAGCAGCCCCCGCCCTTGTCAGGCATCAATTGGTCCTCGTGCTACGTCACCACATTCACGCGCATCCCTTGGCTGCACACACAGCCCTTCATGCCGTTCTCTCCCCTCATTGGATAACACTTGTATCCCACAAGGAAAATTTTCTCCTCGGGTTACAGCAGAGCAGAGTGACGGAGAGACTCGTGTTTAGGCTGAAATACTTCATGTAAGTGATTGCTGACGGAAAATAGGACTATTTAGGACTTATATTAACAAAAACATTCCACTGATATCTGCTTTAAACTAAACATGCACGTTATGAATATATTTTGTATTTGCTGTATTTAATTATGATTTGTCGTTGAAAGGTGGGAACACTGATCAAGTCCTCTATCAACTGAGTCCAAATGAAAAACAAGATGTCTGACTTTCATCACTGTGGTGAGGATCACAATGACACAGAAACACAACATTTTGATCTGACAGTGTTTGTTTATTCAACAAGACACAATGAGACACAACAAGCATGAAAGTTTCAGTGAGACGTGATGATACATCACAACAACAACTTGTAGATTTCTACAAGACACACTGTACTCAGAGAGAGTAAGGGGACAACTGTCTTTACAAAAGACAAACATTTGGACACTGTAGTCACTCTGCTTTGAGAGTTGTTTCTAACTTCATTCAAACATTTGTGGCTGAACAAAAGTGACAATAAAAAACGACCAGACAACAGGTCACATTCTTGATAACTGTAAAATTCAGTTCATTTTCATCATGTAGAAACTTATTGTCACTGGAAAACTGTGACAAAGAGACATCATCAACACCTTTTATAAAAAGAAAAGGATAAACATGTTGATCTTAAAACAGATCAATTTCCATTCGTCACATAAAGAAAAGGTCAATTATGACAAAATTTCCATCACTGGGACAATTAAAATGTCTGATCAAAATGATCAAAAACAGTGAACACTAGGATCTTTCAACAGATCAGTTGTTAATAATCAAAGAGATTAAATGGATTTAAAGTCCATTAAGACGATATGTCCATAAAAAGGGACATTTATCACCTTAATCAATACTATGTAGAAAAGATAACACATGTTACCATAGCAGTATCTGTCACTGATACATGACGTACAGTGAAGCATAATAATATTAATTGCTAAAGCAATCATATTTGATTCATGCAATATACATGACAATTTGTTCTCCTTTTTAGATTGAAAGATATAGTATCAGTTGTTTCCAATAGGAAAATAAAAATCCATGAAGGAAAAATAAAAGTTTCTGTTCATACAGAAGAAGAAGTCCTTAAATTTCATAGAATTCAGTTGTAGTGATCTTTGAGCAACATGGTGGTGTGAGTTTGTCAGCGAGTAAGTCCAGTCTGTACCACGGCCTCCAGAGGGCGCTGTTGACTGGACTCTTCTCTTTGGTGGTGCTGCTGTGGACTGTGGAGCTCAGGAGAGAGAAGTCAGCCTCCATCAGGCTCTTATCAGAGGAAGACTGCAGCTTGTTGACGTGGTTCAGTAGTCTTCTCTGCTGTTGATTCTGCTGCTGCAGCTGTGTCAGGAAGCAAACTGTCATCTCCAGGATGTCTGCTTTCTCCAGCTTGGAGTCTGGCTGCTGTTGGAAGAACTCTGGACCCAGGAGAGACTTGAGCTGCTCGATGCTGCTGTTGATTCGCTCTCTGCGTAACTTCTCCACCAGAGGCTTTCTGATCTGTAGAGAGAAGAACAAAGTCATTAATAAACTGCTCCTGGAGTAAAGTGTTGCAGCAACAAAGACAAGAAGTCAAGGATGAAGATTAAGTTGAATCTACAATTTACCTTGTGAGTCAGAGTCAGATGCTGGTGAGAGTTGGTGATTGCTGCAGTGATTGTAGAAGCCATGGCTGGATCTCTGTGCTGTAGAGGTCTCTGTAGAGAGAGTCTGATCTCTGCTGGCTTCATCCCTCCTATTTATAGTCCCACATCTCCATATGAATGTGTGGGTCTTGGTCTGGCTGGAGTTTCTCACACTCTCAGCCAATCAGAGGGCTTGGTGAGATAATAGGACATGTGGAGCAGCAACATGCTGAATGGTGTTGCATTGCCTGTGGGACAATGGTTAGGTCTCAGGGGAGCAGGTGGAGCACTGAGGGCTGATGGAGAGAGACTCAGAGAGCTCTGTGGAACTCTGGGAAAGTGTTGACCCTGTAGAGAGCAGACCTGCTGCCTGATGCTGGGATCAATGACTTTGACTGAGCAAATGCTGATCATTCTTACACATGGGACACTTTATCACATCTGTGATTACAAAACCATATCAATGTTTTATCCTTTTTGAAAAAACATTATTTAACATGAAACAGAATATAATCATTTACATTTTACATGAGCAACAGAAGATAAATTATAGCCTATTTGATTAATCTTTCTTATTCTTTAAAAATGCAGTTAGTTGTCAAAAGAAAAGCACAGATTAAACAGTCTTGCTGATGTGTAAATGAAGATTCAGTTTCCTTCATAATGTCACTAAGAACCTTCAGCATTTCACTTTCAGCTGTGTGTCAGCATTACGTCTGAAATCCATGACAAGCTCCTTGGTCTTGCTGGTGTTGACCAGCAGGTTATTCTCATCACCACATAGCACCACATGGTGCTGCAGTAAAGAACACACTTCACAAGCTGCAGGTTTCCACTCAGATCCCCCTTACTCATTGAGTGATGTAACTCCATTTTGTTACCAGATAAAGAAAAATGCTGAACAAGAGATTTAAAAATGTTCCCTAACGTTAACAGCATAAGTAGGCACCAGATTAAATGATGGGAAAACAAAAAGTATAAAGATCACTTAGATTTCGTTATTGAAATAAACTTAGTGATGCATTTGATGAAGGCTCCTACTGGAAGCATATTTATGTGATGATACATCACAACAATAATCTGGTCACATTTCTAAGGCACAGATCAAGGCCTGGACCTTAAACCATATCAATGATATGTGACGGAATAAAAGATGTTGTTGAGTACAGAATTTAGCATGAAAACATATCTACCCAAAGTTCAATCTAGCAAGTCCAACTAATGCTGTTTATTCTCTTAATACTGTATATCAACGTAATATTTTCATTCTGAAAAAAAAAGAACAGTATTATTGTATGTATTGTATATTGAACGTCAAATTGTGTATTACACAGGGCTTTAATACCCATGCAGTATTTAGATGATTAATTATTATATACACCATTTGTATTATTATATTACACCAATGATCATCCTGCTCCAGATGTGGCACACTCTTCAGACTCGTGTCCTGTCATCAGTGTGAGTAGACAGTTTCTCTCAGTTTCCCACACTGCCTCCCTGTGCTGTGGTCAATGAAGCACAAAGGGACTTTAAATGAGCTTGTGTGACTGATAATAGACGTGTGTTGAAGTAGAAACAGAGCCTGACGTCACCAACCATCTGGAGGGAAAGACCACCATTGGTCGTCTCTGACAGTTTACAGAGTTCAGAAGTGTGAAGACAGTTTTATTGTGAAAAGTAAATTTGATAGTTCACAGATTACAGACTATTCAGTGAGTTTTTAATCACTGTCACATATTGATCATCCAATCATAACTCTGGTCTAGTACCAGTTCTGTAAATGAGGGTGAGGCAGCTGTTTCCTGAAGTGTGCCAAATCCCTTTGGAGAATAATCAGTCCAAACTCCTCTGTTTCAAGGTTCAAGGTTTCAAGGTTTCAAGGTTTGTTTTTATTTTACAAATCATTCAAAAAAAAAAAATACAAAATACAAATTCAGTTCACAATATACAGTAGACATGATCTTGTAAAAAGGGTAACCCCAGAAGCTTCTGTAGCTTATGAACGGGGGCCCAGAGACATCAAAACAACAATATGACAATAACAATTCCTATTGCTAACCTACAATCTAACCTAACCCTAACCATCTAAGGCAATTCCATCAGTACAAAGAGTTTATGGTTCAACACAATAGTGACACAATATCAACACATCAGGCACAGGTACATGAAACAAAAAACAGCAAGCTGAGCTTGATTTAGACATAATTTAGCAGCAGTTTTTGTTTTAATCTTTTTTTAAAAATAGACAGAGATGCAGACTCTTTAATCGTGCTCTCAACCTCATTCCAAGTCGTGGCCCTTTAACGGTCACACTAAGACTTGTGCATTTTAGTTTCCGTCTCTTTCCCTTTAGAAGTTGTTTTCTTCTCGTGTTGTATTCATGAGTGGGTAAAAAAATTGGGATGAGTTGGCAGAGTCTGTCATTGAGTCTAAATGCTACTTCATACATCACACGGGCATTATGGAAAGTGTTACATTCAGTGAGTTTCAGAAGTTTGTAACTGTAGAAAAGAGGATCAGAGGGGGCAGTCAGCTTGGTCCATGATATTACTCTAATTACTTTCTTTTGTAAGATCTTTAGTTTTTCAAGATAACTGGGATATGTGTTACACCATATAACATTGCAATAGTTCAAGTGAGGCTCAAATAGAGACCGATACAAAGTGAGAAGAGCTTCAAGAGGAAGAAAATGTCGGACTTTACAAAATAAGCCCACATATTTGGATAATTTATTTGTCAGCTCATTTATATGCTTTTTATAGTTTAAACATTCATCTATGTATATTCCCAAAAATTTTGTGGAGTCTACCCTCTCAATAGCTCTACCATTTATTTCTATACACACATGTTCGACATCATTTCGGTTTCTATTTGAGCGGAATACAATGAAATTGGTTTTATTAATATTTAAAGATAATTTATTACACTTGAACCAGGTGTCCACCTTTATCAATTCTTGATTCATAAGATTCTGAAGATGTTCCAAGTTTTTGTGTGACAAGAATAAATTTGTGTCATCGGCAAAAATAACTTTGTGTAAAATAGGAGAGGAATTAACAATATCATTTACATACAAAATAAAAAGAAGTGGTCCTAATATTGATCCTTGAGGGACCCCATATTTAATAATACTACACTGTGATTCATTGTCATTTACATGAACATATTGCTCCCTATCATACATATATATAACTTTTGAACCAATTTAGCGCTGTGCCCCTGACACCATAATGTTGCAATTTACCAAGGAGGATTGAGAAGTCAATCGTATCAAATGCCTTTGATAGATCGAGGAAAACTCCAATCCCACACTCACCTCTATCAATAGCATCGTTGATTTTTTCAGTGAGATCTATAATTGCCATACAGGTTGTGTATTTCTTTCTGAAGCCATATTGTGATGGAGTAATTATATTCAATCCATCTAAATAATTACTAAGTCTACAATAAACAATTTTCTCGAATACTTTGGAAAAAGTGGGTAGTATAGATATTGGTCGATAGTTTTGCATGTTATTTTTATCACCAGACTGGGATAATTTTTGCTATCTTTGTCATTTTAGGTACCACCCCATTAAACAAAGAGAGATTGATGGAGTAGACGAGTGGATCAACAATTTCATTCACAATGGCTTTAATGATTTTACTACATATACCATCCACGCCTGCAGTATTTGAGTCTTTCATACTCATAATAATATTAGTTACTTCTGTTTTATCAGTTGGTGCAAGAAAGAAAGAATTTATATAATTACCTTGAAGATATTGTTGATAATTTGCTCCCTCTGGTGGTCTAATAGTTTCAGAGAGAGTTTTCCCTATAGAGTTAAAATGATTATTAAAACTATTTGCAAGATCATCACCATTTAAATTTGTTCTGGCATTTTGCTTGATTTTGATGTCAGGAAGTACAGTAGTTTTATGTCCCCGACTGAGAACCTCATTTAGCACCTTCCAGCTTTGCTTCTGCTCACCATGAGCAGCCTTGATAAGCTCGGTGTAGTGTCTTCGCTTACTTATTCGTATGACATGTATCAGCTTATTTCTGTATTTAGTATATTTATCTTTGTTTCCATCAGTTGGATTTTTAATATACCGTTTGTAAAGTGTGTTTTTCTTTTTAATTGACTTCAAAATGCCCCTCGTAAGCCATGCTTTCCGATCCCCAGCATCACATTTTCTGATCTTTACAGGTATGGTGGAGTTTACAGAGTCAGTTATTTCATCAATGAAAGCATTATATGCTGCATCTGGAGTTTTGCAGCCATAAACAGAATTCCATGATTTAGCTCTGAGATTTTCAGATAATTTCATTAAGTTACTTTCACTCAGTACTTTCACTTTTGTTTTCAACGGTGACTCATTCATCTTTTTTGTAAGATCAATGAAGAGCACAACAGGAAAGTGATCAGTGATGTCTGACAAAATTACACCTGAGTCAAAACAAGCATTGTGAGTATTTGTGATGATATTATCGATGATTGACTCACTGGATTCTGTTTCTCTTGTATATGTATTTATCAAGGACGTGCAGTCAGGGGAGGCAGGAGAGGCAGAGCCTCACCTGCCATCATGAGAAGAAAAAAATAAATAAAATAATAAAATAAAATAAGTATTAATATTTTTCCACTGGCCTATGATTTGAATGCATTTTCATTGCGGTTCCGACCAGTTTTGATCATTTCTGTGGTCAAAATCGCCGAAATCCTGTATTTCCTGTTCAAATACAGTTAAGAGACGAGAGGTGCGGCAGCGCAGCGACGTGCCTCACCCCATACAGCTCAATCCCTCACTAAGTGGCTTGTGCTCGTGCACTTGGCGCGTGCTGGTTGCCATTTCTCTGTATGTTTCCAATATCCTGCTTTGAAAACATTTTTATTATACATCTTCATTGTTATAGTGTTTGGTAATGTATTTCACGTATGTATGTAATATTTAAGTTTAGTTTGAGTCTTTTGATCGGAGAAAAATACACAAGGAAAAAGCCTGCCTTGAGGCAGGCAGTGTCGGGGCCTCACCGCTGGGGGCGATAGTGAGCCTGAAGTTCAATATAAATACCCGAGTTACTGTTGCTAACAAACAAACAATCAGTCCAATATGCTAAATTTTCTTTGCTCCATGGAAAATGGAGAATTTGATTTTAAAGCTGAGGGATTTTTCAAAACTGAACTTTCAAGCAAAGCAAGAACTAATATTAACTGGGAGACCAACACCGGACCTACGAGGTCTGCTTCAGAAGGCGGGAGTAACTCGCTCCTTTCAAAGTGAGTGGTATGACAGAAAGGAATGGCTTTGTGGCTGCGCGGAAAAAAAACGCCTTTTTTGCTTTCCTTGTCTTTTGTTCTCTACGACTGACAATGTCTGGACAAAAACTGGATTCTGTGATTTGAAAAACTTGCAAAGAAGTCTTGCCAAACATGAGCAATCAACTACTCACATCCAAAGTCAGATTTCTTTAAAAACTTTTGGAAGATCACGGATTGATCTGGCTCTGAATGAACAACATAGACTTAATATCAGCATCCACAATGCTAAGGTTAAGGAAAACCGTGAGATTTTGAAAGACCTGATAAATGCAACCTGCTTTTTAGCTAAACAGGAGCTGGCATTTCGTGGTAACGATGAGAGCACAAGCTCTTCAAATCGTGGAAACTATGTGGAACTATTACATGCTTTTGCTGAGAAAGATGAACGGTTAGCCAGACACTTGGAGACATCCACGGTGTTTTCTGGCTTATCAAACAGAATCCAGAATGATTTGATCGAAGCAGTCGGTGATGTGATAAGAAATGATATCAAAAAGGAGATCAATGCAGCCCCATTTGTGGCAGTGGAAGTGGATGAGACAACGGATGTCACCAATAAAGCCCAGATCTCGGTGATTTTGCGTTACGTGGCTAAAAGTGAGGTGAAGGAGGCATTTCTAGGATTTGATGATGTGAGTGATGACAGACGGGCCGCTGCGGTTGCCCAGTATGTTTTTGGAGTTTTGGAGAAGTACAACTGTGTCGAAAAGCTGGTAGCACAGACATATGACGGGGCATCTGTGATGGCGTCAGAGCTTAATGGTGTGCAGGCCAAGATTAAAGAAAAGGTTCCGGAAGCCCTGTTTACCCACTGTTATGCACATAAATTGAACCTTGTGCTTTCACATTCTGCAAAATGCATACCTGAGTGCAGAATTTTTTTTAAAACAGTGGAGGGACTAGCCACATTTTTCAGCAAGTCAACAAAACGCACTCACCTATTGGATGATGTTGTGAAGCGGCGGATACCAAGAGCAGCGCCCACGAGATGGAGCTCAAATTCTAGCCTGCTGCAAACAATAAGCATGTATCAAACTGATCTGCATGCTGTATTCCAGATCATCAGCGAAAATCCTGACACTTGGGACAACGACAGCCAGATGATGGCCGCTGGATATGACAGGTGGTTATCTAAAGCATCAACATAGCAGACGGGTCTGGGCCAGATCTGGCAGCAAGCCGGCACTTCTGGCCCACTGCTGGCATGGCAAGTGGTATGTGGCCCGAATGTGGGCCAGATCTGGCAATGGTGGCACGGTTTATGTATGGCATGCCAGATGTGGGCCGGTTACGTTTGAGTGTATGTGGCCCATAACTCACACCCCAATAATCAATTTTTGTTACTTTGAGTAGTGCATCAACCCATCCAGTTAAATAGGCTAAAACCTTTATTTCTTGGAAATATTCTGCCTTAGTCTGAAGGATTTTCCCAAAACCTAAATTCTGCTGTGTCTATGTTTTGGGCGGGGATCGGTGTGTTTTCCCAGTGACAGAGCGCAGCAGACTGTAAACATCTCTATTTTTTTATTTTTTTTATTTTTTAATATACAAACATCTCTATTGTACAAACATGTAGTCTCCATGACATAGGCCTACACGGTAAAAAAAAATAAATAAATAAAAAAATAAAAAGAAGCTTGGGTCAGCTCTGGCTTGGGTGACCCAGCGAGTAACCATAGTAACCCATTTGCTGGGTCAACGTTTGGTTTGCTGCTACGGAGCGCCGTTACAAGCTGCTCTGTTGTCGGATCATATCTCCCCCAGCCAAAGACGACATAAGTAAAGTGGATTAATTTTATTTTTGATGGAAATGCCCCAGCTTCAGTCTGCAAAAAAGTCTGACTGCTTCAGCAAGAAGTGTCAGTGAATCAGACTGGACTTTCTCAGGTTGGATCGATACCAACTGTCCGTGGAAAAGCTACAAATGAACTGTAAGTATTTAAAAATGTGTTACTTTGGCCGTTTAGCACATGAGCTAGGCTAACGCTAACGACCGTTATGCTAATAACGCTAACGATCGCTAGGCTAACGCCAACGACCGTTATGCTAATAACGCTGGTCGCTAGGCTAACGCTAACGATCGTTACGCTAACGCTAACGGCCGCTAATAACGCTATAACAACGCTTGTCGCTACCCGATCTGCGACGCTACCGGATCCGTGACAAAACTGGTCTGCGCATGCGCAGACCGGCCGCCATCTTGGACAGCTGCCTACGGCAACTCCACTTGGACAAACTTCATTTGGGCACTGCCCGATTTGCGTACATGCTTTAAGTTCTGTGAAATTAAAATACGGTACTGTGAAAATGATTAAAAAAATAAAATAAAATAAAATAAAAACCGCGTAGGTCCGTCATAAGACAGCCGCGGCAGACTCGTTTATTCAGTGAGTGTTGTGGTAGTTGTAATTGTTTGTGGTTGTCATGGTGATGAGGCCGGCGAGAAAAGAGGACAGTAAACATTAAAAGTCCGCCTGTGTTCCTGTTTTCTGAGCATCAAGATCCAGACCACCACAACCAACCCTCAATTTACATTACTAATAAAGTATTTAAAAAAATAAAATAAAAAGATAAACCGTCTGTGGCGACGCACATAGGGCAGTGATCCTAAGTCAATTCAACTAAGTTTGTCCAAGTGGAGTTGCCGTACGTGGCTGTCACGGATCCGGTAGCGTCGCGGATCGGGTAGCGACAACGCTAACGTTCGCTATGCTAACGCTATAACGCTAACGGACGCTATGCTAATGCTAACGGTCGATGTAAAGCTTGACCGTTGGCCGCAGCACTGACAATAATGTCAGCGTTAACGCTTGTAGTTGATCATATTCTTCTTGTAAAACAGCCTGTGCTGGGGGCTATATTGAAGACAGTGTTTTACTTGTGTTTTTGTGGATGTACTACATGTGTAGGGTTACCTGCTACTGTAGCACAAGAGACAGGACCTGAGAGTAACCTGAGTTTTTGTGTTTTCTAATCAGAGTAAAGTATGTGGAAGCTAGCACATGGAGATAGACGGTCTGAAGAGGAGCCTTGCTCTCTTGGAGGTGCAGAAGTTCCTAAGGGAGGCCAACATCATTACTGTTAAAGGTAAGGTTATGTGTTACTGTGTTTGTGTGGAAGAGGGGAAAATACACCAGCCTAAAACCGCCTCGCTCATATCCATGTACCGTACTTCTGTCCATTATCATTATTACTGAAGCGTTAAGTTACATGAGTTCATTTTGTGTTCAACATACAGATTTGTACAGAACCATCCCATCCTTAGTTGTACACTTTTTTAACACTACAAAGTCATTTTTCCTTCTCCTCAGCATGGTGCAGCTGGTGAATGTAAGGCAGCTAGCCTACTTTGCAGGAATGTGGCATGGCCAGTACATCGCGTTATCAGCGTTATCAACACTCAGCTTCAGTGAGTACATTTAAATTGAAATTATTAATACCCACGGGGCAAAATCCCAACCTGGGTGGACATCCCGGTCAACTAGCTGCTGGAAAGCTACAGGGGCCAAAACCCCTTTCTTGGGTAATTTTGCTGGCAAAATTATGTAAATGCAAATATTTAGGTACTACAATGGCATAAATAGTCATACAACTACTGGCCCGTAGCCAAGGGGGATCGGAGGGTTCGTTCGAACCCCCCCCCCCACACACACACCCCCACCCCCACCACCCCACCGCTGCCGCAAATGCGGTGCTTGTCGTGTATTAGGCTCTCTAATAAGTCTCTGATTGGTGTGGGATGCGTGTCCCCCAATATAATACATCCATGGTGTCCCCGTGTTGACTGGACTGCTGCTGAAGCAAACAGCCCAAAGCCTGTGAGTTCTAGCCAATCATAGCGCAGTAGGGCGCCGCGCGAGTTGACGCTCTGCAACCTGCGGTGCGGTGCGGTGCGTCAGCAGCACTGACATGCTGCTCTAAAGTCCTGCTCCTGGCATCAAGCTGAACGGGCCTGAAAGTTAAAAGCCGAACCCGGTCTGACCCGCGGGTGTTGAAACCCGGACCCTGAATTAAGTTGGTCCGAACCAGGCCAAAAGAAAAGAGAGAGAGAGAGAGAGAGAGAGAGAGAGAGAGAGAGAGAGAGAGAGAGAGAGAGAGAGAGAGAGAGAGAGAGAGAGAGAGAGAGAGAGAGAGAGAGAGAGAGAGAGAGAGAGAGAGAGAGAGAAGCCGAGTAGGAGCGCGGCGACCTGACCTACCGTAATTAATTTCTACATATTTTCGGACTGAACTGACGCGTCCGGTCCTTAAGGCCCATGCACACCTGGTAGCCCAAAAGAACAGCCAGGCAGCCCAGTCCAGAGAGCAGAGGAGAGGGAGACAGCAACAGGTGTGTGCGTGCGTGCGTTACTGTGTGCGCATGTGCGCGTGTGTTATACCTGCAACCTCCAAATGGGAATGGGAGCCTCCTTTCATGTATTAATATGTGACAGTAGCTACAGCCATCATACAGATGAGAACAGGGCAGAAGTGGTGGTGGTGTGGTCTTAAAGAGGCTCATGGTGAAGCAGAGGAAACTGGCCTTGAAAGGCTGGTCCAGGTCAAAAGATTGAAAAAAAAAAAGTTTAGTTTTTTCTCACCAGCCACAGCTCCCCACTAGACCAGTGTCATACAGTCCAGCCATTCGTGCCATTACAAAGATAGAAACCTCAGTCAGTAGCCTACCAAATGTGTGTGTTTTTTTGTTTTGTTTTTTTATCTGAAGCGAATGTTGTCTTCCCATTATATTCTTCTCAGAGTACACCAGAATGCTTCATTTACCTCTTAAAATCATAAAAACTTTCTGGGGGGAGGATCCCCCCAGACCCCCCTACAGGGGTTTACTTTATCATCATTTCCAGTTTGCAGGTACCTATGTGTGTGTGTGTGTGTGTGTGTGTGTGTGTGTGTGTGTGTGTGTGTGAGTATGAGAGAGAGAGAGAGAGAGAGAGAGAGAGAGAGAGAGACAGATACATTTAACTACATTAAACATTATGATTATTGTTATGAAAAAGCTAAGCCTTTTATATATATATATATATATATATATATATATATATATATATATAAAAAATTAATTACATGGTGAAAATTTTGTTGTAAATGAGAGCAACAGTAAAGGATAGTGGAGGAAGAGAAACATGTGATGTCAAAGTGAAGTTATAATGGGGAAAAAAAGAAGTGTGTGCCTTTATTATTATTATTTATTTACTTTTTGGGAAAAAAGAACCCCCCCCTCCACAAGGCTGGCTACGGGCCTGAACTATAAAATTTGGCAGAGAGTATCTTGACACATAGGGGGAGGCATGAAAAAAAGATTCTGGGGTTTGTTGCAACTCAATTTTAAGATATCACCCTCAACGTTCTCTGTTCTGTTTTTTTTGTTGTTGTTGTTGTTGTTGTTGTTGTTTGTTTTTTTTGTCTGCTGTTATTGTTTTTTGTTTGCTTCTCAATGTTCTTGGGGACAACGGATGGAAATTAGCCTTTGGCTACACTCCGGCTTGCTTACATTTTATTCCTAGTGAAGAAATGTTCATTAGCATGCACTGTCCCTCCCAAATAAACTAATAATAATAAACATCCCAAAAAAGACAAAAAAAAAGTACTGTTCGCCTGACAAATTCTCATGAAAATTATTATTTTTCAGCACTTTATGGAGAATATTTATGCTTAACATGTATAGAAAACTTCCTTAATTCATAAGCTTCCATTTGAGTCCAAGATAGCCTTTCTATCTCCAAAGCCCCACTTGCTGTGGCCAACGGTCTTCTCTATCTATCTGTTCACTTTGGGGAGACCAGAAATAGAATGTTTTCTGATCATGTCAGTTAACATGTAGTTTTTCACAATAGGTGTTGCATTGTTTGGAGTCTGCCTGTAGCTTTCCAGTAGCTAGTAGAAAGGATATCTTGGACTCAAATGGAAGCTTATGAATTAAGGAAGTTTTCTATATACACGTTAATCATAGATATTCTCCATAAAGTGCCAGATTTTATAGTATTTTTTATATTTTATTATTATTTAATTTTATAGCCCAAGAAAGGGGTTTTGGCCCCCTGTAGCTTTCCAGCAGCTAGTTGACCGGGTTGTCCACCCAGGTTTTAATCCTTGAAGTTCCTAGATATCATTTCTGGTGTCAAACCTTTTACAAGGCTCCGTGTCTGTTTTTTTGCTTTGCCCCCTGGGTATAAATAGATAAAATTAAATTATGACTGATAATAATTTTTCTTTGTTGTTGTTCTTCGTCTGGTTGCAGATCCACAGTAAACACCTGATTGAGAACCTGGGAATCTACAGCAGGATTGATGACAACACCTGCTCAAAGTTCCAGTTTCCTGAACATCGCATGATGCTACTGTCCCACCTGTCTTCAGTCAAGTCTGGACCCAGTGACTCAGACACCAGTCTTGTCAAGACTGATTACAGGTAAGCAGTGGTTAAGTTGCCAAATGCCAAAAAAACAATTTTTAAGAAGCTAATACAGCTGGTCGGTTATGTACAGTAGCAAATGTGGTGACTGTCTGGTTGTTTGAGGAGATGTATTTAGGTTGTCTTAGCTAGCTCATTGGTGCTCAATTTAACAACAGATTGCTGAGTTTATCTCTGTGTGGGCACCATGCTCAGGTACTGCAGCAATTTAACTTTTGCATTGTTTCTGTTTTCTGATTGCAGAGAGGATCGTGCCAGTCTGAACACCTGATGAACAACAGGAGAGCTGGTGACTGGTGAATCCTTTAAGTTCCAGTTTCTTGAACACCATGTTGAGCACCCTATACAGCCAAGACTGGACTCAGTGACTCATTACTCTTGATCAACCAAGGGCAAGATGCATGATGTATTTATGATGTATGATGATATATTTTTTTTTATGTATGTGTTATATGGATGACTTGATTTGTGTAGTACGGTATTTGTGTATCAGTTTTGAGGAAAAAAAAAAACTTGAAATATGAAATGAAATGTACTTTAACCATAACTGTTAACCTGTTGCCACTCCGACGGCCCGCCGGCGGGCCGTCGGGGGGGTTTTAATCAGGGAGGTGTCACAGAGGATGTCACCAGTCACTTGAAATAGTCATGCCACATATCGTTGGAAAGCTAAAACTCTTGTGATTAAAGATATGCCGACCATTCCTAAATATAATCATCACAGCAACACTCGAATCAGACTATAAACATGCTAACAAAGTTCGTAAAAAGCCGATATAACTCACGATTTGTGTCAGGGCAGGCTCAGGATCACAGGGTTTCCCCACAAACTTGGTGTCGTTACATTCAGAAAAGTCCAGTAAATCCAATCCAGTAAAGTATTTAGTCCAAAACACACGGTTGTACCGGTAGATAACCTCATCCCGCTGCTGCATCTTATGAAATTACGCATTGTATATCCAGTAAATCCGTTTATTTCTCCTCATAAGTCCGGCGTTTACATGAAAACAATGTTTATTTCACTTTACAAAATGGCGCTGCCCTCTGACCTTTCGAAATTTCAGCTCACTCGACCAATCACAAGCTCCCTCTCTCCGGCTGCCGCCTGCAATAGCGAATGAGTGGCTGTGTCTCATGAGGAACATCCCCTCCGACAGCGCTGAATGGCTTCAGCCAATAGAAACAGATCCCGATGACAACTGTAGCATTGAATAGCCAATGAAATTACGAAACGAACGATGTGCTGCATTCACGGTCCCTGGGAAAAGGCAGCACCGCCATTTTCATGCGTAACTTTGCAAAAGCTGCACTTTGGCGCATGTATTGTTTGTCAATGGCAACTTTAGGAAAACGCCTAGATATACACTTAGAAAAACATGTGTAAAATACTCATTTTTAGCAGGATTGTTATCAAATTTGAACTGGGGCCAGGTAAGGCTTCATGCTGTAGTCCCATTGTGTTTTCCAGCTAAAATTCTCAGCTACACTCATCTTCAGGCATCTGATTGCAACAAAAAAATTCAGGCGAGAATAAAAACATTCTAATTCAGTGTGCTCCCACTTAGATTACTCAATGATAGTAGCACTTATAGTGATTATTTCAGTTTGGGGAAAAACTTCAGAGTGATACCTTTCAAAAGAGACCAAGCCCATCCATATTCTCCAAACAGTTCAAGAACAGCATTCAATTTACTTTGGGTACGCCTTGGATAGGCGAATATTACAGAATTTATAGGAGTGACAAAACAATGTATGTGCTGAGACATTTTTAATCTGTGCCAAACAAAGCATATTTCTTGATTAAGGTATAGGCCTACTTGAGGCTGACATCCATTTAGCCAGAGCTGGGCCACACATGGCAAACCACATCTGGCCGACATACTGCAAAGAATGACGGCCCTTTACTGGCCCAGATCCGGTTTACCAGAGCTGGTCCACACATGGGCCAGCTCAGGGCCAAACAGTATGCCCAGAGCTGGCCCAGAGCTGGCCCATGTGTGGACCAGCTCTGGTAAACCAGATCCGGGCCAGTAAAGGGCCGTCATTCTTTGCGGTATGTGGGCCAGATGTTAGTATATCATGTGGGCCAGAACTGGGCCAGACCCGTCTTGCTATGTGGGATGCTTTTTCATCATGGCATACGAGAACATTTTCTGTCATACTGATGCTCTCTTTAGAGTGCTACAGAACAAAACAATGGACATTGGATTTTGTTGTGCGCGGATACGTGGCACAATTGGAGTTGTCGAACGCATGAGACAGGAGTTTGATATCTTCTATGAACGATTTGAGCAGAGATGCGCCGCACTTGGCCTTACAGATGGTGAGAGAAGCCAACGCAAAATGTCAGTCAAAGATGAGAGGAAACAGATGTTTCTCAACATTCTGGACAATATCAGTGCTCAGATGAAAGTTAGGTTTGATCATTTTGGCGAGCTAGCTTTCCTTGGATTGATTGATTGTGCAAAGTTTGAGCAAATGTCACGGCACTTTGATGACACGAAACTGCAGAGCTTGACAAAGTATGCCAGGTTCTTTGACTTTGTCAGGCTAAAGGCTGATCTCCTTGGACTTTATAGTTCACAAACAGTGCGGGGGGAATGCAAATCTCCTGGACAGCTTCTCAACTTTTTGGCCGACAAGGATCTGCTTGCCACTGTTCCTGAGGCAACAAAGTTACTCCAGCTGGTCCTCACTATACCGGCTACGACGGCATCTGTGGAAAGGTCGTTTTCTGCATTGAAAAGACTCAAAACATACAGTCGGAATAGGACCGACCAAGGACGACTTTCTTCCCTGGCAATAATCTCAATTGAGACAGAGAGACTTGTAAAACTCAAACAAGATAAGGAGGACTTTTACAACGAGGTCACAAAGATCTTTGTCCAGAAGGAAAGGCGAATGGACTTCATTTACAAGTAAAGGTAAGAACACCACACCACTCGAGTCTGTGTATGTGGTTCTGTGATGTCCAGCTGCGGACTCTCCGCTCCGCTATCACACAACGTCTTTCAGAACCACTGGGGTGGACAGCGGCGCGGAGGGAGAAAAGCACTGTGTTTATGCTACTGTTTATATTTAGTGTGAATGCTGGAAGCATTCACACTATTGTTATTCGGTTCGGCCATTTTCTGCCTTTCTTCGTCATGTAACTAGTCCTTCATACTTTGTGCTATTTCAACAATTCAAATATCAAAATGTTCAGCCTTTTCGGGACAGGTGTGCTATGTCTTTTCTCTTTTCAACTATTCATACTTTTTGCAATATTCAACTTTTTCTGATTTTTTTTTCCCCATAGAGAATGCATTGGAACAGTCTTGAAACTCTTCAAATCTTCTTACTTCTTTCAGCCTTTAAAGCGTCCACATACTTTCAGCTAGAGACTTCATTCAAATCCTGAGCTGTAGACAAACTTCTAATGTATTCATCCTGTATTTACAACTTTTTCATAGCTTGTACCGTTTTTGAGATAAATCCTTTAAAAGCACATGAGGATTTCTGACAAATTTCACACTTTTCAATGAGTGTGTATGGGGTTGGGTCAGAGTGAGTGACATCATCGTTAGAGTGAGAGGGATCGAAAAAACATTCAGGATTTTTTCTGGATAAATTGCCAGCACGGCCACAAATTAAACTCTAGACACATGATTTCCTCACTGGTTTGTAGCCACACTTGTCGTGTCTCATTTAATGTGCTCAAAACAGCAGACAGACTTACAGAATTGTCTCTATGAGCCTAATTGTGCAGCTAGACCCGCTCCAGTGGCTCATCCACTTCAATATAAAAGTAGGAGCTGATTTTTTTAGAAAAGCAGAAATGCCCCCCTTTTCTACCTTGCGACCCTGAGAAAAGTTTTTGCCCTACAAACATTTAATGCACATCAATGTGCTCAGGAAGGTCTCCTTGCCCAGATGGTCAGGACCACATTCTGATAAGAGGTACGGTTCTCTCTTTTTCTGGGCTGTTTTCGGAAGCTGCACTGAGCTCAAATCTCTCTGCTCTGCTCTGCGTGCAGTTGGTCCAGCTGTAGGGGCCAGCTCGTTATCATGTCTATAAATAGAACAAGTGCAGGTGCAGCCTGGCCGCTCGTTAAGATGTTTTTAAACACAGCCCCACACACACACATGATAAACCAGACTGACAGAGGATGTCCACGCACAAACACAGGCATCACACTCACACACAGACACACACAGACACTCACACACAGTCACACATGCACGCATAGACAAACAAACAATTCCATTCCATTCTTCATTCTTCCATTCTTAGATAATAATTTAAAATATTTTTTAAATGCAGCCAGGGAGCTCTCTGCTCTCATGAGCAGCAGGAGAAGGAGCTCAACTTTGTAACTTGCTGTTAAGTGCTTTTTAATTCATTTTAATTCACCAAAAAATAGTCCTAGTCACAAAAAAGTCCTCTTCTTGCTTGGTGTGGCTAATTTCTGCACTTTCCTTACTTTTTTTTTAAGCATCATTGAAAAATCTCACATTCATGAAAGTCTCAACCTCTTTTGCACAACTCCATTGTAGTGTAGGGGGTAGGGTGGCTGCTTGTCAACCCCAAGGTCACTGGTTCGAATCCAAGGGAAGAACTCTTGTTATGTTTTGTCGAATTCTGCTCTCCTCCACCGCCTTCAATTGGTTACAGGTGTTTGTTATCTCCTTGATTACTCATACCAGTTTGCAGCACATCATCACATTACAATGAATGACAACAGTCTTGAAAGCAGTGTGCTCTCTGTAGCCGAGTGGCAGAGTGAAGGCTTTATGATCATAAGGTCATAGGTTCGATTCCTGCCACAGGCATTTCACATCATTGCTTGACTTTTGATTCCAATTATTCAGCTGTCATTGGACAGTCTTTGATTCCTCATAGTATAAAGCTCATTGTAACTCAGGTTCTCTGTGGCCGTATGGTTAGTGTGTTAGGTTACCACTCATGGAGTTGTGGGTTCAATTCCTTCCATGGACATGTTTCTTGTATGCCATTCCGCATGTCTTTGTCAATTTATTCTGCTAATTCAGCATGGTTCAGCATTGGGTTTCAGCATTCACACGCATGTTCCGTTAGGAAATGCTGTTTCTAGTTATTTCTGTTTGCCTATGCTACAAAGGCACGGATACTGATCCTTCGTATTTGTCAATCTCGGTGTTTTATTTTGAAAATTGTTTTTATTTTGAAAATTGACCGGATTCTCTCAGGGTTTTTTTGTTTGACTTCCTGTCCGGCTTGACGCTGTCGCTCGCGGCTCGCGCACAACAGGGCTCCCCCGAAAATCACTGTGCAATTCGAACACTGCTAAAGAGAACCAGAGGGTATGCACATGACGTCACGGTACTCGGAAGTCGCTGTGGAACGTCCACTGAGTGGCAAAAAGACGAGTGGCAGAGCCGCCAAAGTTTAAAAACGAGCAAGTAACGAAGCGATTTTCTCCGAGCCCACACAAGTCTGACATGTCTAGCTTTGCCAGCATGTACAGCATGCATGACCTAACAGAGCTGCTAAAAATCTTGAGGATACGTCTTACTTTGACCGAGTTACATTCAAGAACCTGTTCTCAATGACGGAAAGTAAATTAACAGGAGCGGTCATTTTTTTCGATCGATCAGCTGTGTTTACAGTTTCAGGTGTCGTAGTTCTGATGTTTAGACAGATAAATTAGTCCTCTAACACATCCTACAGTTTGACTTGTTAGAGTTTTTCAGAATAAAAGCAGCGCGCAGGTTTAAGTGTCGGGAGTCAGTCAGGACGACAGTAACAGCTGTAATCTCGTCCCTCTGCACAGTAACAGTGAGCCTGTCAGTCACTCTGCAGGTGCCGCGGTCACACTGCGTGTCAGTGTCCGTGGAGCAGGCGCTTTTGGGGAGCTGGTTGTCGATTCCTTTTGACATCAATTTGTTTTGATATAATATATTTTATCCAGTTTATGAGTCCACCGCTATCCGCCAGCACGTTGAGGGACGCTTGTTTTGCCACTCAGTCCGATCGAACGGGGCGTTGCCGAGGGCAACGTGACGTAAACGCATACCCTCTATTTCTATTTTCTGGAAGTTGTTGTTTATGTACAAAATCTCTTAAAGCCCATGATCGCCCGTTTGAGCAGTTTAACATGCAAGCGATAGCCTATGCGTCTCTCCCTCCTCGCCGCTGTCCACACCTGTGGTTCTGAAAGATGTTGTGTGATAGCGGAGCGGAGTCAGCAGGTGGATTTGTTGTGGGATTATTAGGAAGCTGCTGATTTTTGTTACATTTGTGGACTTGCATTGGCGGGATGAAAACCCTTTCACCCGAATTCATGCTATTTTATTAGAATTAGCCTACTATTGTAAATCTGACTTTCAAAGTCAGTGCCTTAGAATTACGATTGTAGCCTAAATCTGACTTTTCAAAGTCAGTGCCTCCCCAACTACAAACCTCACCGCACGTCACTGGTATTTATAGTGGGGAAGAAAGATGAGGAGTACAGTGTATTCATGAAATCATTTTTAGCACTGTTCTCCTTGGCTAGATCGATATTAAAATCCCCCAGAATAAAACAGTTTTTATTTGTTTTATTTATACAGTTTAATAATTCATCAAATTTAAGCTTAAAACTATTCAAATCAGAGTCTGGTGGTCGGTAAATCACGCCTACAATTATATTCTTACCATTATTTATATTTATCTCAACGAATAGAGAATCTGAGTACCCATCATCAATATTTAGAACGCGGCTCTCTTGAATACTCGATTCTGATTGGTCAATCACCAATATTCTGCGGTGTTTATTTCTCGATAGACCACCGCTGAGCCAGAGCGATAGATATAACAGCGGACCGTTGCTAGGGACTCCATAGCAACGGCCGACTCTGCATGTCCGGTCACGGCCGCTGTTTTGCTGAGCCTCCTCCCGTTCGTGCATTTGAAGCCTTTGATAATCAAACAGTGGATCGATGGATTACCATACACGTTACGTGTATTTTGTGTAGTCCTATCTGTCATAAACAAGAGATTATGGGGTGCGTTTGTGTCGCGGAGCTACAGAGAGGAGAGGAGCTGTGACACGGTCAGAGGTTCTGATGCAAGTTTACTTTTCAGCCACGATGTGGAAATAAGGAGCCTCCACTCTCCCTGTAACAGGTTACAAGTCGTTTATCTAACATCACTATTAGTCCGAAGCTATTTAATGACGGTAAAAATGAAACATAAAGTAAATATCCTGCATACTTTCTCTTTTCTGTGCTGCGCTGGTCAGAGCGGCGTCCCGAGCAACGGTCTAATTTTACATGAATAAAATCTCTTTTTAGGGCCCGAGCGGCGACTGCAAGTCGCCCAGCGAAAGCCCTATTGTAATTGCTATGTTTATTATTATATTCTCCCTAAAATCGCATTTTTGGGGGCCTCAACATGCCCCAAAACGCGTGAATTTTGGCATGCACATCAGGCCTCGCGAAAAATTTGATATTTTAAAGTCGTTGGAAATGGGCGTGGCCAAATGGCTGAATAGCGCCCCCTACAATCACGTGTCAATGGCATCGCCATCGTCTTACTTTGTCATACACACACAAAATTCGGTAGACATATGTATTATACCCAGATATACAAAAAATCCTCTTGACCTCATGACCTCAACCCAACAGGAAGTCGGCCATTTTGGTTTTGATTTTTCCCGCCTAAACTTAACTCCTCCCAGAGCGTTCGCCCGATCAAGTTCAAATTAGGTACACCACATCTCCAGACCTCGCTGAGCTTATCTTGTGCTCCGTGAGTCCGTAGGTCAAAGGGCGTGGCTGCCAGGGCTCAATTCACTTTGGCGTGCTCGCCATGTACATACGAGTGGCTCTCACGCCCACATACTTCATCCAATCAACTTCAAACTTGCTGGACATGATGATGGCTCCGCCCTGAACGTCCCGATATATTAACTTCCCACGTAACTCATAGCGCCCCCCGGTGGTAACAGGAAGTGTACTAAAATTTTTAAAATGTACATACTTTGCCCCATCAACTTCATTCTACTTCTAAAACATGCAGAACCAGTTGGTGACGCTACATTATGAACGCTGTGAAGCTACGCGTAATGGCGTCCGTGTGCCGACGCGGCGACCATTCCTCGCCATGACAATACGTTTGCCCTTTGGATGGCTTTATTGAACTCGTATCAACATGAAAATTGGTACACAGGTCCAGGGTCACGACCTCAACGTTTCCATAAGCTTGTAGGCGATCTCACTCATTCGCCCCCTAGTGGAAACAGGAAGTACCATATTTTACATCAACATTGTCCGATTTCCACGAAACTTCACATGTGTGATGAGGGGCTGACCCTGAACACACCTGCACGCTTCCCATTACTGCCCCCTGGTGGATGAACCATTAACTGCTCATAACTCCCTCATGCTTTGTCCGATTCACTCCAAACTTCACATGAGTGATGAGGGGCCGCCCCTGAACGCACCAGACCACAACTGCTTAGCGCCACCTGGTGGATGAACGAAACATTGCAGCCCCGACATGCCTCAGGCCCCGCGGTGGCATGGGCGAGCGAGGGCCCGTCATCGCCGCTTGCGGCTTTAATTATCATTATTTTGTGTTACATTATTGAATGATTTAGTTGTAGGCCGTGTTCTAAGCGGGATAATGTATAGTTGGTCGGTTGTTATGGAGAAATAAACCCCTTCAGGTTGTATGAAACCAACCTGTCGGGGTTTATTTCTCCATAACAACCTCCGAACTATACATTATCCCTTACTTAGATCATCACAGATGTGCAAACTTCCCTGCTCTGCCGTGTACATGACGTCACCGTCACATCCCCGAGCGCCACCGAAGGAAGCCGAACAGTTCCGAGAGTCCAACTGAACAGCGCAGCAGCAGCTACGTTACCTGTCGAGTGCTGCACACATCTTCGGAAGTTGTGACGGTGTCAATCAGAGCCAGATCGGGACTATCAGTGTCGTCGCTTTGTGCGTGGATGCAGAGTGAGTTGGAACTGGACATTTGTTGCTAGTTATCTGCTGTTTTGTAGAGTTTAGTGAGGTCGGAACGGCCGCCATGTTGCAACGTGTGATCACGTTTTGAGCTTCCTTATGTGAAAATATAACCAAGGGAATGTTAATGTGTTTGTATTTAGCATATACATGTTCTTAACATATAACCCTTTTTGATTTGTGTTTGTAATATTGTGGATGGATTTTACATCTGCTGATATTCGTGCTTACTACAATCAATATGTTTACTCTGTAATGATGTGGTCTGGAGCGCCCTCGTGCGGCCTTTAGAGGGTACTGTTTGATCTTACCGTTATTCTCTGCATTTGCTGAATAATAGATTATTATTTAGCTGTTTAGAAATATTGCTTTATTCAGCATTACTTATCATCATCATTATTATTAATATTAACATGTTTATTGCTCATTTGTTTGTGTATTCTAAGGAAACCACAACTCGACACTTCCTGTATGTTCACGTGTGGAATAAAGAGGGATAACAATACACTGGAGTAGCTGCAGTTCTTCTTACCGAGAACTAAGACCAGACCTGTGTACGCCAGCATACATAACAATAATTAACAAGTGGTCCTTCGAGCCGGATGTACACAAGCTGCGCCATGGCTACAAGCAAAGGATATTACGATGAGCCGCCACAGAGTCCCCGTCCCAGCAGGATGCGACGCATTCCCGGACATCTGGAGGACTACGAGCTCAGCTATCCATTCCAACATCCTCATCCCACCATGACAGGGGCAGCGTCGCTGACGACATCAACATACGCAGCACCACCCAACATAAGAGGATTCCCTTCATATCCAGTGCCCACATATCCGTCAAATGAGAGCCCTGATGATAGACTTCAGCGCCTAGAGGCACGCTGGCAGACCGTGAGACACCAAATGAAAGAGCTGGAAGCCGAAATGGACAATGTAAGACTGAATCCTCACCCTCAGGTTGGCTACACTCACCCCACATATCGCCCACAACGATATGCTGCAGATATGCCGCAGTACGGCAGCCTTCCCCATCTAGAGAGGATCCACACCAGTCCCACTAGGATGACGCAGTATCCACCTGCCTCCCACAATCCAGCTACTACGATGGAGCCTCTCTCTCAGGATCAGGACAAAGCCGATGCTTCATCAACGGACGCTGCACCCTGCTATACAGGCAGGAGCTGTGGACCAAGCTTCCTTTGTACTGCAGGCTGATGATGTGGATCAAGCTCTGGAAGCTGAACCTACAGGATCTGCTCCCATGTCACAGATGAAACGTGTGGACTCTGTAGCCTCTGTTTCATCAGCAATTCATACTACTTCGCTGGTGCCACCTGCAGTCTCTGCAGTTCCTTCCCTGCCGATCCAGACTGCACCTCCCCTATCACGACCAGCATACAGTGCACCCAAGCATAGGCAGCCTCCTCCGCAGCAATACCCCTATCCTCCTGCACATTATCCTGCTCCTCCTCCTGTCCAACACTATTATCCTCAGCAGCCCCTTGCACCTGTGCAGCCACCAGACAACTCTAATGCACCAGGTGTTTTAGAGATGGTTATTGCATCATCCTTTGGCATCCCCAAGCCCAAACTGACTGTTTTTACCTCAGGGAGGGAGACCGACTTCCTGCTGCTCAAAAAGGGTCTAGACAGTGTTCTTGGGCCCCACAGACATTTAAGTGAAGACTACAAGTACCAAGTCCTTCTTGACCACCTCAGATTCCCTGCTGCACTTCAAATAGCCAAGCGGTTCATCAACAGCGCCACGCCATACACTACTGCCATGCAAGCCCTCATGCAGAGATATGGTCAGCCCAGACAGCTTGTTCAAGGAGAACTCAATGCCATCCTGAATGCTCCACCAGTGAAGGCCGGAGACTATCAAGGTATTGAAGATTTCGCAGCCTCAGTTGGAACACTAGTGGGCATGTTAAGCACGATGCAAGGTCCCTCATATTCAGAACTGATGTGTGGTTCTCATGTTGACACACTGCTCACTAAGCTGCCTGTTAACTTCAGAGACGCCTTCGTCGAATACTGCTTTTCCAGGGGAATTATCCAGAGTGGCAGTGACAGGACATATACTCTTCCAGATCTGGCAGATTGGCTTGAGAGGAAGGTCCAGACTCTGCAGGTATCCCGTCGGATAAGCGCCTGTCCATCAGAACCCACACATGCCGACAGCCGGGAGCGCAGATCAGTGAAGCAGCCAAGAGTGAAGTCTGCAACTATTCTGCTGGGTAACCACCAGGGGGCTCAGCAACCTAAACCAGCTCCTGTATCCAGCATCCCACTACAGTCTAAGAAGCGTGACAGGTTTAAGCCCTACTCCCCTTACTGTAATAACCAAGAACACTACCTCAACGCCTGTGATGATTTTGCTAAGCTCACAAACAATGCAAAGGTTGACTGGATAAAGGAAAAGAAAAGATGCTGGAGGTGTGGGAGAGGACACACACCTGACAACTGCACTTTAAAGAAGCCATGTTCAACTTGTGGAGAACAACACCTCACCGTGCTTCATGATGTGGCTCAAACAGAGACTGTCCTGACCGTGAGTACATCCCCCAGCATGATTTACATGGACCAAATTAGTCATTCAGGTCGAGTGATGCTGAAGGTTGTCCCAGTACGCCTACACAACGGGAAGAAAACACTCAGTACTTACGCTGTTCTGGATGACGGATCTGAAAGAACAATCATACTACCAGCTGCTGTGCATCACCTGGGTCTCAAGGGTAAGGAAGAAATCCTGTCCCTGAGGACGATTAGACAGGACAAGGTGCAATTAAAGGGAGCGACAGTCTCACTCAAAGTGTCACCCATAATGAAGAAAGGGATGAAACATGACATTCAACATGCTTTCACAGCAGCAGATCTGAATCTGGCTGAACAATCATGTGCAGCTGAACATCTGAAGCGGAGCTACCAACACATGAGAGACATTCCATTGCACTCCTACAGCAGAGTCAAGCCCATGCTACTCATCGGTTCTGACAACCCTCACCTGATAACACCAGTATCCCCAGTCCGGTCTGGCCCGATCGGTGGACCTGTAGCTGTGTGCACGGCTCTGGGATGGACTGTGCAGGGACCTGCCACCTTCCTGCAGCAGTCATCAGGTGAGAACAGCTGTCTGCATTCTTCCTTCCTCTCACCGTCGGAAGAGCTACATCAAAATGTTGAAAGATTCTGGAAGCTAGACACCTTACCGTTCAGAAACAGTAAGGAGGTGATCCGCTCTGGTGGGGATAAAGCAGCTATGGAACAACTGGAGCAGAAGACCATCAGAGTCACAGTTGACGGTGTGTCCCGCTATGCTACTCCATTGTTGCGTAAACCAAATGCACCCACACTCCATGCTCCACCCACGGTCGTGATGGCTCTCCTCAGGGCAACAGAGCGCCGCCTTGCTACCAACCCTGAACAAGCTGCAGTGTACAATGAGGAGGTACACAAATTGATGAAAGCTGGATATGCCGTCAATATCAACGCTGATGAGGTGAGCAGGACAGAGGAGTCATGGTTTCTCCCTCACCATCTTGTTTATCATAATGGTAAAGCCAGAGTTGTTTTCAACTGCTCATTCAACTATCAACAAGCCTGCCTCAATAACAACCTGCTTCCTGGTCCTACATTGAGTGCATCACTGCTTGGTGTGCTACTGAGGTTCAGAGAACACGCTGTGGCCATCAGCGGAGATGTACGCGGCATGTTTCATCAGGTACGTCTCCTACCTGAAGACCAGCCACTCCTCCGCTTCCTATGGCGTGATGGAGAGAAAGATCGCAGCCCAGAGGTCTACGAGTGGCGTGTTTTGCCATTTGGGACTACCTGCAGCCCATGCTGTGCATCTTATGCTTTACAGCGTCACGTGCAAGAACACCGTGAGGGTAATCAAGATGTGGTCCAATCTGTGCTGCAAGCATTTTATGTTGATAACTGTCTCCAGTCTCTGCAGTCTCAAGATCAAGCCAGACAGCTCATTGACAAGATGAGAGCTCTTCTTGCCAGCGGAGGCTTTGACATGAGACAGTGGTCCAGCAACATCCCCGAGGTTATCACTCACCTACCTCCCGAAGCCAAATCAGCAGGATGTGAGTTATGGCTGACTGCAAATAAGACCGACCCTCAGGAGTCAACACTCGGTCTCCTGTGGCGCTGCAGACCTGACACTCTTGGATACAAACACCGAGCCATCCCAGTGACAGAACCGACCATGAGATACGTGTATCGGGTTCTAGCCAGTCAATACGACCCGCTAGGCTACATCACACCGTATACCACGCGTGCCAAGGTCCTGGTTCAAGCTCTGTGGAGAAAGGAGAGAGGATGGGATGAGCCCATTGTGGACAGTCTCCTCCCTGTATGGAAAACATGGGAGAACGAACTCCCACAGCTTCAACATATCACACTGCCACGTTGTTACACTGTTAATGTTCCTGCTGACACTCCCGTTGAACTACATGTTTTCTGCGACGCCTCAGAAAGGGCCTATGGTGCTGTAGCATACATGAGGGTTGAAGACAGTGAAGGACAAGTACAGGTGGCATTTGTGATGGCAAGGTCTCGCGTAGCACCGAAGAAACAACTTTCAATACCCCGCCTGGAGCTGTGTGGGGCCCTGTCAGGTGCACAGTTAGCCAAGGTCCTGCACACAGAGCTGACTCTGCCAGTAAAGACAACAACACTGTGGACAGATTCCACAACTGTCCTGCACTGGATCCAGTCCGAATCTCAGCAGTACAAAGTGTTTGTGGGGACATGGATAGCCGAGATTCAAGAGCTGGTTGGAGCAGAAAACTGGAGATATGTTCCCTCAGAAGAGAATCCTGCTGACGATATTACGCGTGGGAAATCACTGGCGGATTTAGTGAAGCCCAACCGCTGGACACGTGGTCCACCTTTCCTCCTTCAGCCTCCAGTCGAGTGGCCAACTAATCCTGCTGTAAGTTCTACACCTACACCAGCAGAAGAAACACGTGATACCATCCTCTGTGGCAACATCACAGTTAACAGCCCTCCAGTCCCAGATGTGACTCAGGTCAAATCATGGTCAGAACTGGTCGACGCCACATTCCAGTCCCTGCACGGGGCGGCTGCTCCTCCCATGACTGCAGCCGACAGAGTCAATACAGAAGCTGCCATCCTGAAGAGAGCACAACAGGAGAGTTTCCCGGTGGAGTTTACTGCACTGCAAGCAGGTAAACCTCTCAGCTCCAATAGCAGCCTGTTGTCTCTATCCCCTGTCTACGACAAGGAAGTGGAGCTGATAAGGGTCGGAGGTCGACTTCGAAAGGCAGTGAATCTAGAAGAGGAAACCATCCATCCTATCATACTGGCACCAAACCACCGTGTCACAGAGTTGCTCATCCGGGACTACGACAACCGATTGCTTCATGCAGGCCCTGATCGTGTGTTTGCAGAAATAAGGAGGACATTCTGGATCATCCGTGGCCGTCAAGCTGTCAAGAAACACCAGCATAGCTGCACGGAGTGCCGCAAATGGCGCAGCAAGCCTGTCATTCCTCAGATGGCCGACCTGCCAGCTGCACGGTTGCGTATCAACCAACCACCATACTGGTCTACTGGAGTAGATTGTTTTGGTCCGTACACCATCAAAATAGGCCGCAGACACGAGAAAAGGTGGGGCATTATCTTCAAATGCCTCACTACTCGGTGCGTGCATCTGGACCTTTTGTGCAGCATGGACACTGACTCCTTTCTGCTCGCCTTACGACGCTTCATGGCAAGAAGAGGGAAGCCATTTGAGATTCTCTGTGACCGAGGCACTAATTTCCGAGGAGGTGACAGAGAGCTGCAAGAAGCCTTCGCCGCACTTGAGCCAGCATTAAAGGACCAGTTTGCTGAGCAGAGCATCAGCTTCAGATTTAATCCACCACTTGCACCGCATTTCGGCGGTGTATGGGAGAGAGAGATCAAATCTGTTAAAGCTTCCCTGCAAGTCGTGCTGAAAGACCAAGTGCTCCCAGAGGAAGTCCTCATGACGGTCCTGATAGAAGTTGAGGGGATCCTCAACTCTAAGCCCCTGGGCTATGCTACATCAGACATTGCAGATCCCGACCCCATAACGCCAAATCTTCTACTCATGGGGCGGCGGGATTCATCACTACCACAAGCTGTGTACCACAACAGCGATCTGCTTGGTCGTCGCCGCTGGAAACACAGCCAGGTGCTGGCAGATCACTTCTGGCTCCAATTCACCAAGAACTATCTCCCCAGCCTTCAACATCGTCGGAAGTGGCATAGTTCTACTGTGGACCTCACTCCAGATCAGGTGGTCATGATCATTGACTCACAGCTGCCCAGAGCACTGTGGCCGGTTGGACGAGTCACCAAAGTGATCCCCAGTGATGACGGCCGGATACGCACAGCTGAGGTAAACATTAAAGGGTCTACATACACACGGCCAGTGGCTAAACTCATCCCCCTGCCAGCAATGCCAGAGGACTGAGACTGATCTTATGGCCCAGCAGGGACCTTTGTGGTACTGCGAATTCACCATGTGAATTCGGGGCGGCTGTGCAAACTTCCCTGCTCTGCCGTGTACATGACGTCACTGTCACATCCCCGAGCGCCACCGAAGGAAGCCGAACAGTTCCGAGAGTCCAGCTGAACAGCGCAGCAGCAGCTACGTTACCTGTCGAGTGCTGCACACATCTTCGGAAGTTGTGACGGTGTCAATCAGAGCCAGATCGGGACTATCAGTGTCGTCGCTTTGTGCGTGGATGCAGAGTGAGTTGGAACTGGACATTTGTTGCTAGTTATCTGCTGTTTTGTAGAGTTTAGTGAGGTCGGAACGGCTGCCATGTTGCAACGCGTGATCACGTTTTGAGCTTCCTTATGTGAAAATATAACCAAGGGAATGTTAATGTGTTTGTAATACATGTTCTTAACATATAACCCTTTTTGATTTGTGTTTGTAATATTGTGGATGGATTTTACATCTGCTGATATTCGTGCTTACTACAATCAATATGTTTACTCTGTAATGATGTGGTCTGGAGCGCCCTCGTGCGGCCTTTAGAGGGTACTGTTTGATCTTACCGTTATTCTCTGCATTTGCTGAATAATAGATTATTATTTAGCTGTTTAGAAATATTGCTTTATTCAGCATTACTTATCATCATCATTATTATTAATATTAACATGTTTATTGCTCATTTGTTTGTGTATTCTAAGGAAACCACAACTCGACACTTCCTGTATGTTCACGTGTGGAATAAAGAGGGATAACAATACACTGGAGTAGCTGCAGTTCTTCTTACCGAGAACTAAGACCAGACCTGTGTACGCCAGCATACATAACAATAATTAACAACAGACATTCACAGAATGTAGTGAATTTATATATAAACATACACCTCCTCCTGGTCTACCAGGTCTATTTCTGTTGTACAATACATATCCATTCAGGTTAAAGATGTTCAGATAAGATTTATCAGTAAACCAAGTTTCACTACATCCAATTACATAAAACCTGTGGTCTAGACTGGCTAAGAGGGATAGAAAATCATCATAATGCTTATTCAGGCTTCTAGTGTTTAAATGCATCAGAGAGTATGAGTGGTCATTTTTGCATTTTATAGATTTTAAATTATCAGGTGTATAGTGTTTACATTTTAACTTTTCAAAGCAATGCTGTTCGGGCACATCACAGTTTCCCTCACTGATTAGATCGTCAAGTCCCATTTAATGCACATGATAAGGAAAAGCCTGATATCTGATGTGAAAGTCATATAGAACCACATTATAAAGTCTTGTGTCTAGGAATTCCTTCATCTTAATCTGGGTCTAAACTAAGCCTAAACTAAAATGTTAAAAAAAAAAAAAAAACTATGAAGAAAAGAGAAAAGGGGGGGCGGGGGGGCATTTAAGGGAAAAAAAGAGAGAGAAAAATAACGAAATAAATCAAATACAGAAGAGAAAAAGGTAAATAAATAAAACAAATACAAAGTCCGTTTAAGAGAAAACCTAGGACTTCAATGCAAGATCAACCAACAAGTGGCATGAGATGATCTCAAGATTTTAGAAGAGTGAAAAGCTTACTGCATACCAAGTCATTTCCATGAGATGGTTTTGGTGCTTCCCTCCTTCAGTCTGCAACCAGTGGAGTAGGTCTGCGCATTAATGAAGGCGCAGTTTCTTGGCGTCAGACAGTTTATTTATAACACATCGCTGGTTTGAGTTTGTGAGCAGGTGAAGACGACCATCCTGAGTCCAGCTGGCTGCAAGCTTGTCCTTTAGTTTTTTTCGTAGGTCGTCCAGGAGTTTCACCCGCTTGGCTGTTAAACTCTCCAGAATGTGCATCTTCGGTGTTGATCCCTTGAGCCGTTTTTTCGCTTTGTAGACCTTATCTCTGATGTTATATTGGGCAAACTTTACGATGATTCCCCTTGGTTTGTCCTTTTTGTGGGATTTAGGTCCGAGGCGATGGCTCCTGTCGATTTCTCCAGATTGCACCTCTACGTTGAGATTGTTTTTAATTATGCCCATTATGACTTCATTTGTGTTTTCCCGATCATTTTCTGGAACACCAAAAATGACGAGACAGTTTCGTCTTGAATACTGTTCTTGCTCGTCTAAAATGTCCTCCACGTCATCATTTTTTTTTTGAAGTTCATCGAGTTTATCGACTGTGTTTTGTAATTCATACTTCAGGGAGTCCTTTACTGATTCCGTGATGGAGTCAGTGATAGCCCTTTTTATGGGTTCAATCAGGGAATCCACCAATATCTTAGGCTACTGATTTTGCAGATGAAATCACAGCCCTGAAATAACGTGTCTATCTGTTTGCTTACTGTGTCTTTGATAGCATCTCCGGGCATCGTTTGAAGTTGTTCCGCTTTTCCCAGCAAATCTTTGGCTGTGTCTTTGTCCCGTTGCATGCTTGAATTGTTTGGTGGCAGCGTCCGAAAGTCACAAAGCTGCTGAACTGGTATGCTATTTCACAGGGCAGCAGTCAGGTTGAGTTGACAAAGTGTTCAGACACCTTTGGTTAGATGGAAGATCACGTTAAAATCATTAGTTTTGTTGGTCGATCCGAGCTGAGTTTAACAGCACCCGTCTCGGCTTGATGACATCATCAGTGGATGTTTACTCTGTCCAGAGCTTTCCCACACTCTGTGCATCTAAACTTTCTAAAGAATGAAACTGTTTCTAATTCCTAAAGGCTTTTCTTGGGGTCCCCCTTAAATATTTTGAGGGCATTTTTACAGTTACCATACCGATTATTATTAATTTTTTCCAGTGTTGTTGTTGTTGTTTTCCATGGCCAAATGTGTGAAACTGAAATATTAATTAAATCAAAGAAACACAGCACATTTTACTTTTACACTTAATTGACAGATTTATTTTTCAGTGACTGCACTCCTATCGGAAACAATTATATACTCAACTTGTGTCACCTACTGTATGTAGCCTATGTGACTGTTTTTATTTTAATTTTATTTTTTAAGAAATGTTAAAAATGTTATATGATGACAAATGATGTCCCATTTTGCAAGTCAGTGTCCCTTAGGTCAAAGGTCTGGATCTATTGTCCCACAGGGCTCTGTGAGAGAGTTTCCTCTGGTTTCCCACACTTTGTCCTTTCACTGGAGGAACAATAGAAGTGTGTCCTATTGTACCTCTCATTAGACAGGGTGTGAGCTCTTCAGAGAGGGAAAGGGTTAACTTAAAAATGATCGCACACAGAAAACCTCATAATGTTGCTGAAAAACTGTGACATTAACAAAACCTTTTCATACCGAAAAAATGAATCATGTTGATCTTAAAACAGATTGGTTCATAAAAATTACATTAAGTGAAAACAAGACTTGTGTCAAATACCCAACAGGACGGTAAATATATTATTTCAAAGTGATTACTACTTGAGAAATAACAAGTATTACTAAACTACACTGTGACAACATGTGATGCCTAAGTGAAGCACAAAGGTATCGCAAAATAAATTGTGATAGTGCCTCTAAAACATTTTGTAAAAAGATAAAAGCTTTTGAATCTTACCAAAGATCAGATATTAATAATTACAGAGAGAAAGCTGACAATTAGGCTACAGTACGATATCTTAATGAAGAAACAACATTTCCATTCATACATTTCATTACAATGATCAATAGTGCTGTATTACACATCAAGTAGGTGAAGTATAATATTACCACCAGTCATCCAGTGACACACATTATGTAAAATACTTTAATGTGTATTTGAGTGAAAATCTGCTAAATCAACACTGAAATCCAGAAGTCAAAGAAGAATGGTTGACCACAAAACTAATTAACAACTTTGTTTATTTTTATACATTAATCTCAGTTATATACACAGTTGTGGACACCAATTCCAGCGGTTTTGTTTCTAAGCAGACTTTTGTCAGTGCTGTGAGGTATAGTTGTGAACAACAGTGGATATATAGTGGTATTTTTCAGTTGAATTTGAGCCTAGCCAAAGTTTTCCTGGTGTCCAGATGTAGCAGGTGTTTCTTCTGCTTTGTGGCTAGTTGGTGTGAGTAGAAAGTTGGTCTCTGTTTCCCACAAAGAAGTTTCAAAGGAGCTTTTGTGATGGATGCTGGATGTGTGCTGTAGCGGAGACACAGCCTGACGTAACCAGCCATCTGGAGGGAAAGAAGCTCATTGGCTGCCTCTGAGCTTTGATGTTTTTGAATGATATAATTGAAAACGGATCAAATCTCTTCAGTCATACTGAATTGGAAGTTTGGGGTAGAAAAACAGAACAAGATCCATACATAGAAACTTTTATTTTATTTTATATTTGATCATTAACCAGTTCAAAATTTCAGCTTTACATGAAGTAAGGAGTTGAGACAGCTGTTTTCTGAAGTGTGCTAAATCCATCTGGACAATAGTTGTTGGCTGCTGGCGTGGTTAAGGATGCTAATGAATGTGAACTGATTCAGTTTTCCAGAGCTTTCCCTCTCTGTCCACTGACAGACTGGTTACTATGAGACATGTTCAGGCATGTTTTATCCTTTTTGAAAAAACATTATTTAACATGAAACAGAATATAATCATTTACATTTTACATGAGCAACAGAAGATAAATTATAGCCTATTTGATTAATCTTTCTTATTCTTTAAAAATGCAGTTAGTTGTCAAAAGAAAAGCACAGATTAAACAGTCTTGCTGATGTGTAAATGAAGATTCAGTTTCCTTCATAATGTCACTAAGAACCTTCAGCATTTCACTTTCAGCTGTGTGTCAGCATTACGTCTGAAATCCATGACAAGCTCCTTGGTCTTGCTGGTGTTGACCAGCAGGTTATTCTCATCACCACATAGCACCACATGGTGCTGCAGTAAAGAACACACTTCACAAGCTGCAGGTTTCCACTCAGATCCCCCTTACTCATTGAGTGATGTAACTCCATTTTGTTACCAGATAAAGAAAAATGCTGAACAAGAGATTTAAAAATGTTCCCTAACGTTAACAGCATAAGTAGGCACCAGATTAAATGATGGGAAAACAAAAAGTATAAAGATCACTTAGATTTCTTTATTGAAATCAACTCAGTGATGCATTTGATGAAGGCTCCTACTGGAAGCATATTTATGTGATGATACATCACAACAATAATCTGGTCACATTTCCAAGGCACAGATCAAGGCCTGGACCTTAAACAAGATGTCCAACTTTCATCACTGTGGTGAGGATCACAATGACACAGAAACACAACATTTTGATCTGACAGTGTTTGTTTATTCAACAAGACACAATGAGACACAACAAGCATGAAAGTTTCAGTGAGACGTGATGATACATCACAAGAACAACTTGTAGATTTCTACAAGACACACTGTACTCAGAGAGAGTAAGGGGACAACTGTCTTTACAAAAGACAAACATTTGGACACTGTAGTCACTCTGCTTTGAGAGTTGTTTCTAACTTCATTCAAACATTTGTGGTTGAACAAAAGTGACAATAAAAAACGACCAGACAACAGGTCACATTCTTGATAACTGTAAAATTCAGTTCATTTTCATCATGTAGAAACTTATTGTCACTGGAAAACTGTGACAAAGAGACATCATCAACACCTTTTATAAAAAGAAAAGGATAAACATGTTGATCTTAAAACAGATCAATTTCCATTCATCACATAAAGAAAAGGTCAATTATGACAAAATGTCCATCATTGGGACAATTAAAATGTCTGATCAAAATGATCAATACAATTAAGTACAACTTAAAAACAAACAGTGAACACTAGGATCTTACAACAGATCAGTTGTTAATAATCAAAGAGATTAAATGGATTTAAAGTCCATTAAGACGATATGTCCATAAAAAGGGACATTTATCACCTTAATCAATACTATATATAAAAGATAACACATGTTACCATAGCAGTGTCACTGATACATGACGTACAGTGAAGCATAATAATATTAATTGCTAACGCAATCATATTTGATTCATGCAATATACATGACAATTCTCCTTTTTAGATTGAAAGATATAGTATCAGTTGTTTCCAATAGGAAAATAAAAATCCATGAAGGAAAAATAAAAGTTTCTGTTCATACAGAAGAACAAGTCCTTAAATTTCATAGAATTCAGTTGTAGTGATCTTTGAGCAACATGGTGGTGTGAGTTTGTCAGGGAGTAAGTCCAGTCTGTAGGTGTCTACCACGGCCTCCAGAGGGCGCTGTTGACTGGACTCTTCTCTTTGGTGGTGCTGCTGTGGACTGTGGAGCTCAGGAGAGAGAAGTCAGCCTCCATCAGGCTCTTATCAGAGGAAGACTGCAACTTGTTGACGTGGTTCAGCAGTCTTCTCTGCTGTTGATTCTGCTGCTGCAGCTGTGTCAGGAAGCAAACTGTCATCTCCAGGATGTCTGCTTTCTCCAGCTTGGAGTCTGGCTGCTGTTTGAAGAACTCTGGACCCAGGAGAGACTTGAGCTGCTCGATGCTGCTGTTGATTCGCTCTCTGTGTAACTTCTCCACCAGAGGCTTTCTGATCTGTAGAGAGAAGAACAAAGTCATTAATAAACTGCTCCTGGAGTAAAGTGTTGCAGCAACAAAGACAAGAAATCAAGGATGAAGATTAAGTTGAATCTACAATTTACCTTGTGAGTCAGAGTCAGATGCTGGTGAGAGTTGGTGATTGCTGCAGTGATTGTAGGAGCCATGCCTGGATCTCTGTGCTGTAGAGGTCTCTGTAGAGAGAGTCTGATCTCTGCTGGCTTCGTCCCTCCTATTTATAGTCCCACATCTCCATATGAATGTGTGGGTCTTGGTCTGGCTGGAGTTTCTCACACTCTCAGCCAATCAGAGAGGCTAAAAAAGTGAAAGGACTGCTGGGCTGCCACATGCTCGGTGGTCATATTGCCTGGGGGACAATGGTTAGGTCTCAGGGGAGCAGGTGGAGCACTGAGGGCTGATGGAGAGAGACTCACAGAGCTCTGTGGAACTCTGGGAAAGTGTTGACCCTGTAGAGAGCAGACCTGCTGCCTGACTTTGACTCAGCTCATGGTATGTGTCCTTGAGTCATGTTCTTTGCAAAATCTCAATGTCAGACTGCAACCGTAATTCAGGGTTTTTGTTAGTCTGTCTTGCAGTGTATGCAGTTTTCCCAACTTTTTTCATTTATCTTGAAATAGTCCCTGCGAGGAACTTCGAAACAACACCAGATATCTTTGTACGTAGTTTTAATTTCATTGAATAGCAACAAAGTTTCACTGGTGTCCTGCAGCAGGTGTGTTTTCCATCTTATGGTCGCTGGTGTGAGTAGAACGTTGGTCTCTGTTTCCCACACTGAGGCTTTTCGTCATGTGGTCAGTTCACAAAAGAAGCTTTAAATTAGCTTTTGTGATGCATGCTGGATGTCTGCTGTAATAGAGACACGCCTTATGTCACCAACCATCTGGAGGGAGAGAACTTCATTGGTTGCCTCCAAGGTATATTTGGGATTTTCTACATATCTATGTAATTGAAAAACATAAAAAATAAATAACAACAGTTAATTTTTTCTTAGCCTACTTGAAATTCAAATATCAAGTCAAAATTGAGCCTTGGTATAATTTACCAAATAAAAGTTTCAGCTCTTTTAGGGGGGCCAGGAGCGAGACAGCTGTTGTACTAAGTGTGCCAAATCCCTCTGGACAATAGTTGACTGCTGGTATTGTCAAGGATGTTATTCAAGCTGAGCTGAGACTTTGCATTCCTGTGCTTTCCCACATTGTGTCCAGCGACAGTCTGTTCACTACTTAGAGATAGTTTGGGTTTTTTGATGTGGGGTTATGTGAGGCAGTTGTGAATATTTGGTACGTCACCCACCAAATATCCTGAGCAGCGTTAGGGGCACTGGCAGAGTAGCAGGGGCATGTGTTGCAGTGCATGAGGCCACCAGAAAAATGATCCTAACTCTCTGTATCTGTGTATATTCAGAATACTCAGTTTATCTCTACATGGCAAAAGCCCTTTCCTTTGGCCATCCATATGCACAAATGAACCACAGCGTGCACTGTATATTGTCCCAGCAGCATGTCAGCTCAGTAAATCAGAAGGTGGCAGTGAACTACATAGGTACACTTCATAAACATATCTTTTAGAATCAAAAGATGAACCATAGGAACAGAATATGTCAATCAATAGTCTTTGTTTTGTTTCATTTGAAAAAATTTCAACACTACAGCATTGTTTTAATAATATTTTCAGTGTTACTGTAAATGAATGACAAATAGCAAATATTTTTATGCTTGCATTATTAGTAACAATATTATTCAGACCTTGGAAATAACCAAGAAATTACCATGATTTATGTTTATTTAATGGTTAAAAAAGGGAGTTGCACACCATATATTCATGTGTATGTTAATAATGTGTGTATATATAGGCTAATAAAGTCATGTGGTTTCTGGCCAGTAACTGAAGAAAGGACAATAAAGTAAACATAAAAATAGATATCAATTAATGATTAATCACAGAATGCATTAATTGACCTGCTAAAATTAGTTACGAACAACTGGATGACCAAAGAAACTCAAAGTTTACTGCTCACGTCTGACCATGAACATTTTCCACAATTTCAGCACAAATGTCAGCACATCAGTAAAAACGTCAAACCACAGCGTCATAGCTAATTAAAATCTCTTTATTACAATCACATGTACATCATATTTCAAAAAGCTTGCTGTTGTGAAAAGTACCCTTGCACAGACAGATGGAGGTGGTGTTGCAGGCTGGATGGAGGGATTGTCAGATGGAGTAAAACAAGTGTTGAGTTCCCCAGCAGCAAGCGTCTCCGCTCCAGTGTGCTTTTAATTTCACATCACATGAGGACAGCAGCGCTATTTTCAGCTCTCTGTGTCCTTGTGTAACGTAAGCAAAGAGGGTGATGGGGGGTGGGTGGGAAGAAAAAAATCCTCTCTTCGTCATCCATTATTCAAACTGTTTTAGTCACAGCTGAGAGAGAGGGAAAACATGGAAACAAACCAGGTGGTGGTGGTCTGATTCCCTCTCTTTTCGCTCTGTCTCAGTGTTTGGAGTGATTTAAAACAGTCTGACATTTCTGTTAATCCTCATGATGTCCGTCTTCTCCAGAGTCAGATGAGAAGATGGATATCAGTGTGTGTGTGTGGGTTTACAGATGGCAAGAGCATGAATGAGATGTTTACAGTTGTACAGTTCAATGTAAGTCTATTTAAAGATTTACAAGCTCTTAATTTAACACACCTTTTCAATCAAAATGCTCCTACTAGTTATCAATACAGCTTTTGTAATTTGGGATTGTTTTCATTTTCTTTACTACAAATGTCACTTGTATCTTGAATACGTTTTATTTCTTGCAGATTATAAAACCTGGAGTTCCGGTTTCAATTTGGCATTTGGCATTACATTTTGACTTATCAGAGGGGCAAAAAAGCAGATGTGATTAACAATATTTAATCTAAGACTAATTTTGTTATTCATATCTGTGCTTTTTCCAAATATTCTGATGACCAATTAGTTAGCAACTATAGAGTTAATTTATTTTCCCTGCATTTGCCTCAGGAGTCTTTAAGATCATTTGGTCCACCACCACTGATCAAGACAGGAATATCTCAACAGCTGTTGTATTGGATGGATTTGAGTGAAATTTGACTCCAAAATTCATGGCACGCGCAAGAATTATTACTATTTCAAAGGTGCCCTTATTTATCAAATGTCAAAGGTCAAGATTATATATTGGTCAGTCACCTTCACGTATAATGACATTCCTAACAGCCTCAGCAGTATATCAGCATGTATGTGAGCATGCTAATACATCGTTCTAACAGACAGTAAGTAAACTTCACCCTGTTGATGTCTCTGTGGTAACATTTGGCTTGTGGCTCAACGTACTGCTAGCCATGTTAGGTTTTTGAGCAACAAAGGCGGGCAGTAACTGACTCTAGAGGAGACAAATACGAAGATTGAGCTGAAATGTTGTGGTGTTCCTTTAACAACTAGAGTTTCAGTGATCTTACTCATTATTTTACGGATGCCATGTGTAACATTCAGAACAAACTGAACCACTTTCTATGAACCTTGACAATATTATGAGTGTTTAACATACTAATACTACAATGTTAATCTCTGTGCTGTATGTACAGCCTCCATAACACAGCTATAAACCTACAGAATCACATGATAAACCACTGGAGGCGTCTGATGGCATCAGCGTGTCCTGTTGCTAAATCCAACCTCATCTGCACCTTTTGACAAAATCAATATGTACATGTCATAATGACACAAAACAACAGTAAAATTCAATTGAGCCATTTAAAGAGACAATAATATTCACATTTTGTGTCCACTCTTTGAAAATAGTAAATCAAAGTTTCACCAGCTTTTAATTAAATTAAGTTAATCTTAAAGATTTTATAGATCATGAAAACTGTTCACATTGGTTTTGTAACCATCACAAGGAAAATATTGAAATATGTTCAACACAATGACAATAAACCGATTTTTTTCTCCTTCATAAATCACTATGATATAAAGAAAACATCAACACACACTGTCGTTCTATCTACAGTCGTTCCACTGGCCTCGGTCCCTGGTACAGAAAGGTGGGGAAACCTTAAGATATAAAAACTGATGTGCAAAAAGTTGTTTTCTTAGGTCCCTCTCATGGAAAACAACGTAGAGAAATAATGTAAATATCTACACAACCTTTACACTCGCTAGTTCAGATTCTAGGGTTACTCTGCACTTGTAGTGACTCAACACTTTTGTGCATGTGTTTGATTTAAAATCAGTTACTGCATTCAATGGAAACCTGACAGGTAACACACAACACTGTCGTTGTCATAATAAAACTAGCTTGAGGTATTATTGCACATTTTCCCGAACTTCAGACCTGGAATCATTAGATTTCAGATTTACTCGCGCTGTACCTGCTTGTAGTGGAATGTCAACAACGGGGACTGGAGCTCCATCTGTCCTGACTGTACAGATGCTGCAGCAGTCAGGTTGACTTGAGGTGTGTCTTCTTTTCTTAGTCAATACCTCACTGCCGATTTCAGTAAACATGCATAAGCTGTTACCCGGGAAGGTATAGATCTGTAAACATCCTGCCAACAGTACACTAGCAGGAACAGGGAGCCATGAGCCATGACGGGTCAAAGAGCCTACGCTGCATTCACACCATGACAGCAGAGCAGTAAGAATGGGCAAAACATGGTTATTATAATGTAGAAGTAGAGCTGTTGTACATGGCTTCATAATAGCTTTTTATATATATATTTTTTTTACATTTCTTCAGGTGTTTTCTCTAATTAAGACATAGCTGTCAGATTTTCCAAAAACTGTCAACTCAGAAATTACAGATTGGTGTGAACACGTTTCCCAACTCAGCTGCATGTCAGTGGGATCTGATAAACAAGATGTGAATGCAGCATAAACTCCACCCCCAAACACTACAGCAGCTGATTTTACAGATTAAAGCTGTGATTGAAATCCTCTGCAAACTTCTGTAGCACAATGTTTCCCATTCACGATCATCACAGTATGACTAGTGTCGCACGAGGAAGTGAGTCAAATTATTATTAGTATTTTTTTTTTTTTATCATTGAGTTACAAAAGCTCCCACCTATTGATATTTTAATTGTAAACAGAGTTTCTATAAAAAACACTCAGGATTTGGTATCAAATCTCAGTTGTCATTGTCTGCATTGCTACAGTTGATGTGTTCTGTGGCCCTGCTGTAAAAGTGGTTGTGTGATCTGTCTTTAGTGCACAGCCAGGTATGTCAGGCAGAACGGTATTGCTCCCCAAAACCTCATGGTCTGAGGATTTGTGTCCAAACCCAAATGTTTTCTCTTAAGATTCTGTGATATAAATGGCGCACAAGATGTTGCATGAAACACACTCATCTGACCTTGTTTAACTGTTTGTCATTACAAGCGTCATGCACTGACACACACAATTTGTCGGGAGTGCTGTACAATGGTGACACACCCACACATAAAGCTATCTGTTGAGGTGATGTATACAGCGATGACAGAGAGGTTCCCTCTCTTGCAGACATTCATTAAAGGAACTGTGTGACATTTATGTATATCCTGGTGATCGCTGTCTTCCACCGAGTCATATCAGACGATGGGTTGCAGTTTCATCTTTGAACTTTGAATAAAAAAACACGCAGAGGACCCCGTGCTCTGTATAATGATGATTGAAGTCCCTACGGTATTGAAGGACACAAACAGCAGGTGGGATGGTAAATCCTAACCCTGCGTTACAAGCACATGCTGTTTGCAAACTCATATATGGTCTGACATACACACATCACTTTCAAATCCATGCAGCATTGCAGATGCATAACGTATGATGTGGGCTTGAGTTAACTCATCCTGGATTAGTGAAGACATTTATGAAGAACATGGTCCAGTATATGTCTAGTCTAGACTGGCAGTAGGGGGGGACCTGGTCGCCTAGCTCAATGTAAAGAGAAAAAAATGCTGTAGTTTGTAAATTGTGATAAATGAGATGAACACAGGAGTTACACTGCGGTGTGTGCAGTGCTGAGGTGTGGGGGGTCAAAACTGTTTAAATTACACAGTTTTGGGGCAGGTTATTTTTTTCTATCTCTCATTGGAAGGAGTCTAGCAGTTTTCCGTTGCTTCAAATCTTTTCACAAACAGGATAAACGTGTCCTGGAGATGAATCTGAAACCCATCCTCTCTTCTTCACTTGGGAAAAACACGGAACAAGTGGATTTACAAAAATGTCACATTTTTAACTTAACATCATACACACTCACACACACAGTTACAGTTGAAGTGGTGTCCATGCAGTTAGACAGTGGTGACCGTCAGCAGAGAGCTGGGACACAGCATGTCCTCCTGATTGTCCAACCTGGTTCCATGAGTCAGCAGCTCCTCAACTGTTGTCCAGTCATCCAACAGTTTCCTGTTCCTCATACGACTCAACTTCTTCTGACTCAGCTCCAGCACTGTATTGCACCGTCCCTCTGCAAAAGCGCCTACTCCCCTGCTGTCCATCACTCCTCCGTCTCCAAAAGGGGCTCCTCCTCCTCCTCCTCCTCCTCCTCCTCCTCCTCCTCCTCCTCCTCCTCCTCCTCCTCCTCCTCCTCCTCCTCCTCCTCCTGTGTTTGCTCCACCTCTGTTGACAACATCTCGTATAGCCACTCCTCTGGCCTGCAGTTGCTGCTGCCTCTGTTCGCGAGCCAGCAGAAAGTGTTCCCTCCTCTCGGTTCGACTCCAGTAGCGACCCATCAACATGTCGGTGTTGGTCTCCTCGTCGGTGCTCATCCCACTGCGTTCGTCTGCCAGCTGTGACGCCCGGTCTCTCAGGAGCTGGTTCCTGGACATCCGTGAGGTTGTGTTGGGTTTGGAAAATGAATTAAGTTTTGGCTGTAGGCCAGAGCTTGGATTAGGGCTTGAATTTGCAATCATATATCCTTTCTTGGCTTCCCATCCAGTGGCAGCACCAGCGCCTGTGTGGCCCTCCAGGGTGCTGTAGAGTCCTCTACCTCCCCCAACGCCCTGGGACTGTCGGCTGGCTGGTTTGGGCCATGTGTCGTTGACATCTCCGGCCACCTGTGTAGAGTGGACCAGGCTATGAAGGTGCTGCTGCTCTCTAAGCCGGCTCCTCTCCAGCTCCTGCTGCCTCCCTCTCTCCATCTCCTCCTGGATCAGTGCCTCCCTCTCCCTTTCCAGTTCTTTCTCGTTTTGCATCTGTCTTTTTTGTTCCAGTTCCCTCTCCATCTCTCTGTCCCTTTCTGTCAGCAATGGCTCGGGAATCATGGCTCTATCTTGAGAGTGCCACCACTCATGGTGTGCAATCTGGCTGTTGGAGTTGTTGTCGAAGCATCGCTCATGGGGGTTGGCAGGCCTCATATGCCCCAGATTGTTGGGGTGCTGCTGCGGTGGTAGGGCCATGGCTCCTGGGTGGGAAGACATCACACCAGCCACTAGCTCCCCCTCCTCTGGCAGACCTGGCGGCAGTACATTGTGTGGTGCAACACCTCCACAGTGATGCAGGGTTGCTGTGCAGTAGGAGGGGGAGGCTGGGTGACTGGCTCTACGGCGGTACTCCTGTGGAGGAGGCCGATGGTGCAGCGTTCGACTTCTCCTCAGCATTCCCACAGAGCTGGAGCCTTGGTGGTGCTGCTGTATGGGCACTAGTGGTCTCCTGTGGCTAGAGGGTGTGCTGCAGGTGGAGAGGACCGGGGCATTCATTCGTGAGACTGCAGCATGGGCATGAGAAGGATTGAAGAGGGCTCCACTGCTGGAGCTATGACGGTTCAAACAGGGTCGGTCAGCTTTATGGAACTGGACTGACGAGACTCTGGAAATGCAAACATTGAAGTCAACAACCAAACACCATTGAAACCAATTGGAGGACATAGATTTAAATTAAGATACTGCATATGTTGCACATTAGGTTTTTCCTCTAATTTGTGAAATATCTGTTGAAATTGACGCAGTGTTTTAGCAACAAACATTTGAACTGCTGAACTCCATTCATCAGGAAAAATCATAACTGTTCTTCAATTAGTTTAGAGATAGAGATCATCTTGTTTAAACTGTCATCGACGTTTCTGAATCACTTCAAAATAGGTTTAAACCACAAATGACCTGCACATCATCTGATTTTCAGAACCAGTGTGGAGGATTTAGTGGCATCTAGTGGTGAGGTTGCAGATTGCAACCAACTGAATAACCCTTCCTTTCTAAGGAAGAAACTATGGGGGCCTGCAGGTAATGTGAACATGCAAATGGCCTTTTGTAGGGCTTTAGTTTACTCAGCAGTGCTCATCCCATTGGTACTGTAGCATTGTGGCAGTCCACCATGGTGGGCTCTGTGGAAGAGGACCTGCTCCCAGTGTAGATATAAAGGGCTCATTATCAGCTAATGAAAACAAATGATTCTGGGTTTTATGTGGTTATACACATATAATAACTTATAATAAGAATATTATCCCATTTCTGCCAAAAGATCCCCCTAAATCCCACATAGTGGTTCTTTAAATCTACAGGTCTATCCATATTTTTAACACTTTAAAACAAAAGTAGCTTCAGACGGTTTTAAATAAGTTCAGTCTGAAGTTTAATGACTAGACACAATTTTAATGAGGGATAAACTGGTTTCAGCCACCACAAATCTCATAAAAATGGTTTGGAAATATGCATATTATTGGTTTTAAAAGAGTCTAAATCACTTTCGCCTCAAAGTATATGTGAAAAAATACAAGAAACAAAAGCAGTATTATAGCCTGAGTGACATACAAACTAAATACATGTTCCAAATGGTTAGTATAATCTTACTGCTAACTTATCAAACCACTGATTGATATTTTCTACAAACATGTTTTAATCAAGTCTGAAATCAAGACTTAGACTGACCAAACTGTACACCAATCTATCTGGATCTACCTGAAAAGTCCACGGGGTGGCAGATCCATGACTGGCCCTGCGTCTTCTTCCTCCATCCCGAGCTGCAGGCGTTGACAGTGTGGCTGCATGGTCAGCGCCTCAGGGATGGCCTCTAGCAGTTCTCGGTGGCTCTTTGGGCAACTGTCACGCCGCTCCCGCCTCTCACAGGGTTCACCCTGATGTTGCAACCTGGCGTTGTACAACCGCATTCGCTTCTCCAGCAGCCTCTGGAAATGCCTGAACTCGCCAGTGCTAACGCTGTAGAAGCCAGAGTCGCTGAGCTCAGAGGAAATAAAGGACTCAGAGGAAGGAGAACCGCCACCTCCAAAGCCCCCACAACCTCCTGGGGCAAGGGCCCCATGTGAATGGCAGTCCTCTAGCCCCCCCTCCTCGGTCTCCAGCCCTGAGAGGTCGCCCTGATGGAGGGAGCCGTCAGTCCAGCCCAGACCACTGTCCAGCTCATGGTGGAGAGGCAGGAAGCCCAGTGGCTTCTCCATCATGAAGTCCTCATCATCTGTCTGCAACAACAGGTATCCACAGTCACAAGGTCATTTACACAAATGCACACATCATAAACACATGTACAACAGGTATTAAAAATAATATGTGCCTTAGCTAGTAGAAGATACAAATCACAGTTTTAGATACCTGACTGTGGCAGCCATTATTGTCCTCTAAGTTGGTATTACAACATCCCATCAGGCAGTTCTGTCCCTTTGGTCGTCGACCAGTAAGTTCTGGATCCTGAGAGATTCATAATGTACGACAAAAGAAAAGAAATCAGCACAACGCTTCTGTTTTTTAGGTCCACATAATTTGATTTACTGGAGTCATGCTTAAATATTGACTAAAGTTTCAGTACAAAAACGCCCACAGACCATGTCCTGATTGACTGATGGTGAGACCTCCAGAGAATTTTAGATTTAGTAGTTAATTAAATTTCCAGGTTATATACACTATAACCTGGTAATTTAATATTTTTACTGGGGCTTTGGAACTGATAAAGTAGTAAATCTGAACTTGTTGATAAAGCCAGACTCCCATATCCCATAACAACAAAAGTTTTTTCTCAGTGTCACCTGGTGACCGATGTCCACAGTGTCCCGTGGGGAGCTGGATAGGTAGCTGTACCGTCCTCCATCACAGTGATCTTGTGGCAGAGACAGATGGCCGTAATAATGTCTATAACAGACAACAACAAGAATGTAGACATTGTCAAGACTCAGGACTTTTTTAAGACCATGTTGCTAGGCAGAACTGAAAGCCATGATGTAACATGGTTCTGTGATACTGCACAGGTGGATACATGCTTACAGTGAGTCAGTGCATATGTTAAATATTTGTGGAACATCAATGGCAGCAATTGTGATGCAGATGTGAAATTTGAACTTGAACTGGGACTGGATGCCCATAGTCATCTGGCCGGGGACTACAGCAGGATATTAGCCATGCTGGCTAAAGCTGCCCTTTTTACTGTATTTAATGCAGTTGATTAATTGGGACTGTACGTACATACAATAAAACAATAAAGTAAAGTAAAGTAACTGAAGAGTTATTTGAGTTTTTTTCATCAATCTTACTCAACACAACAAATTACAGTCAAGTCCTAAGACATCAGTTTCTTTATGAATGGTGTAAAGATAAATGGAGTTACAAAGACCAGGTTCCTGCTCCACCTCTGACTTTATGGTCATTTTGTTGTTGTGAACATTTTGGGTTCACTGTTAACTGAGAGAGAACCATTGTCAGGGTCAGCTAAAATAATCTCAGCTAGGATTATAGGATTATTTTTAAGTGATTAAAGGATTTTAAGTGGATGTTTAAGTGGATTTCATGTTCCTTCTTCATCTGTTCATGCTATTTCTACATGTGTGTTTACCTCTCCTGGTAGGAGGGGCTGGAGGCATTAAGGCCCGCCCCCATCACTGGGAGGTTGAGGTGCTGCAGGTTGAGGGGGAGGGGCTCCCAGGCTCCGCGTTCTGCCTCAGTGCCACACCCCCTTTGAGCCTTGATCTGCATGGTGATTGGACGTTGACTAGCCGCCAGGATTCGTAGAGCATCCCGCTGGCTCAGGTGTGCTAGACTCCGCCCACTTATCTAAGACAGGCATACACAGATATTGAAGCAATGTGGCGTTTAACACCGACAGGTTCCCCCATCCAGCAGACACAGCTGAACACGGTAGTCCCATTGGAGGCGGTTTATGTCCATCTGACACGATACATTCAATTTTTATATGAAAATATTGATTGGTGGGGCTTATCAATATCTTCCAGTGTTTGATTACTATGCCAAAACCCTGTTTTGGGAATGTCTAAAAAAAGTCTAGGTTGTTTTGATGCTAATCAATATTATATATCAAACAATTTACACAACGTGCAGTAATAATTTATCAGTCATTGATCTATGCTGCAGCAGTCTATCTGCTGAATGTGCACCATGCAGGGACAGCTCAGTTTCATTAAATCTGAAAAAAAATTACACCAAAACGTGAAGATTATAAATGTATAACGGAGCAGGGTAAAAACTTGAAAGTGGAGTAGAGTAATAGTGAGGTGACTGTTTACTAGACAGGGATGGTTCAATGACAATGACAAGATGCATCTATCTATCTATCTTTTTTAATTGTATTTTATCTTTTACATTGAAATTGTTTATCTTTTATGTATTTGCTTGTGCTTTTTGTCGTTTTTAACCTCTGTAAAGCACTTTGATGGAAAGTGCTCTATAAATAAATTTATTATTATTATTATTATTATTATCACTGGAATTTTATTCCATTTATAGATTTTAACTGCATTTAATGTGTATTTTTACAGTGTAAGCACACCACAGACTTCAAATTCTTAATTTGTCGACATTATGCATCTGGGCCAGAAGACACAGCTCTGCCAGCAGACACATGGTGGATTCACACTGGTTTGACAAGCAAATCTTACATGTTTTGTGATTTAAGTCAAATGTGGACATGATGTCCATGATTGCAGTAAAGGGTTAACACCAGCCAACATAAGACTCATCCTGCCTCACACACTCATGCACACCTACACACACACACACATGCAGCTCAACAACCATTGAATTAGATGCATGAACAGTATTGTTAACTCCAGCACATCACAACCATGAGTCACCCTCCGCTACACTCAACCAGACACGCACACACAGCATGAGCCGAGAAGCACAAAATGGCACCTGTGTGGAGACAGAGGATAGCAGCAGAACAACTGTGAGCCTTCAGCAGAGCGACAGCTCAAATCTGAACCACCTCCTCACACGTCATTCAGATTCTACATATGTACAGTAGAATAAACCCTTGGAACGGTTTGAGATGTAAACACACACAAATTAGGCTCTTTATCCACAAATATTTCTGAAATTATGCCATTTTGCATCCACACACACACACACACACACACACACACACACACACACACACACACAGACACACACGATCCTGGCAAGGCCATACACACTTGTTTCCATCGTCTTCAGATGCAGCATCATAAACCACACATGTAGCATCATTAATGAAATTGAAGCAGGTCTTTGGCCACTTGCCGTTTGGTCGCCCATCCATGGTCCAGAGAGCCAGCAGCCCATCGTCACGGCAACAGAGGACAGCTGCCTTGGATCCTGTGAAAATCAACAACGCTGCTGCTTCCTACAGCATATCGTCTCTTCCTCCTCCTCCTCCTCCGCCCTCTCTGTCGATCTCTCCTCAGTGTGCTTTTCACTATCACTCTCTCCTAAACATTTGTCCGCATCCACCTCCTCTCTTCCTCTTCTTCCTCTCTTCTCTATATCCCTCCTTCCCTCTATTTTCATGTATTTCTTCTGTATCTCTATCCTTGCCCCTCCCCCTTCTTAACAGCTCCAGATTTTAGCATCCTGCACACACACACACACACACACACACACACACACACACACACACACACACTCATACACGTACGCTCATGCATGCATGCAGCGCTGCAAACATAAAAATATGCGCAAGCTGACACTGTGCATTCAGAGACAGAGAGGGAAACACATGCAGTCACACACTGAGAAGGGTGTCTGATTGGTGGCCTTTTAAGGGTCATCAGCCAATCAGATGCAGTGGTCTCCCTCTGGATGTCTTCCTCTCTGACGGAAATTCCTCAGCGAAGACTCAACATGTGCAGGAGGCAGCCTCTACTGCAGCACTACGCACAGTAACAGAAGAAACACACCATCCAACCATCCATCTTCTAGCTATTTAACCAGGAAATTCCACTAGATGCTGCTCAAGGCATGCTGAGAGATGCAGGTTCTCTAGTGAGTCTGTCAGAGGTCTTCTGTTTCTGTTGAGTGGGACCAAAAATTTGGGAGAATCTACATGAGCCCAATGCCGACAAATGAATGAATGAATAATGATAATAATAATTAAATAATTAAATAACGATAAAGAGGACAGTCAGACCTGGGGCTTAATTTATGGTATCAGTCAACGCATCTTTTTTTACATTAAAAATATATATGTACAAAAAAGTAATACAATTCATAAAAACGATGGACATGCACACCTCCTTGCCATTTCCCACAGTCAACTTGAAAATGTGCACACTTTGGCAAGCCTCGTGCTTCGTCCAAAATACGCCCACTATTAACCATAACTGATCGATGCAAATTGCTCATGTTGTACTTTTCACCCCTTCTTTTGTGTAGTAGCAAATGCCTTTTGTATGCATTTATACAGCTGGAAGTCTGAGGGCTAATGTATCATAAACAGCATTTCAACTTGTTATTTTTCACTATACTAGAAGTAGCTCTGCATTCTACATTAATACAGCCCATGTGAGAACAGGAAACACTTAACATGATCTCCAGCTTATCATGCTTAACATTTGAAGTCACTGCTGCTCTCTCTTCCATCAGAGCCAAATAATGCACAAAGTGGTGACAAACAATATCAACATAAAGGCTGATGAGTGCCAGAGTTTGATCTCTTTGAGTTGAACTTATGATTAGGAATAGGATAATGTAATGAAGATAAAAATCGGTGTACACCTGTCAATGAGTATCACAAACATCAGAGGGAACAAGGGACATCCTTACCACTCACAGCTCATTCTCTGATTGGACATTGGTCCGTCTCCGGCTACAGTGTCTCCTGAGAAGACGCCGCAGGAGAAGACTGTCCGCAATGTTTCAGGTCTGCAGAATCAGGGAACGTTGTCAGAGCTGCAGCCTCTGCTCTGCACATGCACATGTATGTAGGCTTCACTCCATATGATTCACTATGTGACCCTGTTTTGACTGTTTGGTTGTTATGGTAACCACCAGTCTGCATGCCAAATATGTATGTGTGTGCAAATGGGAGGGGGAGCTTCGCTAATTCTTCTGAATTATCTTTTTAAGATGTAAGGAGTTGAATCTGTGCAGGAGACCTGGTGCACGATACTGGTGATACGAGCGACTGTATCAGCACAGATGTTGGTGAAGGCCTGTGTGTGCGTGTCCTGATGATGGTGATGATGATGACGGGTGCATCTGGATGCCTGAGCTCTGCCATTTCTGTAATGAAGTATGGAGGCGGAGAGAGAGAGAGAGAGAGAGAGGGAGAGAGTGAGCATGTGTCAGAGTTACACACACACACATGCACTGTAGAGCCTCAGATGCGACACACAGACCTGTCTGTGTCTAAAAATGGAAAGCACACTTGCTGTTGCTGAGAAGCTGCAAGAAGCTTCTATATGAGGATGTTATACATCCAGGGATTCTTGTGGACACCCACCAGCCTGTGAAACGAGACCTGAATCAAGAGCGTAGCAGCACATGTCAGATGGCTTGCCAACATGGTGGAAATTACAAGGGGCATAAATTGATTAATTATTATTTTTTATATGGCCAGGATAATTTCCACTGGAGAAAGAAGGACTCTTCCACCCTTTCAAATTTTTCCCTTGTTTTTTCGCCCACTTTTTTTCTAACCCTAACCCTAACCTACTGGCACTTTTAGTCAGAAAAAACCCTGAGTGCTTGGTAACAAAGCCGAAGTTTGAAAAAAGCCTTAGTTTGAAAAAAAAAGCATTGGTCGTAATATAAAGCATGTGCTGTAGTTTCACACACCAACGTATCCCTGTAAATTCAGTTCAATTAAGTGTTGTTATGTCTTTGCTAAAATCTTTCTTAGCGTGTGACCTGACAATCCAGCTCCCAAAAAACAAAAGACAGAAGAGAGGAGCTGATAAAATGTTGATACACTTGTTTAACACTGTCAAATATTGTTGTGCAGATTTAACAAAAAACACATGTGTTTAAAAATTAATTTTAGAGGTAGGCTACTGGGAGGTGGACTTTGCTCTCCCTTTTTAAGTTTTTTTTAAGCTTTGTTTACCCTTCACATTTCACACAAGTTATTTATTCATTTACTTTTTGATCAAAATTTTATTTCAATTTTCAAATTAGAAAAAAGAATATAAGAAAGAATAATACCAAGGCACAGGAGGTGTATATAATAGGCCTACACATACAATATACTGACAGTACGGAAGCCCTAAAGGGCCAAGTCCGTATACATTTTTTTATTATCGTTTTCTCGTGATAACGACTTATTATTTCGTTATCTCGAGATAACAAAGTCTGTTTTCTCGTGATAACGAATTAATTTATTTCGTTATCTCGAGATAACAAAGACCGTTTTCTCGTGATAATGAAATAATCATAGAATGTGTGGTTGACATGGTTGCCTAGCAACATGTTTCCCCGGTGCAATCGCTTCTGCTTACGGGGAAGTAGCAGCTGGTTAGCCGCTGTATGTTCATAGCAGGGGGCTACCGCTCTGTGTGTGTGTCGCGGTGATAATTTAACCGTGAAAAGTAGGCTACAACACACACGACATAACGTTACAGCCGCAGTGTTGTGAGTGAATCATGTCGGGACAACCAGGCTTCATGAACCCGCTCCACAGACCCCGGTGCTTGGCCGCCGCCGCCGCTCTAGTGGCGGCCGGGCACCGGGTTCTGTGAAGCGGGTTCATGAAGCCTGGTTGTCCCGAGTCCCGACATGATTCACTCACAACACTGCGGCTGTAACGCTATGTTGTGTGTGTTGTAGCCTACTTTTCGGCAACAACACACACAACATAACGTTACAGCCGCAGTGTTGTGAGTGAATCATGTCGGGACCAGAGCGATTGCTGGTCTGGACAACCAGGCTTCATGAACCCGCTCCACAGACCCCGGTGCCCGGCCGTAGGTGGCTCACACACCCGGGGAAGGACATCCTGGCAGTTAAGAGGAGAAACTTTCTGCTTCTTGTTGTTGTTGTTAAGTTTAGGAGCAGCGCAGCGGCTCGCGGCTGCAGCTCTGTTCACTTCATACACTGAGAATGGAGTCAGTGTATGAAGTGAACAGAGCTGCAGCCACGAGCCGCTGCGCTGCTCCCAAACTAGAAGCAGAACGTTTCTCCTCTTAACTATGCTGCCAGTATGGCCTTCCCTGGGTGTGTGAGCCCGGCCGCCCCCGCCGCCGCTGCTGCTACGGCGGGGAAGGCGAAGCTCAGGGCTCACACACCCTCACTGCCAGGATGTCCTTCCCCGGGTGTGTGAGCCACCTACGGCCGGGCACCGGGGTCTGTGGAGCGGGTTCATGAAGCCTGGTTGTCCAGACCAGCAATCGCTCTGGTCCCGACATGATTCACTCACAACACTGCGGCTGTAACGTTATGTCGTGTGTGTTGTAGCCTACTTTTCACGGTTAAATTATCACCGCGACACACACACAGAGCGGTAGCCCCCTGCTACGAACATACAGCAGCTAACCAGCTGCTACTTCCCCGTAAGCAGAAGCGATTGCACCGGGGAAACATGTTGCTGGGCAACCATGTCAACCACACATTCTATGATTATTTCATTATCACGAGAAAACGGTCTTTGTTATCTCGAGATAACGAAATAAATTAATTCGTTATCACGAGAAAACAGACTTTGTTATCTCGAGATAACGAAATAATAAGTCGTTATCACGAGAAAACGATAATAAAAAAATTTATACGGACTTGGCCCTTTAGGGCTTCCGTACTGACAGACAAGACGCACACAGAAAATAAAATCACTTTTAAGTAAATTTAAAAATGGTAGTATGGTAAGTACTACCGATAAAAAATTACACATTTCACACAAGTTATCATGAGGCTAGGAAGGAATAAGGTAAAGAGTTTTGCCCCCAGTATAGCACCAGAGACCCCACCCCAACAGGGTTACCTGACCATTACCTGGTGAAGAAACAGCCCCCACCCCAGCATTTGTTTGTTTGTTTGTATTTCTTTTTTACGGAAGCGCATTGCATTCACTTGATAAAATAAAATTTAGACACCTTATCTCGTAATTACGAGAAAAGATCTCGTACTTATGAGATCCTGATGTCGTAATTATGAGATCCTAGGAAATGTCTATAAATCCGCTCTTGTTGTCTTAATAGATGAATGCTACGGTGGTGCAGTGGTTAGAGCAGTTGCTACCCATACAGGAGATCGAGGATCGAATCCTAGGTGGAGCACATCGATCTCGTTTTGTATATTAGGCCACTGTAGCCTACAACCGGACACACCGGCCCACGTTAACCGATTGTGCCGTTCATACACACCAAAGACCCCGGTGCCTGGCCGCCGCCGCTGCTCTAGTGGCGGCCGGGCACCGGGGTCTGTGGAGCAGGTTCATGAAGCCTGGTTGTCCCGACATGACTCAACTCACAACACTGTAACGTTATGCTGTGTGTCTTGTAGCCGAAAAGTAGGCTACAACACACACAACATAACGTGACAGCCGCAGTGTTGTGAGTGAGTCATGTCGGGACAACCAGGCTTCATGAACCCGCTCCACAGACCCCGGTGCCCGGCCGCCGCTGCTGCTGCTGCTGCTGCTGCTGCTGCTCCGGAGGGGAAGGCAAAGCTCACTGCCAGGATCCCCGCCGGAGCAGTGGCGGCGGCCGGGCTCACACCCGGGGAAGGCGATCCTGGCAGTGAGGGTGTGTGAGCCCGGCGCCGCCGCCGCTGGGGGCGGCCAGGCGGGGGAGGCGATCAGTGAGCTTCGCCTTCCCCACCCAGGGAAGGCCATCCTGGCAGTTAAGAGGAGAAACTTTCTGCTTCTAAGTTGTTAAGTTCAGGAGCAGCGGAGCGGCTCGCGTCTGCAGCTCAGTTCACTTCACACATTGAGAATGGAGTTTGTTTTCTTCCGGTAGACGTACGTAACACCCCTGTCCAATCAGAACGCTTCCCGACCCCCAGACGTTAAGCAGAATTAAATAAAGGCTATTTAATGTGTTTTCCATGTTAACCCCAATTCTGAATTATTATTTTCTGTGGAAACTCGAAGGAGAATATTTTAATTCCAAACTATTTAATTCCGAATAATTAAAGCAGATATCAGTGGAATGTTTTTGTTAATATAAGTCCTAAATAGTCCTATTTTCCGTCAGCAATCACTTACATGAAGTATTTCAGCCTAAACACGAGTCTCTCCGTCACTCTGCTCTGCTGTAACCCGAGGAGAAAATTTTCCTTGTGGGATACAAGTGTTATCCAATGAGGGGAGAGAACGGCATGAAGGGCTGTGTGTGCAGCCAAGGGATGCGCGTGAATGTGGTGACGTAGCACGAGGACCAATTGATGCCTGACAAGGGCGGGGGCTGCTAACTCATGGTGCGTTCAAGGAAACTCGTACTTTGTGTTTTTCCTTCCTGTGAAGTCATACCAGTTCGATCTGGTACGAGTTCACGGGTCGGAAGTTACGAGTGGCCGTTATAGGGAACTTTCACAGACAACAGGACGGTAAAAACACGAGCTACGGGTTACCTGGAACGCTACCAAGTCGTAGTTGTGACTTGAAGCTGTAACTTACGGTTTCAAAAGCCTGCCTTGAACACAGCATTAGCCGAAACGGCCGTGCCACTGATATCTGCTTTAATTCCGAATTAAAAAACATCATGTAAACGATAAGCCCCACTACGGGATTCAATCCTCAGTCTCCCGTGTGAGAGGTAGGCTAACTGTTCTATCCACTGTACTACCATGGACCATTAATTCTACTCGAGACAAGAGCGGACTTATAGACATTCCTTTTTCTCTATCTCATAATTACGAGATCAGGATCTCATAATTACGAGAAAAGATCTCGTAATTACGAGATAAGGTGTCTAAATTTTATTTTATCAAGTGAATGCAATGCGCTTCCGTACTTTTTTGTATGTTTCTGCAGAAACAAACAGTGCGTTCACACCAAAAGCGACCGGAGCGACCGCGGCGACCAGCTGCCATTCATTTTCAATGTACACTGGCGAGGAGCGACGAGGAGCGACCGGCGGCGGGAGCGACTCGAGCGACGCGATGGGAGCGACACGACGCGAGCGATTAAAGTTGGGAGAGAGTTGAACTTTATGCAAATGAGCAGCGGCGCGACCGCGGCGACAGCCAATAGCGGACTGGGATTCTCACAGCCGGAGAAATTGAGAGAGCCTGAATGGACACATCTGCAGCACAGCTTGAAAGTCCCGCCCCTTTGGTCGCTTGGTGCAAGAGCTGACAAGCGACGCGATAGGAGCGGCCAGAGCGACTCGCTTTCGGTGTGAACGCACAGCATTGCCTCACAACAGGGAGTGATGTTGATGTTGTAGCTACTGAATATCTGCACAACTGTAATTAGGTCCACAGGTAGAACAGACTTTAAGACTTTGAGCAACGCTCAGCAAACAGGTCTTTTTGCAGACACAAGATTGATATTATCATCTAAATGTACAAGTAGGCTACATCAAGAACGCATTTTAAACAACGTCACAACATATGCAGAAATTAAAAAAAAAAACTGCTACAAAGTGAGACAGCAGGAAAATGCGGAACACACAAAGCGAGGCACAAGAAGCACAAGATTTAGCAAATAACAAAAATTCTTTCACAGACCTGTGTGGTTTTCTCCTCCTGCGAGTTTAGTAAGGTATGTCCCGTACAGGCTCCCGTCAGTGCATGGTTGCCGCCGGTGATTGGTCGCTTTGTCAGCGCGTTGCTCTGATTGGTCAGAATTGTCAGCAGCACTGAAGCGGGCTCAACAACACAGGTCTGACCTGACCACTTCAACTTTGTCTTGCTGGCTCCTTTTCTTTAAAAACACACATTTCACCGCTTACTTTAGTGCGGACGGGCCGTGTGAATGGGCGCCATCATCAGACACCGCTCACATATTTTTCATGAGGTTTATTGTGGCTTTGAAATGCTGCCGTGACGGAGTGAGCGGTGTTAGCTTAGCGAGCTAACTTCCCATTGGATTCCTACTTAGCTTTATCTTTTAGCTGACAACTTTCAGGAGCTGCACCAGCAGAGCACAAGGTACAGTAACAGGAGACCCAGAGGAAGGAAGCACCTGTAAACTACATTAACGTAATTAACTCACTTGTTTTGAGGTTTGGTTACGATAGAAATAAACACTGGTTTGTTGCTGTATTGACAGATCTCTGCTCAGACCTTCACTTACTTTAAATCAGGCTGGTCACTTGACGGTCCTGCTGAGTTAAGCTCCTGTAGCTGTATGAAGTTGAAAGGATGCACTTGCAGAGATTTGGTTTGGTATCCTAATACTGTGATAAGATAGTCCTGTATACATCTACCTACAGTCTGACTGAAGGTGTGTAACTCTGAGCCTTTCTGGCCAGGAAAGACCAAAATCTTAGTCTGGGTAGTAGTACTGTAAATGATCAGTTTAGAGGTCAAAGGTCAGAGCTGTCAGCTAGTTAACGTCGGTTAACGTCCTCTCCTCCTCCTTCACAGTATGAACTGCCCTCCCACCAAGCGCCTTAGAGGCCTGAACCATGAAGTGGCAACGACAGTGGCCTTCGATGACCCATTTGGAGATGATGATGACTTCACTCAAGACGACTTGAATGAGATCGACATCATTGCGTCGCAGGCCGCCACCTCATCAGCTGCAGGGTCTAAACCAGAAAACAAACCGATGGAGTCGGCTAGGCCCCACGCTGCAGGACAGAGCAAACCTCTGAGCAGAGCTGCTCTGAAGCAGAGCAGAGAAAACACGTTTCGATTAGGCAACAGCAACAGAGGAAATGCTGGGATGAGCAGAGAGCCTCTTGGTGAGTTCAGAGCAGAATTGAACATTAATGGAAGTTTCTTTTCCCCCTTAAATAAATAACTTACCTCTTTCATTTTTATTAATATTCTTATGAATGTACAGCACTTTGTTCCAGCTGTGGCTGTTTAAAGTGCTTTATAAATAGATGAATAAAGTTTAACCACATATGTAAAGGCAAACCCCACAGATTTACACATTTAATCTTGTATTATAGTCATCTAATCTTGTTAAATTTCTTCCTCTTCATATTAATCTAGGAGCACACAATTTCATCTCGTGTACACCGTACAAGAAATGACAAATAAAAAAACCTTTAACCTTTAAGAAAAGTACAGAGGGGATTGGGGAACAGTGCTGATATACTGCATGTCAAGCTCTGTTGTTTTGTGTGTTCAGGTAACAGGCAGCAGCAAATTGGGTGTGACAGAGAGGACTCGCTGGAGGCTCAGCATTCAGAGTTGAAAAGGAAGGTGATATAACCTCCATCCATCCATCTATTCTCTATACCACTTATCTGTGGCTGGAGCCAGTTACAGCTGACATAGGGTGTGGGCAGGGTATATGCCCTGGACAGGTCACTAGTCTATCACAGGGCCACATTAAGAGACAAACAACATCATTCACGCACTACTGGTAATAAAGAGTGGCCCGGCCGTCAACCTAGTGTGCATCAAAGTTGATAAAAAATCACCACAGCATTAGAAGGGCAGGTTTAGAGAAAGCAGCTGAGGGAAGTTGAACAATTGTCCGGTGAACAAAACTGCATAATCATGACTGAAAGCCATAACACTGCACTTGAGCTTACAGTTGCACACTAAATTCCTTTAATATATATATTTTTTTTTTACTTTTCTGTAACTTCATAGTTTTGTTTAGCAGATTTCTTGTAAAGTGTCCTTCAATCACAGAGAGCCACACACAGACAGGCTACTGGTATCAGTGGTTTGAAGTCAGTGCGTAATGGGAGGTTTATGCACAGTAAATGAATAAATAATCTCAACTATTACAACACATGTCAACATTTGTGAATTTGAATTTAATGTTATGGACACATATCAGTCTGCATCTGAAATATATTGAGGTTTGATTCCCACACCTTGATGATGCATGGTCTAAATGTGAAGATGTTAAAGGGACAACCAGGAGTTTTGGAAAAGCGAAGCGTTTTCACACTACATTTATGAGCCTCCGTGCGGTGTGTGTGTGTGTGCGTGTGTGCGTGCGTGCGTGCGTGTTTTATTAGCTCAAAGAAGTAGAAGATGAGATTGTCTCGAAGAGTGGGGAGATCCGTGTCCTGAGGGACTACCTGAAAGCAGCTCAGCAGGAGAACGAGGCTGAGAGACAAAACCAGGTCCTGTTGGAGACTCAGAGGAAGAAGGAGCAGAGTGACAAGGAGAAGGAGCTCAACAAGAAGGTGCAGAAACCTACCACAGTCATTCACACTGTCCATATTGTTTATTCCTCACAATAACATGATGATAACAATAACATGTTGTGTGTGCAGGTTCAGTCTTTGCAGTCTGAGCTGCAGTTTAAAGAAGCAGAGATCAATGAGATGAAGTCCAAACTGCACAGTTCAGAAAAAAACAAGACGGCCTCTCCACTGCCTAGAAACAAGTGAGTCATCGATACAACTATTTGCATAAACTTCAGTCATTCTCTCAATGAGGATTTGCTGTTTTTCTTCTCTATATTGCAGTTAACTGAACATTTAAAGAGTTTGGTCAGATATTCACCTCGGTCTCAGTACTTTCCTTTAGCTCAGCAGGGTCAGTCCAACAGTTATAATTAGTTAAACTTCCTGAGAATTTGGGAGATGAGGAAAGTAAAAAAGTGTTTTACAGTTGGTTCCTGGTTTGTTGTAGAGTTCCTTTATGCTTTAAATGTGCCTAAATTAAGGTGTTACATAGCTTATTATTCAAAATCTCATTATACTCTAATATTTTAAATGATAGATATATTTGGATAGACTGGCGTCTTGTCCAGGGTGAAGCCTGCCCGTGCCCTATGTTAGCTGGGATTGGCTCCAGCTCCCCTGCAACCCTACATGGATAAACGATGTATAAATATAGGTACAGATACAATAATTAGGGGAATAAAATAATTTAGGCAAGCAATAATAAACATGTAAAGATACAGTAACAAAATCTGTATAAAATTATAAGGAGACATTTTAAAAACTTATTTACAGTAATTCATCAGCAGGATGAACAATTGACTGACTGTCATCTGCTCGTCTCTATTCACTCTCTGACCGTCTTTCTGCTCTTAGTCCTAAAGTGCTGAGCTCTCTTGGCAGCAGCTCCTCCTCTCCGGCTGGAAACGGTTTCATCACCAAGGAGATGTTTGGAGCCAATGTGCCATCCAGGACAACGCCGGTGAAGACGCCAATGAAGACACGAAGAGATGGTGCGTTACATGATGATGTCATGGAGGTCGTTACAGTTGTGGTGATGAAATATATGTGTCCATTATGGGGTTTTTCATTGAATTTTGGTTAATATCTATGTGGGTCAGTGGGGTTTTGTAGTGGTAGTGGGTTGTGGAAGTCTATATATGTATGCAATTTCACCAAAAGTGACAAGAGTGTGTGTGTTTCAGCAGATAGAAGCTCATCCAACAGCAAATGTGACAACAGTCGTCCAGACCCCTTCCTGATTGTCAGACCTGCACATCTGCAGCATCAAGGTCAGTGTGTCAGCTGCATTAACCTGCATTTTTAAATGATATTTTATATTTAGGAAAGAATAAAATATTACATTACAATGAATAACAACAACTTGCCCTAAGGGGATCCCAATCCAATACCTACCCACCATAATAAACAACAATAAAAGGAAAAACATAAATTGGTAACCTCAGCAACAGACATAAATAAGACATTTCAACACTATTATGAGAAACTCTATACATCAACAGTATCCTGTAATGATAACCAAAGGGAGCAGGAACTGTTTTTCTCCAATATTGATATGCCCAAACTTGACATAGATCAAGCAGAGAAGTTAGAGTCTCCTATAACTGAAGGAGAAATAAGGAAAGCTGTATCATTGATGAACACTGGGAAATCTCCAGGTAATGATGGATTTCCTGCAGAGTATTATAAAGAATACATAGACATTCTGGCCCCAGTGTTGGTTAAGGTATATCAGGAGGCTTTTGAGAAAGGCCATGTACCACCAACATTTAATGAAGCTCTAATATCTCTGATTCCGAAAAAAGATAGAGACATAACAGACCCAGCTAATTTTAGACCAATAAGTTTGCTTAATGTGGACTCTAAAATATTGACCAAAGTGTTGGCTCTACGTCTTCAACAAGTTTTGCCCATCATTATACATGGAAATCAAGCTGGCTTCATGAAGAATAGATCTTCCACAGATAACATGAGGAAATTAATACATTTAATGTGGCTTGCCCATTCTAAAAATGTCCCTATAGCCGCCATCTCTTTAGACGCCGAGAAGGCTTTTGACAAGGTAGAATGGGGCTTTCTCTTTTCTGCTCTGTCACATTTTGGATTTGGTCTCTGTTTTTCTCAATGGGTAAAGATATTATATAAAGAACCAAAGGCAGCAGTAATAACTAATGGAGTAATATCACCCTTTTTTTCGCCTTTCTAGAGGCACCCGTCAAGGGTGCTCCTTAAGCCCCCTATTGTTCATAATTTTTTTAGAAACTCTGGCTGTTAGTATTAGGAAGAATACAGGTATCAAGGGAATTGAGTGTGGCGGCCAACATCACAAACTGCTGTTATTTGCAGATGATATCCTAGCTGTGGTGACAGACCCTGAGACATCCCTGCCATTTTTAATGGAAACTATTCAGTCCTACTCTGAACTGTCAGGTTATACAATTAATTGGAATAAATCTGAGGCAATGCCATTGACTCCATTATGCCTCCCTTACATGGTAGAAAAATTTAAATTTAAGTGGGTACCTAAAGGTATCAAATATCTCGGTGTTAAACTCAGTCAAGATCTGGAAGAGCTGCCTTGGTTAAACTTTAACCCTTTATTACAAAAAATTAAAACAAATCTGGAGAAATGGGTAAAGATTAAACTTACGCTGTGGGGAAAAATTAATATTATCAAAATGATAATAGCTCCTCAATTCAATTATTTAGTAATGATGTTGCCAATCACAATACCACCTGCTATTTTTAAGAAATATGATGATGTGGTCAAACAGTTTTTATGGGAGGGGAAAAAAGCTCGAATTAAACTAAGTAAACTTTGTACTCCAAAGGAAAAAGGGGGATTAGGTCTAACAGGCCCAAGGTTATATGCCATATCTTTTGAAATGGCTAAATTGGCCAAATATTGGAAGCTGACAGATAACAGGCTAGACTGGATAGATATTGAGAATGAGTTGTGTTCACCATTCAGTGTAAAGGAGATACTATCTCAGCGCAGTGACATAAAAAGTCCAGTGCTAGTCCACTCTAGGGAAGTATGGGCCAAAGCACATAAAAAGGTTTCACATCATGTACAGCCATACGCTTCACTATGGTTTAATCCTGCCATTCATATTGGTAAAGTGTCGGTGTACTGGAAGCAGTGGCATTCAAGAGGTATATGTACAATAGGAGATCTATACAAAAATGGACAATTTTTGTCTTATGAGGAATTAATTAGTCATTTTAAACTTGAAGGGAAACAACATTTTTGGAAATATTTACAAATCAGGGATTGTGTAAAATCTCGAATTAGTAACTCCTCAGAGAATTCTATTATGGACTATATGAATATGCCACTTGAACGCTGTACAGCTTCACAATTTTATAAATCAACAAATTTTTCAGTAAGTGAGGAGTACACTAATGTGAAGTTGCTATGGCAGAGGGACTTGAGGACAAATATTGCTCAGGAGAAATGGCTGGATATGTTGGCAGGCTGTGGGAAGTATGTAAAAGAGGCACGAGGGAAGTTCACACAGTATAAAATTATACACAGATATTATCACACTCCTGTGAGATTACATAGAATGAAATTGTTGAATGACAATAAGTGTTGGAAATGTAAAACAGGACTGGGAACTTTTTTGCACTGTATATGGGAGTGTACATTAGTGGCTCCATTCTGGGTAGAAGTTGTGGACTTCCTGAGTGAATGGTGTGGTTTAGCAGTCCCCTTGACTCCTGTTATGTGTCTTCTAGGGGACAGGTCTCAGTTACCAAATATATCTAAAGGAACATTTTCTGTTATCATGGTGGGCCTGATTACAGCCTCCAGAGTGACTCTAAGACATTGGAAGACGGCTGTGTCTCCTACTCTGAGGGAGTGGTTGGGTGCAATGGCGGAGACAGCATCCTATGAAGCTATGCTTTGTAGGTTGAAAGGCAAAGAGGAAGACGGGATGAGCTCTTGGGAACTTTTTTGGAGTTACACAAAGCAGACCAAAGACTAAATGCAACACCTTGTATCATTTATTTGATGGACTCAGTTTCTTCTCATGTGGATTCCTTATGTGTCATATTTGTTTGGATTTCATAATCTCTCCTTTTTGTATCTGAGAGGATGTCAGCACCAAAACACACAAAAGAAAACATGTGTATCTTGAACCTGTACTTATTTGTATGTTTCTTAAAAGTTCAATAAAAATTTAAATGACAAAAAAAAAAAAAAAGGAAAAACACATTCAGAATAAATACCAGGGTTTCCCGCAGCACTTTCCTAACTAACGTCTAAAAAAAAAAAAAAAGTAGCGATATTTGCTGCCGCCGCGCCCCCGCCCCCCCGTCAGACGATGGCCTTCATTCATCTCCATTCATCTCCACATCCTCTCACACACATACACACACCACAGAGAAGCGCGCATGCACAACAGCAGCACGTGGTGAAAGCGAAACGCTTTGATTAAAATGTGTTTTCTTTTGTCCTCCAGGTGGCATCCTGTTGGGGTTGTTGCTGCAGCAGCCTCTGTCTCCCAGCAGCCTCAGCCTCTCTCATCTGTTGACTATGAGTCTGACAGACACCCACCTGACATCCAGGTAAAAACCATGCACTGTAACCATGGTGATATTGATGGTCACAGGTTTGGTGTTTGAAGTTGCGAGGCAATATTATGATCACTTCAGCATGTACTGCATCCTAAATGGATTTTGTTGAATTTACTTGCTGCAAAGAAACAACAAAGTGTAGTAAACTGTAGATATGAAGTTTCCCCTTTAATATTTGAATACTAGTAATGACAGTAGTGGGTTAGGGTTAGGGTTAGGGCTGCTGCAGTGGTAGCTGTGTACTACTGTTCCACATCCCAGCTCAAGCACAAAGGAGCTGGACTGTTATGAACTACTGACTGACTTGATGTCTGTGTGTTCAGTGGGCTGTCGGCAGATTTCCTGCTGCACTCTGATGCAGCAGCGTGTGTCAGTGGAGATGGAGCTTCCAGAGCCTCTCTGAGTCCGGTCCAGAGTCTGGCTGTAACCGGACTCAACATGCTCAGTCAAAGCCGAGCAGCAGCTGCAGCCACCAGCAGGAACCACAGGTACACACTATGTCTGATGATTCAGCAGCTGCTCTGCTGAAACTTTGACTGAATTACTGAGATTGTACTCATACTGATGTCATTATCGATTCTGCTTATATGTCTGTTTCCTTATTGATTCCTAATTAATGTTATGTATAGGAGAAAAAGCGGGCCTACACTCCTGACACCCCAGTGCTCCCACTACTATCCTCCCTCCTCCATCTGTGAGCATAAGAATAAGTAGACTAAAATGTGCAAAATTGATAATTTTATATAGAATTGTAAGACAGGAAAATTTTAATATGAAACATCAGCCTCATGTCAGTGTAATCCCGGTTCATTTTGTGTTTTTCCTCTCTTCACATGACTAAAAGCATAGCTCCACTTCATCCTGTCAGTGACATGAGGGGGCTTTTTATAATTTGCAGAACCCTTCACAGTTTGGTTTTAGTGGGGGTAGTGGGTCCCTGGAGCTGAAAGACCAGCTGGCATTGATAACAGGGATTGATGTTGGGAATGAGTTGGTTCATTACCTTTAATTGTCGGAGCACGTTGTTTGGAGATCGGCGGGGGAGAGACGCAAGGTGCATGGTATTTCTAGTTTCCCTTCACTAAATACACAGCCCAACAACTCCAAAACGTTCTCGTGAACAAGTTGTGCTCTACATTTGTCACGCTATGAGCTAATAACGTATAATTAATTGTCTTATATTATTATAATTATACTTTTGAAATCACTCCGCCCAGCAGCCGTGTCTGAAATGTAGTTGCGGGTACTCATTTGCCTCGAAAACTACTCCGTCTCGTAATGTTACATTATTGTTTAATAGCGTGGTGAATGTGCAGGTCACAATTTCTCAATGAGAGTGTTTTGGAGTTGTTAGATTGTGTATTTAGTTTGATGAGGGAAACGTGGAAATACCATGCACCTCGCGTCTATCCCCCGCCTATCTCAAACCAGCTTGCACCGACAATTAATGGTAATGAACCAACTCCTAAAACTATAGGGATTATGGCAATATGTGTATTTGCCAAAATGTTGAAATATCCCTATAAATTTAGACAGTTTCAGGCTCTGACCTGGAATTTGTTCTCATTTTACATACTTATTGTTCTGTGGTTCTGTGGACAGCAGCCCCCTCTTGTGGCCAAATAGTATAACAGCAGCACTGAAATAACAAGTCAACACCATCATGACATCACATGTTTTTGTCGATGATTTGATATGTGTAAACTGTATGTAACATTTTCCACAGGTGTATCATATTAAGGCTCAAAAGGCGATTGTATTAGAGTACCGGGTAACAATTTTTCAAATACATCAAAACAATGAAAGGGGGGCTATAAACTTCAGAATTATTTATTGAATACACCAATAAAATATGGCAGACAATGGCATAGCAATGCACAGTAGCCGGCTGTTTCTTCTAGGTTGTGAGTGTTCACAGCAGTCAGAGGAGGCGACTGACAGAGTAGCAATGGAAGGATTTGTCATTGCAAACAGAGCTTAAATAAATGCTGAAACAAGTACTTAATAGATGGATTTGGCATTTTATTTATAGCTTAAATTGGGATTTCGAAGGACTATAAAATAATATAAAAAGTTTGGGAATAGCTGCTCCAGATCTGGGGTGATTGCTTATCTGATTAGGCTAACTCCATTTATCTCAATTTCTCTGTAGGTCGTGTCATGGAGCCGTCCTACTCCTCCCTCTGTTGGACCTTCACCTGTCTCGTCTCTGTCAGGCTCTGGACTTGCTCCGTTCAAACTCTGCTGGCGGCAGCAGTTCAGACTCTGCCGCTGTCAGCTCACTCCCAGCTGGCCACGCTGCTGCCACCGCCCGAGGCGGAAGACTCGAGGAGACGGGTTTGCCTGGTTTCAGCATGGAGGACACTGGTTTGGCCGCTCTGCGACTCCTCTGCCTGCTGCTGGCTCACAGTGATGAGGTGATGACGCAACATCGCTTCTTCATTCTGTAACATCTGTAATGACAAACCACACGCATGACTTGATGGCAGATCTGGTTCGATTTCCGTTGATTTTAGGAAAGCTGTGTCTTTGAATTGCTTTTCAGAATCAGAAATGTTTTTTATTGTCAAGAGCAGTAAACAGTTTACAGCACAAGGAACATGTCGTGGTGTCAGGTGCAAACATAAAGGTACCAAAAAATAGTTAGGGATAAAATAAAATAAGATTATTATATTATATTTATTATAAGAATAAATAGAAATAAAAGTAAAAATACTCTAGTGCAAAAAAATATGCATATACTACATATACAATTTAGGATTTATATAAAAAGAATAAAATAGAGTAGAGGGAGATCACACCAAGATCAACATTTTATCTGAATGGAGCTTAGTAATATTCAGTCCTTTGGACACAGTTTATGCGGCTAATGGTTATTTGTTCTTTCAATATTTGACCTTTGACCTCTGTGCTGTTCCCCAGGTAGTGGAGGCTGTGTTGTCAGAAGAGAGTCAAGGCTGCGTTGCAGACAACAAGGTACAGACAGAAAATGTAAACTTTACTCCTCATCACAGTGGAGATGGCAATATCAAAATATCAACTTTAAGAAATAAAACATGTTTGATTTGTCTTTATGACACATTGAGATGTCTTCACAGATTGTTCACTTGAATGTTTCAGTGGGATTGTCCTCCTTTTCTTCCTCTTGTAGACTGAGCCAAGTGCTGCAGGCAGAGATCTGTGCTCCCACAAGGCCTTGCTGCAGTCAGTGTTACGGCTGTGTCAAACAGGACTTGAAGGAGGCAGCAGCTCACAAAGGGAGGATCTTGTCCTCAGCGCCATGAAGACACTGTGTGTCCTGATTGAGAGGACACCACAAACACACACTGATAGGTACACACACAACATTTATTTATCAACATAATTTTCTTTGAATTTGTACTTTCTTAATTGCTAATTACTGATTAGCATTAGAATTCATTTTCATAACACCGTATTTCAAACAATTTTAGTTCATCACAGCTTAAAGGGACTACGAGGAGTTTTGGAAAGCTATGTGTTTTCACACCAGATTTCCCATGAGCCTCTGCGCACACGGTGGTATTCTAGGACCGGTCCAAGACGGACGAAAGAGAAAACATTTGCCAAAAATGTTTTCATTAATCAAGAATGAAAGTCGGAGGTACGAAGACGATCAGATACTTCGAAGTTCTGCTGCTTCTTTAAAAACGTTTAAAGAAGATCGTTTAAGTTTGAGTTTTTGTTGCGTGAGAGCAGCAGAAAGTAGCGAACGTGACGTAACACTACACCCACTCCACACGCATTCATATTCAGTTTTATTCAATCCATCAAATGAATCCTTTTACAAAATGTGCAGGATAACACATGCACAAATATGATGCAACATTTAAATGGGCGTAACACTGCTGGAGATCAAGGAGTGGCCGACCAGGGAGTGTGTGTGCGTGTGTATGCGTTAACATTTTCCACTTCGCGTCAGTAGTTACGTAATGTGACTGTAAAATACCTTCAAGCGTTTACAGTCAGTGGGTGACAGAACAGAAGGTAAAAATAGCCGAGGAGGGCTGTGCAGCAGGTAACCACTGGTAGAGGAGTTCCTGGCCTTTATCTGCTGGTTTATTAAAAAGAAATCATGTGGGAAGAACAGAGCTGAGCCCTGAGACCGGATCAGTGCAGTTTTTGTCAGCAAAGACAAACTGACTCCTGACCTTTCATGTTGCTTATTTCATACCTCTAAGGATATTTGCAAGTGCTGCCCTGCTCACATTTTTGCGCTGCTGATACTGATCATCTGTGCACTGGTTGAGGTTGAACTTCGCACTTCTCTCAGGCGCAGACAGAGTATTAGCTACAGGATCAGTCACTATAAGCATTAATTTCAATCTACCAATTAACACATTTTAAATGAAAATCAGGGTATCCATTGTTAGTTTTTAGTCAAATTCAAACCTGCATCTTCTGTGCAGTCACACCTGTCCTCTGTCTCTATCTGTCAGGTTGCAGTGTGTGTTGCAGGTGGTGTGTGTGTGTTTGTCAGCGGATGGCAAGTTGCAGATGATTAAAGAATGTGTGTCCATCCTCGCGTTGATGTCCGACCACCGAACACTGGCCCAACAGCTCTGCTCGCAGCACGGTGAGGTGTAATCATCTGTCATTTAAAGGCATCTGTATACTAATGAAATTTGATATTTATTTACTGAAACTGCAGTTCTGTTTTTTGTTGTTTCTTTCAGACCCCTGTGTTTTCCTTAAGTTATTCCAGTACATCAGAACCAGACCAGATAACTATGCAACACACACAGAGTGGATTCTGCTCGACCTGCAGGTAACACACACACGGCAGAGACATACTTTAGACCTGCAGGAGGTTTATAAGAATAGCATCAGTGTTATGGTCTTGGTACGTTTCAAAATAACTATCTTATCAAGTCAGCACACGTCTAAAGACAAAGGGTTTCTACCTTTTCTGAAAGGTGAAATGAGAACTCTGGCTGCGTCACATTAGTCATCGTTGTTAAAAAGATGATCAAACAAGCACTTCATCTGAAACCTGGACACGTTTCTTCCCCCGTGTGTATCTGACTGACATCAGCAGAGCATCAGCTTGACAGTTGAGGACCAGTTGACCTACTTCACCTAGACTACAACAGCTGGCTCCTGTGTCTATTCGGGCTGCAGCTCTCAGTTATTTTCTCTCTCAAGAGAAGCAGATTATTCTCATGATTAGTGGTTAAGATTATAAAATGTGGGAAAACAAAAAGTAAGAACGTCCATAAGTTCCTTAACCCTAAGGTGTTGTTCTACATGTTTTCTGACCTCAGACCTCATCCACACAACAGGTTTCATTTTAAAACAATATTCTTAAACAAAAAAGCCCCAACCAGAAAACCATTTTAGCTCTGTATCAGAAACGACCTCCAATTACCAATAATATGCACACTGGGCATATGCGAGCAGGTTGTTGACTCTGCAACTGATAAGTTGCAAAAAAGCAAAGAGCAGAGTTGCTGCAACAAAAACATTTAGGCAGTTGTCAGCATTTTACAATACATGTTGCTTTCCCCACTGGTAGTCGAAGCAAACGAGACCCAGACATGTCATTGAGACAGGTACAGTCAAGGTGATCTAACATAGTATCAGCCTTTATAAAGGCTCTGTCTTTGTTTGTCCCAACCACAGCTTACATGTATTTAAAAACAGCTGTTCTTTGAGGACTCACCTCTATGTCGGCCATTGTTGTGTTTGTGTCTCAGGTGGTTCGTTCGTTGAGCAGACTAATGACTCAGAGAGCAGAAAGCTGGAGCACAAACCACAGCAGCTGTCAATGCTTCACTGAGGTAAATATCTATTCTGTTTCTCCGTATAGTGACACCAAACTTTGTGTTGCACTTTTCAACATGAGTTTCTCTTTCTTCCTCTCAGGTGGTCCAGACCGTGGTGATTGTTTTCCATCGTCAGTGGTTGGATCTCCGTGGTTCTCAGGAGCCGTCGGACTCAACAGGTCAGTCGCATGTCAGATTTTGAAGCATGGGTCTGATAAAATGCACAATGAAGTCTCTGTAGCAAGCTGACCCTAAAATGGCTGTCCCCTCAGGTGCGCCCCAGCCCTTACCACGGTGCTCCGCCCCCTCGTTGCCGTGGTGGCACAGCCCTGCGGCGTCCCTGCTCAGAGAGTGTTTGCTGCTGCTGCATTGGCTGCTGCTGCATCACAGCAACTTCTCAGAGAGCTGCAGACCGCTGCTGCACATGTACGACCAGGTGATCCCCGCCGTACGAGACACGCTGAGGAAGATCCCTGAGCTGAGCGAGAGCGAGGGTACAAACACACACACAAAAATACACGCAATGTTTTTCAAATTGCTGTTGATTCAATAGGCCACAGATATAACATCACCCAATAAAGACTCACACTATCCACTTCTGTTTCCAGAGCTGGCACTGGACGAGATCTGCCGCTCAGAGGGCGACGACACTGACGACATGGACACTGATACTGGTTCCTGACTGACTCCATCAGTGACCATTGAACAGACATGAGAGACATTTCACTGACTGTCAGTGTGACGTTTCAGTCTGAGGTGAGGACAAAATGAAGACTCTGATTTCAGACGGACTTTTCAGCAATGAAGTGGGCATTGTATCGAGAATCTTATCTGAAGTGAAGGACAGTCGCAGAATTTAATCTGCTCTCTGATCAGATTGAACAATAAAATGTGAAGGTGTGAAAACTCATTGTTCATGTTCACCTGCTGTCTTACCTGTCTGTGCTCTTCAACAGCCAGAGCTGCTGCTACTTTTGGACATTTGTTTAATTTTTAGTGTTTACAGGATCATTCACAGTTAATCCTGTCTATATCTGTACAGTATTTTGACTGAAATACAAAAAATCTAAGTCTAACTTTTAAATAACCATTTTTTCCAGAATAAAAAATATTGTGAAGAAATTACTCATAATGGTTATCTGTAGGATTTTATTTGTCACCTTCAAATTACTTCAAGCAGAAGTAAGTGGAATGTTTGTGTTAATATAAGTCTTAAATAGTTCTATCTTCCGACAGCAATCACTTATATGGAGTGTTTGGTCTGAAACACGGGTCTGTCAGTCACTCTGCTCTGCTGTAAGCCGAGGAGAAAACTTTCCTTGTATCCTACAACCTTTATCCAATGAGGAGAGAGAACGGCATAAAGGGGCGGTCCTCTCTGTGTGTGCAGCCAAGGGATGCGCGTGAATGTGGTGACGTAGGGACGAGGGCGGGGACTGCTAACTCCATCTGCTGACAAGAAGTTAGCCAAAACCACTGGATCGCTTACTTCTGCTTTAATTACATGCGGGACTCAACTCAAAAACCAAACCTGCAAAAGGATTGTCTGATTGCTGTTCCACTCAAAAGATCCTGAACTGAGCTGTACATTGTTGGTCAAACCTTGTGGCAGCAACGACTGCTGTACTATCAGTATAGTACCAATAATGGCTGGTGGACCTTATGCACCAACTCACTGTAGCTACTGTGGATGTTTGTCTAAAGTAGTAAAGTAGTAGTAGAAAATACTGCAGAATGGCTGAGTCATACCCACACCCCCACACTTTACAGATCTCAACTCAAATCTGAAAAATTGTGATCACACTAATAAAATATTCAGTTTGTACAAAAGCTCTAAACTGACAGCAGACATATAGAATATAGATTACAGATACAGATAGATAGATGTTGATAGACAGAAGACAACAGGACCAATTCATTTTTTTTTTTTAATTAAACCTAAATAAAATAAAAACAGTTCGGGACCAGAACAGTTTGTGAAATATCTTTATTCTCCGGCTTAACTGAGGTCTGAATCATACGATATATCAGTGTAAGGCATCATGTTGAATGGTGACTGGCCAGACTTGGTCAAAGGAAACGCAAGACTAATTTCAGTCCAGTTATCCTGAGATGGGATTACATGGTTGGGTTGACATGTCAAAAATAGTTTTCTTACAATCTTGTGAACTGTTGTTATTTTGGGATGATGATCAATTACAACCAGTTTTGACAAGAACTCATCCCAAAATCTAGAGCCGTTCCTGTATTTAATCATTATGACGATGATGAATGTGTTTGTTCTCTGAGCAAAATTAGAGCTTATGTCACAAGAAAACTATTTATGAATTTATACCTATGAACAAAAATGAGTTAACTGTTATTTCAGGATACCCACTCCCATAACGACCATTAACACAAATTGCAAATGAAGCATTAATCCTGAGATAACAGGCCTGACAACTGTGCTGCTCCGGATGATCAGAAGAGGACAGGATACTTTGATACAGTTTATCAGACTGAGGCTGAATTTGAACAGTGTGTGTCATTGTCGGCCACTTGCTGTATCTTCTTATATCTGTTTTTCAGAAGGATGTTGATCAACGACTCTTTATAATCCTCAGAGAGAAATAAGCTGTGCCTGAGTCCACCTTTATAAATCCAATGGTGTGTCTGGACTGTCTCCATGAACTCCTTCAGTCACGACTTGCATCTGTTTGTTGCTGGATGTCAGTGATGAGTCTAAATACCAAATCCACAGTAACTGGTCATCAAACCTGGTTCATCATCATCATCAACCACTCATGAAGGCTGTGAAACTCATTGACACACAGGACACAGTACATTCACATGCACTTTAGTGACCAGGTTACTCTGAGAAATGAGGTGATGCAGGTGACGAGAGAACAACACATTTACGTGCATTTGGAGTAACCTGGTTACATCTGTGGGTACATGCAGCAGCTGAATTTCTTCCCTGATCTGAAAACTTCCACAACCTACTTTACTTGGGAGTGAATTACTTTGAATGTGCATATGCGTAATAATTTCTACTTTGAATCACCCACTTCAATATTATCATTGTTAAAGTATTTGCCATGCACATGCGATCTTGAACAAAAAAGCAAACAAAAAGAACAATTAGAAACGTTATAATTAAAAATCTGCTCACTTGAGAAAACCAACTGTAACTTTTTTATTTTTTCTGATTGTCAACAAATCCCATGAAAACCATTAGACCAACTTTGTGTTGGTCGATCTCTGTACTTTCTGTTGTTCCTGACTGGCTACTCTGTCGTGAATCATTTGCAGTTCAAATGATTCGTGGAAGACAAGGGAGCAAGTTGAGGCGTCAAGGTGTGGTCACTTCTGAGGAGGCAGAGCTAGAGAGAGAGTGAGGAAGGCACCTGAGGGTCAAGTAATCCAGGATGAGACTGTCTCTGTAGTGTTTGTATGTTCCTGTATGTCTATCTTTGTGAGGACCAGTTAGTGTTTGAGGGGTAAGGAGTGAGGACGTTTTGTGGGGTCCTCGCCTTCACGGGCCATTTGAGGGTTCGGAGTTGGTTTTGAGGTTGCCCTAACACCTGTAGTTCAGTTTGTTGCGTCTGGACCAAGGAAAAAGACTGATTTTTATTGTCGCTTTTTTGATCATTAGTAAACTGCAAATTACTCACAAGGATTGTAATCAGCTATTGAATTTAGGTTTTTTAAGCCTTGGAGTAACACTTGTCATTAACTGTCGTAACATCCTGTTGGTCCCTGTGTTTTCACACCACAAACAAAATGCAGTTTGCCTGTGGTGTGTTTGCATGGCAGCAGATTGAGACCAAACGGTCAAACACACCAGACGTTGGCTGAACTAAACAGGTCAGGTGAGAAAGGGTTAAAGCTTAGTGAAGAACAGGGGTGATTTAGTTAATTTGGTTATCATTAGTTTTACTGGTTTGGAGTCCACACAAGTACAAGTGTGTGTGCATGTTAGTGTTTTTCAGTCCATGTTGGCACCACTTGGTCATTGTCCTCTTGTTTAATTTGTGGTGGTATGTGTGAACTGTGATGCGTCTTGTGCACACTGTGATGTGGCGTGCGGGGATTGGTCAGCCACGGGTGCATTAGCAGCTCAGACGCCTTCAGTCTTTCAACGGGCGACTTCCTCAGCATGCAGCTGATCAGACATTTGGCCCGTGGTGACAGCCAATCAGGCAGGCTGAAGGTGCCGCGGCGGATCTTTGTGAACAGCGCTGTGGGCTGCGTGTCCTGAAATGGGTATCGTCCAATCAGCATGGTGTACAGAGACACGCCCAGGCTCCAGATGTCTGCAGCGCGACCCGAGTAAGACCCGTTCCCATTGGTCAGCAGCTCGGGGCCGACGTAGGCGGGACAGCCGTGTCTGTCGGTCAGGGAGTCGTCGTCGTGGCTCCCACGAAGGAGGACGCAGTCGTCGAGGCCGAGCAGGGCAAGGCGAGTCCTGCAACACAGTTCGGGTCCATTTAATCCCAATTCATCTGCAGAAATGATAATGGTATCTGTTGTACAGCTACGTTATCATCAGTACTACAGATACTGGTAGTGGTAATATCCTCCCGCTGATAATACTAACTAAAATGCTGCTGACATAAGCAGTGTAATTATCAGTGGCCATAATAACTTCTGCAGCAATGTAGTGTCACAGCAGTAGTATTAGAAATAATAAATTCAGTGTTATTAATTACTTTTCAATATAATTGGTTGTATTATTAATGTTCGCAGTTTGTTTTTAGGTATCAGTAGAATTAGAAGCAGTATCATAAGTATTTGTATTACTATCAGTAGTATCATTGACAGTAACGGTGCTCTCTGAACATCACATGTACCTGTCTGTGACTCTCACCTGTATCTGTCCATGAAGATGAACCTGCGGAGCTTCAGGTCTCTCAGGACGACGCCATGGTGATGGCAGTGCATCACAGCGTTCAGCATCTGAGTGAAAAGAAGCCCCGCCTCCTCCTCGCCCAGGCGTTTCCTGCTGCGCACGTACGCGTGCATGTCGCCGTGGTGATGGGGCAGAAAGACGTACACGCTGTCCTGGCCGACGACCACATCCTGCAGGCCACAGATGTTGTCGTGGTGACCGATGTGGGTGTAGGCAGCCAAATGCTCCTGGTACCCACACAGAGGGAGCACCTGCAATGAGGAGGGAGTGCTTAGCCTTAGAGTTTGGAGGTCAAAGGTCATAGTGACATTACAAACACTTTTTAGCCATTAATCAAGACTTCACAAAGAAATTATGACAAAATTTCACACAAATGTTCATATGTTTAGGATACAACCTGAAACGAGCCTGAGGGGGAGAGACAGGAGTGTTTACAGCAGTGTCAACAGTATTTTCTGCAGTGTGTGTGTGTATTACCTGGCAGGTGTACTGCTTTTGTGTCTGCGTGTGCACCGCCCTGTAAGTCTCCTCCCCTTCACAGCGTTCAAACAGGAGGTAGGGTCCAACTCTGGATGGTAATTGGCTTTGACTTGACTTGGGGGTGGGGCTTCTGGGCCTGAGGCAGGGTGACAGGCCGGGTGCCAGAGGGGGCGGAGCCAGACAGGCTTGTTTACATTTCAATACGTTTTCCTGGGGCTCGTCCAATAGTCTCTTTAGACACACCTGAGACCTGGCTGTGGCTGTGCCCTTGCTCATCTGTGATTGGATAAGACAAGTGACATCATCAGGTTAATTAACAACATGGAGGAGTGGGGATCAATTTAAATATTGCTGACTGAAAATCATCCATCTGCACATGAAGAAATGTCGCAATCTTCTGCTTTTCTCTTTATGGTGCAGCTCAAGGTTTTTTTTATTTGAGATTTTACACCGTGTATAGTGTAGAAAAGTTCCTGACTGTTTATAGATCATCTTAACCCTCCTGTTTTCCTCCTGGGTCTAGGAAGGAAGGAAGGCAGAAACGGCTAAGGGAAGGAAGGAAGGAAGGGCGGACAAAGGGAAAGATGGGAGGAAAGAAGGAAGGGGAAAAGAAAGGAAAGATAGATGGAGGGAGGGAACAGATTGGGTCAATTGGGTCAATTGGGTCAAAAAGGAAGGAAGAAGTAAGGATGAAGGAAGGAAGGGAGGGAGGGAAAAAGGATTATGGAAAGAAGGAAGGGAAAAAGAAAGAAAGACAGATGGAGGGAGGGAGGGAACAGATTGGGTCAAAAAGGAAGGAAGAAGTAAGGACGAAGGGAAGGAAGGGAGGGAGGGAAAAAAGATTGTGGAAAGAAGGGAAAGTAATAGTGGGGCAGATAAGCAAAATAATTGTGCGTTTTAATGACTAAAGCATGAAACTTTCAGCATTTCATCTACATACCCCAAGGTTTAATTTCAGATGTGGAACCACTTTGGTGGCTGACCTTTAGGGGTCTTTAGGGGTCTTTTTCCACATTATTCTCCATTGGAAACCTATGAAAATCTGGGAAGTAAATCATTACCAAGGAGGAAGGAAGGCTAGAGGAAGGGAACAGAAGGACAAGAGGAGGGTTAAAAGTTGTTTGACTTATGTCATGAGCTCAAACTCCCATCACCCCCAGTCATTTCTCCACTGCAGCGCCCTCTGCAGTGCAGGTCTCCCCCCCCCCCCGCTCCACTTGGGTAACATTTTCACATACATTAATATGAGTTATATTAGCAACACATCTCACTGTGTTGTGTGTCTATAGGCTTCATGATGCAACTTCCTGTAAGCTGACAGACACCTCAGCTTTCAGATCGTTGCATCAGAGCAACAGTTTATAGTTTAAACAGGCTTTAAATACAGTCAACACACACACATACACACACAGTGAAGCACTATTTTGTAAAAAGTTTTTCAGAGCACGTAGGTGTCGCGGTGACAGTGTGGAAACCTAATGTTAGCCAACTCTGCTTTCACTCTGGTGAAACAACCTGAGTCACAGCGTCACCACGGCAACGTCATCCACCAACACACACACACACACACAGAGTGACACGCACCCGGTGAATCTGTGCTGTTTGATGTCTCATCTCTTCAGCTCTGTGGAGGATTTCTCCATGACTTTCTGCTGCAGTTTCAAAACCAGTGATCCGACTGCTAACTAAAGACACTGTTTCCTCCTGGACTTAAACACTGAAAATCAGCTTCTGGACAGTGAGAGCTCTCAATCGGCTGTCCTTTTGGATTTTGTTTTCCATACTCTAAAAACTGTTTGCCATCCACTATCAAGAAAACAGCAGCTTCCACTTGTTTCATCCTCATTTACACGAGCTCTTCTCTGCTTTTACTTCTTTTTTCCTGTAAATCTCTGCCATCAAAAAACTTCCTCATTCCTCTGTTATTAGACATGCGAGTCTGACTGTGGCCTCAGTTGAGCTGTGACGCTTAGCTGACGATCATGGGAAATGATGTAGGTAGCTAAAAACAGAATAAACAATGTGTGCCATTCGAATAAACAAAAACTAAAGAGTCTCTTATCTCCTTCCTTATCATTGCACTGCTGAGAAAGACTCAAAGACAGAGTTTACAGTCAATGCGGTAGTCACAGAAAGTTATTGGAACCACCTGTGCACCTACTTAATCCAAGCATGCGTCCAATCGACCAATCATGTGGCAGCTGTGCAACAGATCAGAAACTTCACCTGATGTTCACCCCACACTCATCAAAATGTGGAAAATGGGTGATCCCACTGACTCTGGCATGACTAGATCTGTCAACATCTAATGAGCATCAGATTATTGTAACACCTTGTTGAAGAAGAGAGGTTCAGAGAACAGGGCCAGAGGCTGGAGGCCATGGTAGCTCAGATAACAACTCTTTACATCTGTGCTATGAGCCAAGAAGCTTCTTGAGGCTGTTGGTCTACAACATCAGGTGGTGTGGGCCGGAGAAATGAGGCGAATGTGGACGTCTGAGGCAGCAGGTGGAAGGATCAGAGTCTGGCATCAACAGCACAAACAGAAGGACCAAACCGCCTTGTCCAACAGTCCAGGCTGCTGCTGCTGCTGCTGCTGCTGCTACTACTGTGGGATGTTTCCTTGGCTCACTTTAGGCCCTAAATACCAGTCATCATTTGCTGACTACGTCCAGCATGATAACACACCATGTCTTATGAACATGACAGTGGGTGAATCTCAGTGGGCCAGTCACCAGATGTAGGACGTTGTAGAGCAAGAAGAGACTGACAGCAACATGAATGTGCATCTGACACATCAGCACAAAGTAGCCTATATAATCATGCCATGTCAACATCATTTTTTAAAGTTTAAATGACTTGGTGAGCCTACTTAGAGGTTTGAAACTCTTCAGGAAATCAAAATACAGAGTGAGATTAAACAATATTTCAGTGTAGCCTACATCAGTCTCTGTAAGTGGCCTGTCTGCAGCGTGAGGACTTTTGAATTAACTTCAACATGCATTTACTAGCCACTTTGTTACTGCTATTTGAACTGAGACAAAGGATGTGAGTAGGCTACTTTGTTCTTACCTTGTGCCGTGCAGACAGACTGGTTCAGATGGTGGGACAGGAAACTAGTAGATCCAGTGGATAAGCAGCAGTAGGGACAGCGTGGACGTGCTTGGGGTCTCCGCGTGTCTGAGTTTGGAGCAAATGGTCGCTAAAGGTAGAAAAACTAGAGCCTTTCTTTAGAGCAGACCTCCTGACTGGGACGAGCAGCGGTGATACTGGGAGAACTGGGGCTCCTCTGTCCGATGATGACGTCTTTGTCTCTCTCTCTTTTTTTATTGTCTCGGTTGCGCAACCTGTCGTCAGTCAGTCAGTCAGCTGTTGGCGGCTCAGCTTCTTCACTGAGAGTAAAACATAATGAGTCGAGGCCGATACGAAGCAAAACTGAAACTTTTGTCTTTGAAAAATAAATAAAACTTGTTTCTTTTAATATAACATGTATCCGGAGCTGAGGCGAACAAAGCCGAAACAAACCGTGTCCCCGGGTCGTTGTGTCCCGTTGCGAAGTGAAATGAAATGAAATGAAATGAAATGAAATGAATCCTCGGTGAAGTTGAAATCAAGTGTGGTCCTCCGGACTGCGGTCTCCTCGGACCCTGTTCGCCTCCAGAACTTTCAGCGGGACTGAGGTCCCGGAGCAGGACTGGGTATGTTTGGTTACGTTGTTTCCTCCCGCGGTGTCGTCATCCAGCGGGGCGGAGCCTCGATGTTGCAACTCTTCAGCGATCAGTCGTCAGAAAACAGACACGAGTCAGTCAGTTTGTTAGGTACACCCTGCCCGTGACCGACATCACGTTCAGCTTCTGGGAAGAAAATCCTTCAGAGGTGTTAACTCAACTTAAAGGGTCATTTTGTAGTCTACGTAGCCTAGCCTACTTATTAGAGTAGGCTAAACACAGACTTAATCACCACAAAATATCGATACATTAGTTTGACAGAGCAGGGTAAATAATAGAAAGCAATAGCCTATAGTGAAAATATAGAATAAAAAGGAACATTTTGAAGTAATTCATTAAGACCAATACCCCCATCCCATCATCAGACAGGACTGGAAAATAAATGGATAGCCTAAATAAAATAAAGAAATAGCCTATTATTTTATGAGGTTTGCATAAATCCCACACATCGAAAGCTAAATACAGCACATTCAATCATTGAGGCAATTCAAAGTGCTTTACAGAGCAATAAAATACAAAAGACTAAATTGGTGTCCGAAATGTGTTCTTCTGTATTGCCTCTCCCTCTGTGTTTGCAACACTCTGAACCAACAGATTGACCTTAACTCACCAGATAGCCTACTGTAATTAGCCTACCTCCATAATTTATTTATCTACTCTTACAAACAACAAGACAGTGCAAACCTAAAAATAAAAAAACACACATGTTTTATATATGTATATTTATCTTTATTTTTATAGTCTCTATTCTTAGACCAATGTAATGTACTTTTCTGGGTATCGATAAAGTAATCTGATTCCAATTAAATGATTTAAAGTCTAAAATCTAAAAATAGCAAAAGTGCAAACATAAAGTGCAGAGCAGGGAAAACAACTCCCAGACATGCTGCTTTTCAGAGTCCAAATGTAGCAGCTCATCAAATTTTAATAGGATATAACATTTTTAAGTTAATTACTAATTGCAGTCGGAAGTCATGTGTTTAATGCTTTTATTAATAACTGTGTCAACAAGACAACAACCAAAACAATCTTGATAGTAAACAAGACCAAGTTATTGAAGGCACTTTTAATTTGGAGAGCAAAGCTCCAAGGCCCCAGAATGCACCACCACTTTATGAGCTTCATAAAATAAGACCATGACAAAACTAAGCTTTACATAAGCAAAATGACACGTGTAAAGTTTATGATGCATCTTAGGAGCTAAACTTTAACTCTAAACACAGCATATGTGTGTCTTGCATCAGCCACTGGAGTGATTTCAGTTTCACTTTGACTATGGCGAGGGAGAAATTTACGACACAATCTTGCACTCAATGATAGAGATCATATTTTGAAAATGCACATGTTGCATTAGGCTGCTTTGGTTTCAACAAACTGCCAACAGAGTGTGTGCATTTGTTTCTCTTATTGAACATGTCTGTCTACAGTGAAAACAAGCAAACAGGCCCCAGGAGGAAAGACACACACCCCCTGCTTTGGACATAAATCATGTAATTTGACAGTTTCATATTTTTATGAGCATTAGCGCTTGCAGCAGTGTAGACATTCATACAATTTAAAACAGCTGTAGCCCGTGGTTGACATTAGAACTGTTGGATATGTGAGTGCATGTACAGAATAGTCACACTGAGCTTTTGTGTTGTTTTAATACAGCTGAAATGTGTCAGATGAGCAAAATCCATCAAAGTCAAGTAAATGAACTCATTAACGACTGTTTTAATTATTCTTATTACACCTATTTGTCTCTCAGAAACAAATAGCTGTCAGTCAACAAATGCTGTGCTGACGACAGTTTTTCCCTGAGGCAACAACAGCAGCTCTTTCAGTCAACAGCTGTTTCGATAACTGAAGCAAACCAGTGTATATTGTGTGTGAATAACATCAGTTGGTGATGGTGGTGGTGGTGAAAGCATAACATAGATTTGGGAACATGACAATATGAGAATCTGAGCTGAGTTCACTATAATATGATATTTTTCATAGGGAAAAAAAGTCAGACTCAAACTGAGTCACTGGCTTTGAATGTTTTGTTTATTTATTGCACTTCAGTTTGTATGTGTTGTATAGTAAAGTTTTTATATTTTGTCTCTAAGATGGTGTTTGATGAGATGTGAGTGTGATTTAGACACTGACAAAAGGAAAGAGAAGAGCAGTGTGTGTGTGTGTGTGTGTGTGTGTGTGTGTGTGTGAGAGAGAGAGATACAGGAAGGATGATATAAGGTTTTAAAATATCAGAGACAGCCAGAGGTTTAATGTTGCACAACAGCTGCCTGTTTCATATATTGACACTTTATTATTAACCCTTTAAAAAACAAGCCTATTTTTTAGGCCTTTTCTCGAAAATTGCATATCCATAATAAAATGAGTATATCTCTGCAACCACAAGGTCTATTTGAATACTTTTGGTGTCATAGTAAAGGGAAAAAAATGAGGAATTGCTGAGATGTGTAAATTTCAGTATATCTGTTACTGGTGAAGAGTAAATGAAGATGACACACAGAAAAAAATTAATAAAATTAATATTCGCCTAAAAAAAAATCATATTTTTGATGAGTGCCCTTTAGAATAATGCTGATGAAGCTCAAACTCTCTATAAAATCATTGTACAACATGTGAACATTGTCTCTGCAGTGGTTGATTCTGATTAATTGAAGCAGGACAAAATTATTGAGATTTTACTACAAAATATCCAGGCGAACTTTCCAAAATGTCCATTTTTGGCACAGCTTGGAACCACCTGCTACTATAAACTATTGTTTAATCTTTATTTTCACACAATTTGGATAAACTAACTGAAAATAAATCTACTGGAACCGATTGTAAATAACTAACATAGTGGATTCATTGTCTCTGCGCCCTGCTGCACTCTGCAGCTTATTTGGGGGGGTTTGGCTTTCAGCCTCTATCTCTGCAGCGCATTGGTCGATTCGAGTGATTGGCGGCTCATTTTAACCAATAGAGAGCAGAGAATGACGCTGGACCCAGGTCGATGTGATTGGCCGCACTGGCAGCCATGTGATAGCCATGAACCAATCAGATCAGCAGATCCACGTGCAGGCCAACGTGGGGTTGTGTGCGCTCCGTGCAGGGTCCTAGAGCCGTCGGATTGCGGTCCGGCTGATACAGATGTAAACACTAGGCAGAGTTCAACTGGAAATATTGTGGATTTACCCATAAAACAACCTTTTCACGGCAAAACAGCAAAGGTAAGAGCAAATGTACGACCATGTTTTGGCCACGCAGCGTTTGTGTTTGCTCGACTTTGCTGGTTGTTGTCTTCTCCCTCTGCCGTGCTGCTGCTAGCTGCTGTGTTAGCCGCGGTTGTTGGGGAACGCCCCGATGTTTACGTTCAGATGAGAGGTCGCTGATGTGTTTTGCATAATGTACAGTAGTATACGAGCCAGAAATGTGGCGACTGGGTCCACACAGAGGTGCTTCATGAAGTTTGATGTCTAGTTGTTTGTTTGAGTAGTGTTTGGGCTGTGTTTGGGTCATATAAACATGGTTTTTTACACGTTGTAGCCCAGCTTCTGCTGTTTAATTTGACATATAATATGACCATATTCTTTCATAATCAGTGCACTGGGGGCTCTGTTATTGTTATGCATGTCTTCAAGTCCCCCAAATGGGGGACTCTGGAATTAAACACTGAACGCTTTCAAAACCAAATATCACAAACTTTTATTTTGCTACATTCACTGTATTTTTTATGCAGCATGATTCAAATTAGTTTCACTGCTGTGATGGGGGCAGTTTTTACACAAGCCAGATGATGTAAGAAGACAAGGTAAAACAAACAACCACCTGTCAATCATGTCTGTCTGAACGTCTCGCTACTGAGGAGCTGGGTAGATGGTGAATGACTAGACTTTCTCCACCAGGCTGACTGATCACACATTTGCTGGGTAAAATATAGTTCTCAAGTGCACTGCCTGAGGTGTGTAAAGCAGAAAACAGGATTGTTTTTGCTTCCCCACCCTTCAAAATGTGCAGTGAAACAGGAAACCTCAAAGCCACAAAGCAGAGATGAGTTCAAGGCTCATACAGGTAAATTTAAGGGGGGATAGAAATCTAAAGCCAACCCACAGTCACAATGGGAGCCTTGATCAGTCAGTGAACATACCATTACAGTTTTATTTTATTTTTATTAAAGCACTTTGCCAAAACTGTGCTGAATTCACACATTCAGCACAACAACTATGTCAATGTGGACTATGGACTAGTGTTTCATCATGCATTCAACTACCACGTCTTTGAAAGTTCATGAACTGTTTTCTCACTCAGACGTGGCCAACGTAGAACTGTATATTTAAATCCCACTATATACATGTACAGTACACTATTGTAAAGCTAACAATCAAAGCCTAACATAATCCATCTACTGAACATATAGAAAAGAAAAAAGCATAAACTCCCCTGAGGCTTGGTTTCAGTCCTTCATCATGTTTTGGGTAAAATTTCTACCTGACCCACATGTGACTTACTAGAAATGACGATGTTGGATGATTTAATGTTTTCATTGACTGAAATATTATCTGTCATACAGGTTAAATGACAGGTGACGTCTGATGATTGATACGTTTCCAGGTCACCTGATGATGAGGAAGAGGAACCCGAGGGAGAATTTGCATTGGGTGAGTTTAACTACAGTAACTCAAACAGTTTGTCTATCATCTTTTACAGAGCAGACGTTTTCTGAGGGATCAATTCACAGCCGGTACCAACAGGAGGAACGATTCCACTCAACGTCTCTCTCCATTGATTAATCCCTGCAGGAAACAGACAAGACACCTGCTGCTCGACAGGAAATCTCCATTATGCAGATTTCCTGTGCATGTGTGCTTGTCTGTAGCCAGCTCTGCTCTGATTGGACAGATTCCAAGCAACAGGTAAAGAGCCTGCCTGACCTGGTTACACACGTGTAGCCTACACACACACACACACACACACACACACACACACACACACAGATATACATATACAGAACGAGAGAGAGAGAGAGAGAGAGAGAGCAGGTTATCTCCACATGGTTAGCGTGTTTTTACGCCACATGATGAAATATTGAAGAAACAGAAGAGCTCTGTGTGTGTGCGTGCGTGCGCATGCGTGCGTGTGTTAAATTTTACTGTCTCTTTCATAACCGACGTGATGAAATCAGAGGCCAAGTGTCTGACTCAACTACGGCCTGCCACAAGATGAACATGAACACACACAGACCGAGAACACACAACATGTGCACAGAGATAACACACACACACAAGTTGTCCTCATTCTCAAGATAATCATTTAACTAACACCTGTGCTGCTGCGACGCTGAGGTTTTGATCTCTACCTGAACTGGGCTGCAATCTGTTAGAGCGTGTGTATGTGTGTGTGTGTGTGTGTGTGTGTGTGTGTGTGTGTGTGTGTGTGTGTGTGTGTGTGTGTGTGCATGCAGAGCAGCTTTAAATCCGCTTCCTGTTTGTAGACCTGCTGTCTGGGCTCTTAGCTTTATCCTGGTGGTCTCTCCCTCCCTCCCTCCCCCTCTCTATTTAGCTTCTGACCCATGGAGCCTAGGGTGTGCTGGGGTGTGTTGGGGTTTGGGGGCTCGTGCAGAGTTTAAAATCTGGCTAACAGTGGGAGCTTTAAGGAACAGCTGAAGCCTCAGGGTGGTGAGATGATAAAATATCCTTGAGTGTCTTGCTCTTCTGAGCTATTGCACCCGGTGGTCTTTGCTAAGTGCAGATTTAATCAACCAACAGCAGATTTATATATTAATATAATTATTATTAGTTTATTTAGGGGACATTGTGCAATGACATTAATCATTTACAGAAAATGAAGAGATGGTTGCACCAGATTTAGCTCACAGCTAATTTCCATCTGCAGTCCCAACATGTAACATAACAAATAGGGGAGAGTGGGGTAAGTTGAGCCACTTTTTGTATTCAGGATCACTACATCAAGACAAATATAGTTTTGTTCCTCACTAACACATCTGCATATATTTCAAGATGTTTTGCATCCCTACAAATTAAAGCAGAAGTAAGCGATATTTTTGTGTTAATATAAGTCTTAAATAGTTATATCTTCCGACAGCAATCACTTACATAGAGTGTTTGGAATGAAACACAGGTCTCTCAGTCACTCTGCTCTGCTGTAAGCCGAGGAGAAAACTTTTCTCGTATCCTACAAGTTTTATCCAATGAGGAGAGAGAACGGCATGAAGGACTGTGTGTGCAGCTAAGGGATGCGCGTGAATGTGGTGACGTAGGGACGAGCACCAATAGATCCATGACGAGGGCGGGGGCTGCTAACTCCATCGGCTGACAAGACGTTATGGTGCGTTCAAGGCAACCCGTAACTCGTGTTTTTCCGACCTGTGAAGTCGTACCAGTTCGATCTGGTACAAGTTCACGGGTCGGAAGTGACTTTCACAGGTAAAACAGGTCGGAAAAACACGAGTGGGTTGCCTGGAACGCTACAAAGTCGTAAGTCGTGACTTGAAGCTGTAATTTACGGTTTCAAAAGCCTGCCTGGAACGCAGCATTAGCCAAAACGACCAGATCGCTTACTTCTGCTTTAACAGAATGAGTGTAAATATAACTGTTTTTAAAATATAGCATGTTCAAAAAAAGTGGTCTTGTGACTCAACTTACCCCATGAATGGAGTATCCATCCATCTCCTACCTCCCCCTTTACTTAATATTTCATCTGTCCAGGTTACAGGTGAGCACAAACTGCAGGGACTTCCTGCTGAGCCACCAACTCACTGAGATTTGGGGAGTTTTGCAATTACGTCACATCTTGGGAAGAATCCCAGATATTTTTCTTTGAAAGTAAAGTTTGGCACACTATAAACAACTTTTCCTGTTTATAGGAACATACTTACTGTAATCACAAACATACAGAATATTGATTTAATCATTTGGACATATACAGCCAAGATATATTCACTAAGTGTATAGGATAGGTGGCTCAACTTACCCCAGGCCAAATGGATCAACTTACCCCACAGCTACCTTGGCTTGGGTTTATTACTCCCACAGCTAAAATTGTGCACTTTCATGCTAAGTTTACTATCTCATGTTGTAGCTCATAGATACCACAACCCATGTATAAAACAAATTTACAATAATCTCTTTTAGTCTAAACACAATTCTCATAAAACTTATGATCGACAAAATTCACTTGCGAGAGTGAAAAATGATTTTTGGGTCATAACTATTAAACCAATTTACTCACATGGTTCTAACCTCCACAGACTCCATGAAATGATGCCTGCCTCCCTAATATTTGGTCACATGCTAATTTTTTCCTATAGTTGCCTACGAACAAGGGGTTGGTCAACTTACCCACTGGCTCATCTTACCCCACTCTCCCCTACACAGGAAACGCAGACCACAAACTGCTATATAAGAGTGATACACAAATAGACAGTAGACAACACATAGACAATAGAAAAACAACAGTTTCCACATCTAAAAAGACCAGGTCAAGTGCAACACAAAGGTGTACCCTATCCTATATAATCAATGGAAAGAAAAGCTAAGTCTTACAAAATACAAATATACATAAAACATTTTAAATTTCCACAATTCATATTCCATAAGATAATTCCATGAATTGAGTGCATTAACATTTTTTAAGAGACTAAGTGCCCTGCTTTTAAACGTGCTGGCAACTTTGGTTGCGAGAGTGAAAAATGATTTTTGGGTCATAAATATTAAACCAATTTACTCACATGGTTCTAACCTCCACAGACTCCATGAAATGATGCCTGCCTCCCTAATATTTGGTCACATGCTAATTTTTTCCTATAGTTGCCTACGAACAAGGGGTTGGTCAACTTACCCACTGGCTCATCTTACCCCACTCTCCCCTACACAGGAAACGCAGACCACAAACTGCTATATAAGAGTGATACACAAATAGACAGTAGACAACACATAGACAATAGAAAAACAACAGTTTCCACATCTAAAAAGACCAGGTCAAGTGCAACACAAAGGTGTACCCTATCCTATATAATCAATGGAAAGAAAAGCTAAGTCTTACAAAATACAAATATACATAAAACATTTTAAATTTCCACAATTCATATTCCATAAGATAATTCCATGAATTGAGTGCATTAACATTTTTTAAGAGACTAAGTGCCCTGCTTTTAAACGTGCTGGCAACTTTGGTTCTCCAGTAGCCATTGTTTTAAACTATGATAGAAATTGAAATAGTTTGTTCTGCTTTCAGGGTTTCAGGCAGCTTGTTCCATTCTTTGATGGCTGTCTATGAAAAGGCAGATTGTGCAAAGGAGGAGTGTCGCATGGGAATAATGCAGTCACTCTGGATACTGATCTTGAGACTTTAATTGTCGACTCGGAGCGGAGCTGTACAAAATGTTTTACAATAATGTTTTCTGTTGTTGACAGCACAGAGGTAAACAAATCCTGCAGGACGCCCATATATAAACAGATGCCCCTCCATGTAGCCGAGATGTGTCATTTTACAGTAATTACAGATTTTATTTTCACACAAACAATGATGAGGTCACACAACCAGCGCAGCACTTTCTGTGAAACCACTTCTTTAAAATTTCACGGTGGTTTCACAGTGGTTCCTTTTTATTCATATTCAACCAAGAAAAAAACAAACCGACAAAAATGACTGTAAATGACATTGCAGTTGACTACTTTCTGTTGTACATAGACTAAATGGAAAATACAAAGCACAAACTGCTAATCATAGATCATTATTATGGAAAATTATGCCAGGTGAAGCACTACTACTTGAGTAACAAAGAGATACAGGAAATAAAGAATTAAACAAACATATCACCTGGAGGACTCAACACTACTTAATAAACACACAAAGACACAAATGAACTGCAAAAACACATACTGTAACAGAACATACAGTAAGTGTTCCAGGGACACTTAAAGTTGACAGACATGACTAAAGACTAATGCTAAACTAACAGTATATATCAGCAATAATAACTGAATTATGTGATAGTGACTGTATGATAAACCAAACAAACTCAACTGAGTGCACTTTAGGGCACCGTGCAATACAACTTGGTACCCATGTACTCCTGCACTTTAGCACCTGTCACTTTGGCCCAGCACTTTGCACTTTGCACTTTATTTCCCAAACTGTCCAGGTCCCATTACTGGCCTGATTATCTGACCTGTTTTTTACCTTGTTGTCTACTTCGTCATGTCGTGTATATAACTGTGTTCCCCTGTTACTGTATTGTATTTATGTTCTGGGACTCCGGATGGAAATTAGCATCGATGCTATAATCCGGCACATTTACATGTTTCTTATATGTACATTGATGTGCGCTGTCCCAGTCAAATAAACAAATAAAGTAGGGATGCACCGATATGAAAATTTTGGCCGATACCGATATCCGATATGAATTTTTCTGCTATGGCCGATAACCAATATTTACCGATATCGATATGTGGTTTTTTTTTTACGTTTCTGAGATGATAAAATTTTGTACATTTTGTAAATCATGCAAACTGAATTTTTGAATGTCTTCCTTTATTTTCAGAATGTATTTTACTTCCAAATAACAAGGTTACAGGCTACCATAAAACATAAGTAACCAACTTTTACCACTTATCAAACATGCCAGTATTCATGGCAACGTGTTTTCAGCTCTGTGCACTAGACAGGCTAAATCAAAAATATCAAAAACATGTCCTGACTGTGAGTGCACATTTTTTCAACTTGCACTGAAATTTTCAAGTAAATGTCCAAACATTGAAACAATGTTTCTACCAAGCAAACATAAAAAAAACAAGTCAATTTCAAGACCCATCTATAAAAATGTTCATCAAAATATGAGAACTATGACATAACTGTGATTCAAAAGACATGGTGGTCTTTGTACATTTTCCAACTTAAAGCAGCCACAATGTACAAAGTAAATGTCCCAAACACTGAAACAGTGTTCCGCCTAACACTGTACAGTAAGTTATAGTCCAGGTCTACTTCATCAGCAAAGGCAGGTTTTTTTATTCAAATTAAATTCAAATTTGTGAAAAAGGCTAAATCAAAATATCCAAAACATGTCCTGAGTGTTAGTGCACATTTTTTCAACTTGCACTGTAATTTTCAAGTAAATGTCCAAACACTGAAACAATGTTTCTACCAAGCAAACATAAAAAAACAAGTACATTTCAAGACCCATCTATAAAAATGTTCAATCAAAATATGAGAACTGTGACATAACTGTAATTCAACAGACATGGTGGTCTTTGTACATTTTCCAACTTAAAGCAGCCACAATGTAGCCTACTCAGTAAATGTCCCAAACACTGAAACTGTTTCCACCTAACACTGTACAGTAAGTTATAGTCCAGGCCTACTACATCAGCAAAGGCAGGTTTTTTTTGACAAAGAGAAGCATTTCTGCTTTCTCACACTGGATTCTGTTTCTCTTTTCATCAACAATATGTGATGCAGCAGAGAAGAGACGTTCGCTGTCCACACTTGTACATGGAGCCGAAAGGAACTTGCATGCTGCTTTGGCCAGGGCAGGAAAGCGAGACATGTTGCTTTTCCAATACTGCAGTGGGCTCTCATTTCTGGGGATGAGGGGCTCACTCAGATAGCCATGCACCTACAGGAATGTAGACAAGTGTATAACTATGCATGTCTGATAAATTACCAGCAGTACTCTAGACATTACAACATTGTCCTCCTCCCCTTAAGAGCTTTGATGAACTTTGCTCTGAGGAGATGACCAGTGCTTAAGGTCAACCTCAAGGGGGCAGAGAAGCATTACTAAATATTTTTTATAACAATTAGCATTTTCATTTAAGTAAATCTATTATTTTAGTAGCTCTATAGAATTCACAGCACATTAATTAAAAAAAAAAAAAATCACTACACAAAGGACTTCGTTATTTTTTGATAATATTATACCTGCACACTTGTGTGGCTTGTCATGCCTGCCTGCTGTTCCATGGTCGAGTTTTCCTCCAGAATTTCGTCATGCATGTCAAGCAGCGACTTTCCACCCTCATCACTTGTTCTTATCTTCTTCTCTTGTGGTTCCTCTGTGTCCGGTGTCTCCGTAGCGCTGTCGCTGTGCGTCATTTTGTCCACTTGCTTCTGGAGCATATTTACCGCCGCTTGCTTGGTGACTGTGTCAAAATAACGGTCTTTGTACCGGGGGTCAAGGATCGTTGCCAAGTAGTAAAGCGGCTCAGAGAAAGCGCTTCCAAATCGCGCGTTCACAGCTTCCAGTAGAGTGTGCTTTGCTGTGCGGATCCCACTGTCTGTGTCAGCTGCCTTGCTCAGCAAACGTTTCAGTGCCACAACAGACGGAATCACGTCCGCAGTAGTAGCCAGATGTGAGCTGATATCCCTCGTTAATTGTTCAAATGGAGTGAGAAGCGTGGTCATGTTTTCAACGAGGCCCCACTGATATAAACACGCAGGCAGCTCATGATCTGCTCCATATACACCAAGTGCGCGCTTCTGATCCAGTAGACTTTTCATCATATAAAAAGTACTGTTCCATCTGGTCGCCACATCTTGTTGTAGCATCATGGTTTTCATGCCTAACTCTTGCTGTATGTCTCTCAGCCGAGAAGTAGCGAGTTGAGAATGGCGAAAATGTCCGACTATTTTCCTCCCGATCGCCACACAGTCAGAAATGCTCCGCTGGCTTAACACTCCATCATGCACTGCTAGCTGCAGCGTGTGAGCCATGCAGCCCAGGCTTTTAACGCCACACTCCTCCATTGCCTTCTGCATATTCCGCGCATTGTCGCGGAGCACAACATGCACATTGTCTTTTTTAATTTTCCACTTAGCAAACATGCAGTCAAATGCGCCGGCAATGGCGACTCCCGTGTGCGATCCTGCAAACTCTTGGGCATGTAAAACAGCTCTCTTCATTTCAAAGTTGTCATTAATCCACTGAGCAGTAAGACTCAACATACTCATCTGACTTACGTCCGAGCTCCATATATCCGTAGTGAAGCTAATGTCAGTCACATTGTCCAACAATTTGTGGATATGCGTGGCCACGACTTCATACAAAGCAGGGAGGGAGACGTCGGAAAAGTAGCGCCGACTTGGTAGGGTGTAGCGGGGTTCAATATGCTCTATCAACCGCCGAAATCCTCGGTCCTCCACGATGGAAAATGGTTGGTCGTCAAGAGCAATCATTTCCATTACCTTGTCGGTTATTGTCCTGGCTTTTGCGCTGTCCTTGGCAAATTTCTTGGTCTGGTCGAGTACCTGCTGTATTGGACTCCCAGCTGCAGCTGCTTTCGTTTTTGCCTGCTGGCTAATGTTAGCAGCATTTTTTTCCTGCAGTTGTTTGTGTAGCTCTGGGTGGCGGTTTTTCAAATGGCATATTAAATTTGTGGTGTTGAATGACTTGACGCGGCATCCTCCTCGCATTACCTCGACTTTGCAGGTGTTGCATACTGCGTGAGTAGTCAGTAGAATACTACTGAGTGTCTTCGTTTGACACAGTGAAAAACGCCCACACCGCTGACATTTTTTCTCCTCTTCCGTTTAACATCCCACAATCCTGTGCTGCCTTTGCGTCACTGACGTGCCCAAACAAATACACATGGCCAAATCCCCCTCCCCCTCCCCCTCCCCTCCTTCTCCCTCTCCCTCTCCTTCACCCGACACAGCAACTAGACGGATATACATCGGTTGTGCATATCGGCCCAATTTTACTCATCGGACCGATGCCGATAGGTTAAAAAATGACGAACATCGGCCGATACCGATATTAATGCCGATATATCGTGCATCCCTAAAATAAAGTAAAGTAAAGTAAACAGCCATCTTCGCAACTTCTAAATTAAAGAAATATTGTGTCATGAGGTTTTATTGAGTCTGTGTTGTCAAATTGATGAAGTTGTTATCTGAGTTTATAGCATGTTTGTATCTTTGCATGCGTTTTCTGAAGTTGCAATGCATTGAGCTCACAGAGCCACATAAGGAAGCTCTGTATCTGATGTGCAGTTTAAGGTTTATGTATCTGAAAGAGACAATTATGTTTTTTTGCTGATGACAGGAAGTTTTGGGTTTGGATACTGTATCTGTTTGCTATCTCTGTCTGATGGCACACTAACCCGATGACGTCCTTGTTAGGAACTGGAGAGTCAGAAATGCATTTGTTTTTCAACGAAGCAAAATGAACTGAATGATTTATGTGTTACGATTAGTATATTTGTGTAGTCTTATCTGTCATAAACAAGAGATTTCAGGTTATGGGGCCTGTTTGTGTCATGGTGCCGCAGAGACGAGAGCTGGGACACCGGGTTGGAGACACTGATCTTGCAAGGTTGGTTTTTTGCCAAGAGACGCTATGTGCATTTCCCCTGTAACAAGTTACCAATCAGTAACCATCACAATTACTCCCAAGCTGTTTAATTAAGGAAAAATATTGCATAGTTAAGGTAAATATCTTACATCGTTCCATGGTAGCTGTGTGTCGCTGTTGCCATTGAGTGTGTTAGCATAGTGGTATTCATACAAGCACAGCCCCAGAGAGCATCAATAATCAAAATAGTTGTCAATTTCTTTTCTGTTTAACAGCCAATGTATTTATTATTATTTGTTTCAGACACACAAGGAACAACTTTAGTTAAACAACCTCACAAGAGTCTATTGTTTCCCCATTAGTTATTTAAATCATTATAGCTTTGCTCTTTTGTCTGATGCTCTAATCTCATGAATCTTGTTGCAGCCTCTTCAGTTCAGGCTCCTCTGTAATCCCCTTACCACACACACACACACACACACACACACACACACACACACACACACACAAAGGTCACCAGGGATGATGCAAAACTGAGACAAGAAGACACTTAAATACTGTGTGTGTGTGTGTGTGTGTGTGTGTGTGTGTGTGTGTGTGTGTGTGTGTGTGTGTGAAGGGGGTAGATCTCTCTATAAACACACACGCTGAGGCCAGCCTGGGATTGTCTCTGTGATGAAACCAGCAGTAATGTCTGCTGTTGGCATGACGACTCCATCCAATGTGACATGACTGTGTGTGAGTGAGAGAGAGAGAGACAAAAAGTGTATGGGGGTTTGACCTTTGACCTCTTCACTGTGCCTGTTCAAAAAAGAAAGAAGTTTATTATTTAGTCCTTAAACCTTTATTATCATAATGGTGTTGTTATTATTTTTGATTAGGTGAAAAATTAGTCATTGGCTAGGAGTTTACAGATTTATAAGAGGTTTGAATTGAGTTCTCAGTTTACACTCTTTAGACTTTAGACAGACTCTATTTCATTCAGAAGGCCTATACTGTACATTGCATTTTGGGTTCAGCAGTCTTTGACCTGAGGGGAAAAGCTGAAGAACCTCCTTCCGACCACCTCCACTGCCGTGTTGAGTGTGGCTGGGCTGGTTCAAGAGCTGGGCGGTATGACCAAAAATTTATATCACGGTATTTTTCATAATTATATCGGTTTCACGGTATTTGACGGTATTTTTTTTTTCATGCATGACTGGGTGTTAACCCCATTTTCTAATAATTTAGAGAATAATTACTGCAGTAAATTAAAATTGGCTTAGAATGACCTATTGTACTGTCACGAGGAGTGAATACTGTCGAAGAACATTAGTATCCAGACTAGTATTAACACGGGTTTGAATGGTCCCACAAAATGCTGCTGTTCACAAAGAGGTGGCAGTGGCACTCATAACTGTAATGAGGTGAAGGAATCAGAATGCATGATTGTTGCAGTCAAAATACAGAAGCCTTTATTAATATAATACAGACTAAAAAAAATATCAACTTGATTATATATAGCCTAAAGATTTTTGCACGTGAGAATAATCATCTAAAATGCTATCTAATAAATATCTGTTCTCAAAATGAATTCATGACATCAAATAAACATTTCTTCACACACAATAAAAGTCCAGACAATAGGGCTACTGCTTTGCAAGTCAGTCAGTTGTCCTGCAACACGGTGGCATGAGGGGACTGTGCTCAATCAGAGGTGTGGCTTCAGATCATAACAACAGGTTGAGAGCCAGAGGACTTCTCTCTCTGTCTGTGTTAACTGAGGCAGTGAAACACACCTGCATTAGTGGCCTTCACTTTATGAAGTTGATCACTTTGATGCTGTCGTTTAAAATCTCATGTAACACCAACCTGTATTCATAAAGTTTCCTCATGAAGCAGTCAGGAGGCTCACCGACATGCCACTGTTTGCTAACTTCTCCCCACAGAAGAAAAAAACAAAACACGATGGCTCGAGTGGGCTGCAACTCGTGGACGTAAATGTCGGGATTTTACCAGCGCTGGTTTCGCCTTTTTTTTTTTTTTTAATCACTTATCCCTCCGTGGTTTAGCAGCTGCTTCACGTCAACCCCGACTCCGTTGTTTGATTGACAGGCGATGCCGGCAAATGCCAGATTGGGTTAAACCATCTGGGGGGGGGGGCTCGGTTAAGTAAAAAAAAAACATTTACAGATTATGGTTGTTTGATCAGCGTGAGATTTTTTTAAAAGCCGGAGTAGTTTCTCTGTGGCTGTGACATTTTCTCCGTGCATGTTATTCACCAGCTCAGCCGTTAATATAATACATCCATGGGCTGAGCTCAGCCCAGGCATGCAGCTTGTTTGGTACAACTGCAAAACAGTCCCCCTCTCAAACAATGTCCCGCGGCGCGACGTTCCGCCGCTCTGTGTTCCCAACGTTTTGTACGCTACACACTCACCGGTATTGGGGTATATGAAAAATTCATATCATAAATAAAAAATCACCAGTATTCGGTATGAACCGGTATACCGCCCAGCACTAGCTGGTTCTTCCGGAAGTTGACAATGATCTCTTTGGTCTTTCCAGCCCACCAGCTGCTCCACCTCCTCTCTGTAGGCCAGGTCGTTGTCGTCCCAGATGAGGCCCACCGCTGTTGTGTCATCTGCAAACTTCACAGTGTGATTGGTTGCAGCCCTGGGGAAGCAATTGTGTGTAATCAGGGTAAACAGCAGCGGGCTCAGCCCTGAGGGGAGCCAGTGCCGAGGGTGATGACACTATGGGTGTTATGTCCGACCTGCACAGACAGCGGTCTTTCAGTGAGAAAGTCGCTACAGTAGTTGCCCAGGGGGGTGCTGAAGTCTGGGGGTCCCAAAAACGCTGAACCGAAGTCCAGGGAAAACACCTGGCGCATGCGCACGCAGCGACAGGCAGCGAGAGTTTGTGGCGTCTTGTCTCCCGTCTTTGTCTTGTCTCAAGTGCTTTTAACTGTTTTTAGTGCTGCTATTCCTAAATGGATATTTTATCCCTTGTCCTGTCGTGGATTTTATCATGTGTGCTGCTTGCCCGCGACACGAACCAGGCAGCCAACCGAGACAGAATCCAGTACAGCAGAGAGCTGTTGTTTCAGCTGAACCCAGCGAGCCTGCCGAGCGGAGCAGATGTGGCACAGCTACCGGACTTCATACAAAGAGACTTTAACGAAACCTGTCACTCGACAAGGGAAAGGAAAAGGAGAAAACGAGGAAAACGCGGAGGGGTCCGACTTCGTCTAAGGAAGCAGCGCCTGACCCGGGTCCCCTTGCCTTCCATGATTCTGGGGAATGTGCAGTTGCTCAGAAACAAGGTGGACGAGCTCCAGGGGAACGTCCGGTTCCAGAAGGACTACGGGGAATGCTGTGTCCTGGCCTTAACGGAGACCTGGCTGACCGACCGCGACCAGAACCATGACCTGCTCATTGACGGCTTTGGGCCTCCCGTCCGACTGGACCGGCAGGCCGAAGCAACGGGAAAAACTCTCGACAGTGGAGTATGTTTGTATCTCAACAGACGATACTGTAACTCTGTGACTGTGAGAGAAAGTACCTGCACCTCGGACACTGAACTTCTGTCTGTGTCACTACGTCCCTATTATCTGCCACGTGAGTCCCCCCAAATCTTCTTAACAGTTGTGTACATTCATCCGAAAGCAAATGCCGCCACTGCTTCTGGTGTGATCTTTGATGTGGTGCAAAAACTGCAGTCGATTTCTCCTGACGCGCCAAACTTTATACTGGGAGATTTTAATCATGTCTCCTTGAAAAAGACACTGATACCCCTTTCCCACTGGCCAAAAAACCCGTTTAAACCCGCTAACAATCGGCTTTTGGTGGCAGTGGGAAAGGCGCACCGAGCCGCGTCGACCTGCGTCGAACGACTCGGGAAGCGACGCGGGTTAAAATCGCCTTTAATCGGCTCGGCTCTGATCGGCTTGCAGTGGGAACGCCAGACCCGCGTCAACCCGCTAATTTACGTGATGACACTGAACGTTACGTGACGCTACGTCATCGCGCCGGTCGCGTATCACGTACCAGAACAAAGCTCTGCTCCGCTCTGCTCTCATCCGAGACTGGGATCAAAAGATCAGAGAACACTGACCAAAAACGATAGAAGAAAAGAAAAGAAAAGAAGCGACAGTCTGTTTAACTGACATGTTGTGCCGCGGACGTCCGTCATCCGGCCGCAGCAGACTCTCTGTCCTCCGCGGTCCTGGTGCTCCAGGTCAGCCAGCCAGAGAGTCTGCCTCGGTGGACGGACACTCCGCGGCGGGCAGCTGTGGCATGACTGTGTGTGTCTCTTGCACCGCGGATGAGAGCGGGGCGACTGGTTTATGCTCTGTCTGATCCCTCAGCGGGGGGTCAGACTCGGCTCATTTTGGTCAATGGGAAAGGGGCCAAATGCCGATTGTTGTAATTTTAGTGGGAAAACGGCTTGAGAAACTTTTACCAGTATGTCTCCTGTCCAACCAGGCGGGATAAGACACTGGACCTTTGCTATGGCTCAGTGAAAGATGCCTATAAATCAGTTCCACTTCCCCCATTGGGCTCCGCAGACCATAACTGCGTGCATCTATTGCCCACATACCAAACTGTCTTGAAGAGGGAGAAGGTACAAACCAAGGAAATAAAAGACTGGACCGAGGAATCTGTTATTTGCCTTCAGGAGTGTTATGATTGCACAGACTGGAACGTGTTTAAAGAATCCTGTGGTGATGACTTGGATGAATTGACTGATGTCATTTGTTCATATGTGACTTTTTGTAGAGACATGATCATTCCCTGTAAACAAGTCAAAATCTACCCAAATAACAAACCATGGGTAAATAAGTCCGTAAAAGACTGTATACAGAAGAAGAAAAATGCTTTTAAGCAAGGAGTCGCCTCTGACTTACATATGGCCACTAAGGAGTTGAAAACTGAAATTTTAAAAGCTAAACAGAGATACAAGTCTAAACTTGAAGATAAGATGGCTGCAAATAACCTTGGCTCAGCTTGGTCCTGCATGAAAACAATTGCGGACATCCAGAGTCAAGGGAATAACAGCCATGTTTCCTTAGAGGGTTTTAAGTCTGATTGTGAGCTTGCCAATGCTCTTAACTGCTTTTACACTCGTTTTGATAACACAGATTTTAGTTTGAAGGTTCAGGAACTTCAAAACAAACTTAGGAACAATCAGCATTTTAACATCACATGTAGAGATGTTGAAAATGTTTTTTATAAAACAAAAGTCAAGGCCCAGATAATATCTGTGGACGCTTGATTAAATCTTGTACAAAAGAGCTGAGTCCCATATTCCACTACATTTTTAATAAATCCCTGCAGACACAATATGTCCCAAAGGTCTGGAAGGATGCTATAGTGGTCCCAGTACCTAAATCTAGTGGCCCCAAAATTTTTAATGATTTTAGACCAGTTGCTTTGACCTCAATTTTAATGAAAAACTTTGAGAAACTGGTAAGGTCAGAGATCTTAAAAATTACTAAAAATGCTCTTGACCCCATGCAGTTCGCCGACAGGCCACACAGGGGAGTAGAGGATGCCACAACCACCTTGCTCCACCTGCTCTTTAAGCATCTGGAGGGAAGTGGATCTCATGCTCGAATTCTTTTTATTGACTTTTCATCTGCTTTTAATACCATACAACCACACATTTTGGCCAAGCGCCTTTTAGAACAATTCAATTTTAATTCTAATCTTGTGGGCTGGATTTTGGATTTTTTAACTAATAGAGAGTAAGGGTGAACGGGGTCCTGTCTGGTCAGCTTCATAGCTCCACAGGCTCCCCACAAGGATGCGTACTCTCTCCACTTCTGTTCATTCTTTATACAAACATGTGCCAGAGCAAATATCAAAACAGGACTATTATTAAGTATGCAGATTATTCCGTTATTGTTAGTCTGCTCCAAAAGAATGAAAGAGGCCATGGCCCTATAGTTGATGACTTTGTGCAGTGGTGTGAAGAGTCACATCTTCAAATTAACAAACAAAGGACATGTTAATTGATTTTAGCAAACAAATCCACACATATGATGCCACAACCATAAGAGGTCAGTTAGTGGAATGTGTGGAATCCTACAAATATCTTGGGACTATCATTGATTTTAAATTGAACTTTCAAGAGAACTGTGAAACTGTGTGTAAAAAAGGACAACAGCGTCTGCACTGTCTGAGAAAACTGTCTTACTGGAATGTTGACAGAACCATGATGATTCTTTTTTATCGTGCTTTTATTGAGTCTATTTTATCTTTTTCTTTGGTGTCATGGTTTGGAAGCCTTTCTACTAAAAACAAGAATGCATTGAATCAAATTGTGAAATGGTCAAGTAAGCTGATAGGTGAGCCACAGCTGAACCCTTCTTCCCTGTATACCAGGCAGTTACAGCGGATAGCCACAACCATTTTAAATGATAGTTTACACCCTTTGCACAGTGAATTTCAGTTTCTTCCCTCTGGACGGAGGTTGTCAGTCCCATACTGTAGAACAAAACATTATAAAAACAGCTTTGTTCCAGCTGCAGTGTAGTTTGCACAAAAGTTGCACAAGTCACTTTTCGGAGCACGATGTATCCCCTTTTTTTTTTATCTTATTGCTCTTATTCATTCTTAACTTGGAGGAAATTTTGCTCTTGGTGTTTTAATTCTTTTTTAGCTTTATGTTTTTTACTTCTTATATTTATTTCACGAACTGCAGCACTTTCTGTCGAGCCGAAGCTGTCTCTTGTTTTATGTGTATGTGTTCTTTTTAAATGTCCTGTTTCTGATTTGATTGTTCGTTTTCTGTTGCTTGTTTAACTCTCGCCTGCAAAACCAGTTTACCCTTGGGTATCAATAAAGTAACCTGAACCTGAACCTGAACCTGAACAGCATCCACACATGAGTGTTCTTCTCCTCCAAATGAAGAGCAGAGGGGATGGCATCCTCAGAGGAGCAGTTTGGCCGGTAGACAACGCACTCATTTGTGAGAAGCAGGAAATATTTAAACATTAAGTAACAATACAGCAACCTAAATATACTCTATAACAAATGGAAGTCTCAAATTCAAAATCGTATTGTATCGTGAAACTCAGAAAAAATGACATCACATCATTAATAGTGATGCATCAGTGTCAAAACAGCAATGTGCTGTTGCAGCTGCTTGAGGTGGAGCTAGTTTTAACAACTTTATTATCTCACTAAGCATTTTGGCGTAAAAAAACAAACGTGATTTGATGAAGAGTGATGGATTTTGGAAACTTTCCTTTGATATTCTGTCTCAAGGAAATATAAATTTGATTTAAATTTCCTTGAGATAACTATAACCTGGACAAATATTCACAGGCTTTGATATCCTGGTTCCTGTTGACTCAACTGTGTTAGCCTACATGTTCCTCTAAATCTGTCAGCTGCACATTCCTGAGTCTGTCAAACCCAAATACAGATTTCAATTCAGCCCCGATGAGTGGAGAGGCCACAGTGACTCATTGCTGTGATAATGAAACTACTTTGAGGGGACTTTTGCTTCGTCACATGGTGTGTTATCATGCAGGAAGTAGCTGTTAGGGGATCACTCAAAATCTGACCCCACAATCTGCAAGTCTTAGCATAAATTCAGATTCATCTGACCAGGCTACACTCAGCCTCAGATTTTTCACACCACTGTCAAAGTCACTGAGATCACTGAATTTCCCCCCATTCTGATGCGAGACCTGTTGACCTGTACAGTATGTGCAGGGGTTTATTCAATTGGTTGAATAAGCAGGTGTGTCCCTAACAAACTGCTGCTACTTCACAGAGTGAAAGTTGTGAATTGACAGAACCATGAAGTTCCACTTTCTTTTTTATTGCTTCAGAATTAAATGAACACCTCTGAAAGATTTAGCGCTGAAATGCTACAATGAACCACAGTACTAAAAAAAAATGGGTCAGAAGGGCCAAAACATGAAGGACTTCAGGAAATCTATTACAATTGTGTGGGGGAGTTTTCAGCATGTAAAATCTCTATTTGAAAACTGCTGTCAAATGAAAGTAGACAAGATAAAAATGATCAATTTTCTTCAGAAATCTGTAAAAAAAAAAAAAAAAGGAAAAATCTGAGTAACAAATAATAAACATCAAAAGTGTGTTTAGTTGCAGGACTATGAGAAACATAATTTTTTCGACTTGAGAGTTTAGGAGAAGTTGAGGTCTTCCTCTCATGAGTCTGCTCTGTTACTGACATGAAGCTACAGGTTTGGGCCGGTGATGATGGCTGCTGCTGCTGCTGCTGCTGCTGCGGCTGCGGCTGCGGCTGCTGCTGCTGCTGCGGCTCGTCGGCTTCACCAAGGTTTGGACCCAGTCTGATGTTTTCTTCATGAGCTTGCGGGTTAATGAATCACACACACCGTCCTCTGAGGATCGTTGTCGCCAGCGCCTCCTCAGGTTTGTTGCATCAGCTGCTAATTAAGAGTCAGACCCCACCCCCCCACCCCCACGAGACCCTTAAATCTCTCCCTGGTTTACCAGAATGAAACAGGACATAACAGCAGAGTTGAGACTTGATGAGCGCTATTGAGACAGTGGCCAGGTGACTAAAATTCCCAAAGTCCCTCCTACCAAGGAAGTGCCACACTGACAAAGACACACACAAGCACACACAACAACACAGTAATCCCTTGCAGAAGCCTTGGGGGCTGTCACGTGGACCTGAATGAAAATGTCTAGATTTATCCCCATTCACACTAACAGGCACATGCAGGAAGTCTAAGTGTCTGTCCAAGTCCACAGCATGTCTCATTCAGACCCTGGTGGAGTCTGCTCAGGGTGGAAACTTTACCAGATTGCTCTCTGCAAATTATCATTTTAACTCAAAGCAATATGAATTTCAAATCAAATGTATATAGCATGTTCAAAAACAACTGATACAACATCTGCAAAACACCCTTTAAGAAATGTTGGTGTTTTTGATGTGGAGTTCTGAACTATTCGAACTGTCTCTTTAAAATTTTATTGTTCTTCTTCCTCTTCTTCTTTGAATGTTACAACATCTCAGACATGCTCTTTAAATCTTCTACCGTACGGCCCGCTTCTCTTTTTAACGCACCAACTTATAACAAAAACAAACAAAACACCCTGCATCATCACCTATCCGTTTTTTTTAATGCACCACACGCACCCTTCTTTTAATGCACTACATAAACATACACAAACAAAGGAAAGGGGGGGGGGGGGACTCCCCATCTAGGCAGGGAGGCGGGCGCTCTGGGGGTGGCTGGGTGTGGTGGGGCATGCTTTAGATGATTCATCATTGCATTCTCTATTTCCACATCTGTGGCCTTAATGCTCCATCTTTTCACAGCAGCTGGAGAGAGGACACAAGAAAAAAAAAATTATAGAGCACCTATTCAGATGTAAAATGCACTTTATAAATTACAGTAAGACTTTGTCCTGGGATTTGAAAGAGTAATGACATAACCACTTCTTAGACCCACACAGTAGCCTGAATCTTCTGATGGTTCCTTATAAAGCCTATAGGCATTAGTTACAAGTCATTGATTTAACCAGCATTAGGACTCTGGAGCTAAGGGACACATGGAGCAGGTTTGAGGATGGAATCCTTAAGAGTTCCTCTTTAACCATCCTGTTGTCCACCTGGGTCAAGGAAGGAAGTACAAAGGGAAAATGTAGATCATTCATGATGATCCCTGTTGTGCCCAGTAGGGGTCGCGCCGCCTGTGTGTATTTGTGGATGTTTGGGTTCAGTTGTTTATGCCTGCTAGGCTAAAAGTAAGTCTGCCACTCCATGCTCTCGGAGCTACAATAAAAACACTCTTTGGAGATGATGTATGATCATTGAACTCACACACTCGGTTTAACATCGATGCTACACTCAATGTATCAGGGTAGGCCTTGCTATTTCGCCTGCTAGCTTACTGTTAGCCGCCGCTCGGTTACGAATAACATGCAGCAGATATCTGTAACATTACACGATGCAGCAACAAAATCAGAACTTTAACATGTAACTCATGAACATATAATGTCTTACCAAGCACATTTTCATTTTAAATTACACTATTTTTCGAAGCTCACCTTTCACACGCGTCTGTGTCTTCTCCTCCTCCTCGCCGACTCAAAACTTCTTCTGCCGCCGCACCGCAGCTGAAACCAGGTGCGTTCACTACGCGAGGAAAATAGTTCCTTGATGGATGCTAGAATAACAAACATTTAAGCCCACCCTGCCAATACACTTGATGGTACTACATTGTTTTCTCCCATTCACAAACATATTTTCATCATTTTGAATAGTTTTTAACAACGTAAGCCGATGCCGTCTAAACGCCGTTGAAATGACGTCGTCATCCGCCGGTCATCTCACCCCTCAGATAGACGTCATATCAACCCGCCTGCCCAACGTTAATCAGAGGTGGAATCTACGTCCTGACATTCATCTCCACACAGCACTAGACAGCAGTAGATAGAGGAAATCATTCTTGGCAGTGTTTTTTTAGTTAAATATGTGTTATGTGAGATCGTATCCCCCCTAATGTTATCATGTCGAAAAAAAGTCTAAATACAGTCACGTCGTGACGCAACGTCTGATGGATGTCGTCATCTGGACGCGGATTGAGAAAATGTTTGCTGGCAGTATTTAACCAATTAATCCGATCTAAAATGACTCATTATGTATGTCATATTTACTCAGATGTTATTTTATCATGTTGAAAAACTGTCGAATTAAGGTCACGACGTGACGCGACGTAGATTGGACGTCTCCATCTCGACCCAGGTCGAGGAAATGTTTGCTGGGCAAGGTGACAATCTGAACTCTAGCGATAGATAGCGTTCCGAGCGGTTCCGAATCACGGAAAAGGGGAGAAGTTTCTGCAATCGTGGTGACTCGCGCCAGCAGGGGCAGACCGCCGGTGGGTCAGTGGACCGGCCCGGTCCGGCGTGGTGCTGCAAGTGACCCGCTGACGTTAGTGTGTTTACATTTTTCTAACGTCTATGAGCGCGAGGAGTGACTATTCTCGGTCAGAGTTTTGTTTTTGCTCTCCAGCCACAGCTCCACACTAGTTCTGAGTTCACTTTCATACACTTAGCCATTCTTGTCATTACAATGAAAGGAAGTTTAGTCAGTAGGCCTACTAAATGGGCTTTTTAAAATGTTTTATCTGAAGCAATGTAGCCTCTCCCTTTATTTTCTCCTCAGAGTACACCAGAATGCCTTATTTATGTGTTAAAAATCCAAAACAAATTCTGGGGGAGTGCCCCCAGACCCTCCCAACAGTGCTGTATAAAGATGGCAAATCAATGAAAGCCCAGCTCAGTTGGTACTATTGGAGAAGCTCCATAATAATAATAAAATATATATATTTATATATAATTTAGAATTTTATAATATAATTTACATGAATTACACTAACCCCCCCTTTTTTTAATAAGGTGAAAAAAATTGACCATCCCCCCTGAATTTTTTTTACAACTCGACAATTGCCGATATACACAATATAAATAGCAAAAAGAACCAAAAAAATCCATTCAGTCTATCAGCCGTGGGCCTGCAAAGAAATTGACCAATGGGCACCGCGCGCCCCGTCCGGCTCCCACTGGTTCGTACCATAGACGTCGGAACTAGGGGTGCGGGGGGTGCGCCCCCCCCCCCCCCCCTCCCTCCCGCACTCCATCAGCCGCACTATACCCACAGCATTACGCTTAAAATAATAATAATAATAATAATAATAATAATAATAATAATCTGAATTTAAACTCAATTTGTCTGACTTACACTTATCTCATATAATGCAGATCTCTGCTTTTGAGGTGATATGCAGCCTGCCTGGCTCCATACAGCAGCCTGGCATCTGGCATAGTGGAGTCAGGCTGCATCTGACAGCTCAGTGTGACGTGGGTTACGGCCGACGGCCTTTATTTCTAAATCCCTCAGTTTATTTTTACACATTAGCGACCAAGCTCATCGTTAATTAGTTCATCTTCATCTTCCTCACGTACTGTTCTCCTCGCTGCGCTGTCGGACCGGGGTCTCTGTCACCGTTGCGCTGTAGCGCTTCACTCCCTCCATTTCAGTAGAAAACGCTGTAGTGCATACTCAGGCCTGTGTGGAGCGCGTGTGGCGCTGTAGCGCTGCCACACAGAAACACTAACAACAGAGAAGAAGACAGAAATCTTCCCCGCAGTATTCAAACTCCTTCAAGTGGATTAAATGTTGACTGGGAGTCGTGTCAGTGCAAATATGACGGTCGATAATGATTTAACGGGCGAGATTCAGCTGCAATGTCCGAGGGGCCGAGTAAGTCAGACTCTGTTGTTAAAGCAGAAGTAAGTGATATATTTGTGTTAATATAAGTCTTAAATAGTTATATCTTCCGACAGCAATCACTTACATAGAGTGTTTGGACCGAAACACGGGTCTGTCAGTCACTCTGCTCTGCTCTGAGCCGAAGAGAAAACATTTATCGTATCCTACAGTTTTTATCCAATGAGGAGAGAGAACGGCATGCAGGGCTGTGTGTGCAGCCAAGGAACGCCGTGAATGTGGTGACGTAGGGACGAGGACTGTTATGGTGCGTTCAAGGAAACTCGTATTTTTCCGACCGTGAAGTGGTACCAGTTTGATCTGGTACGAGTTCACCGGTCGGGTGACTTTCACCGGTAAAACAGGTCGGAAAAACACGAGTGGGTTGCCTGAAACGCTACAAAGTCGTAAGTTGTGACTTGAAGCTGTAATTTACGATTTCAAAAGCCTGCCTGGAACGCAGCATTAGCGAAAACGACCGGACCACTTACTTCTGCTTTAAGTTAAGTTACGTCCATAGACTGTAGCTGTAGACTACACAGCGGTGTGTCTTGGTACAGGTAGAGCGGTCGGGTTATGACATCATCGTTTCAGAAAAGATCCGTTTTGGGTGTTTTCGGACCACAGATGTGCACTGCTTCATAAAAGAAAAGTCCAGGGGCCTCATTTATCATTGTGGATACACGCTTTTTTACACGCTCTTTCCCCCATTTTGTGCGTACGCACTTTTCTCCGCCTAATTTGGGATCTATCAAACCAAAACCTGTCGGGAGTAAGAGCAAAAATTTACGACCAGTCCGACCATGGCGTACCGGCATTTACACGCTTTTTGAAGAACAGGAGGAATTGGCGACACCGCTGCAGAGTCAGAGAACTGCAGTATGCGAGGGAGAGAGGAGCGCGGACACTGTTTGAAGTGGTGGTGATGATGACCACCACCCCCCCCCCCCCCACCACCACCGCACACGTGTTGACGTCGGCACTTTACATGAAAAGCACAGCGACTCAGATTTTTCCCCTGTGCATTTACACTAGTTTGCTCCTAAATACTGGCTTTATAAAACGAATTTCGTTTTCTTTTGATATCATATTGATATTTTTCCCCTGCATGTAGGCTACAACTCTTCCACAACCCGTCTGTCCAGTCTGGAAAATAATTTCTGCGACGTGCGTGTGTTACGTAGCCAGACTGGACACACACAAGCAAGCAGCAAGCACAATAATGTCGGCGCAAATCAAAGCAAATGAGAAAACATGATTTTAAATATATAGCTATGCACAAAAATATATAGCTATGCACAAATGAAAATCAAAGTCTTCCAGTGAACGGAAGTTGGGGGTTAGTGGAAAGGGGTGCAAAGTACTGACTGGCAGTGGAAACCCTGCTTTAAATTATTATGACATAATCTAAAATAAGGGGCAGAATAAATATGATTCTTCTTCTTTCTGTTCTGTTTCATTTAGATTTGGGAGTTTTTTGTATTTATTGAAGCCTTTCAATGCAAGATGATGTTTCTGACTGATATTGCCGTGTTACCGTGTATCTCGCTTTCAGAGAAATTCCGCTTCTTCCTCCGCTCTCCGTCCGTCTGTTGTCTTCACCGTCTTCCACTGACGTCATTCCACACGTTTCCAGAGTGCACATGGCTACTTAATATGCACGTAACTGATTTGCATTGACCACATATGGTTGCGTGGGGCCGTTTAGGGGGCTGGGTATGAGGCGTGTTCTCATCCACGCTTTTCTCAGGTCCGGTGTGATCTATCAAGGGAAATACCGTGCAGCCGTGTGTACGCGGAGTTTGATAGATCTGAAAAGAGTGTATATTTTTTGGTCGTACGCACATTTTGCCTTTCCGTCGTACTGAAAATTTAAGAGGACTTTTACACGCTCTTTGATAAATGAGGCCCCAGGTGCTTCAGCTGGCCTTTGAGAGAGACTGGACCCGAAAATGTCCAACCCAGTGGAAAGACGCTGTTCTTTAATGGCCACACCGCCGCATACAACTCTTCCAAAGGTAACGCTGAGCCTCTTTTAATGTGTTTTGCCCGCCGTGGCATTGTTTATAACACTTAAAGCTGAGTGGGGTTTAGTCCTGTCTGAATGTATGCTGCATCTGGCAGTGTGGTCTATAGCTTCAGTTGTTTCAGTGATGCGCAATGGCTGCGTGCGTGCGTAAAGAGATGGCACACTGTGTGTGTGTGTGTGTGTGTGTGTGTGAGAGAGAGAGAGAGAAGGGGGGGGGGGTTTGTCTCCCAACAAAAATCCCGCCCCCCCTCTCAGAAAATAGTTCCGACGTCCATGGTTCGTACCCTCCACGACCCGCCTCGTCCCTACCCCCCTCCGCTTAGAAACTACAAGTAGTTGTAACCACTCTCGCTCTGAGCTGCTGAGACACATGAACCCACCAATTCAGCGCCTGCTGGACCCCCTACCCCGGTCGGTCTGCCGAAAAAAAGCCCCACTAGGATTCAGAGAAGCACAGTACAGAAGCACAGAATGTGTTGCTGCCCTTAATACCGGTACCGGTGCCGCGTCGAGTCTCCCTGATCCTCTCCCTGACACACAGCCGCTTCCAGCCGCTGCCGCAGCCTGACCGGGGTGCTCTGCACCAATTAGAACGTCTCTGTCTGCACAGGGGCGGCAGTGGCTCAGGCGGTAGAGCGGGTCGTCCAATAATCAGAGGGTTGGCGGTTCGAATCCCGCTCTCTCCCAGTCTCTGTCGTAGTGTCCTTGGGCAAGACACCTTACCCAACTTGCCTCGTGTGAATGCGTATGAATGATCATGGTGGTGGTCGGAGGGGCCGTTTGGCGCGAAATGGCAGCCACGCTTCCGTCAGTCTGCTACACACGTAGTTTACCACCACCGGTGTGAATGTGTATGAATGAATAATGGTTACTGTACGTGCTTTGGGTATCGGGTAACGGTAGAAAAGCGCTATATAAATGTAATCCATTATTATTCCAGCCATACTTGCCAACATTGGGTTGTGAAAAATAGGGAGATTTTTTTTTTTCATCGGTGTATTGGCCCCGGTGTAATTATTTGTCATTTCTTGCCTTGTATTTTAAACCTGATGAAGGAATCTTGTTCTGAAAATGTTGTTTCTTTGACATTCAATAAATGATTTTTAAGGACAATGAAAAATAAAATAGCGGTTTTAATTGTTCAAATGAGTACCAGAAGGCTAAATAATAAGGCACTGCAATGCATTTAGTAAGCAGTATTGCACATCAAATTAAAAAATTGTGTACCACTGACTGCTGGAAACATGGCACCAACACTTCTGCTGAATTCGTCACTGAATGCCACAGGCAAATTATTCTTTGCTATCAGCATCGCCATCTTGCACTCTGCTCTTGTCACTAGATCGGCCGTCGGTCCTCTAATGAGGAACGACTCCATCCTCGGCATCCCCCTCAGTCCTTCTATGCTGGCTTTATGTTTTGCAGTGCCGGCATGTTTAACCAGATAATTTTTTCCGCCGCACTGAACACAAACATCAACATTACACGCCTTACAAAAGGCATGGTGGGCACCACACCGGCTGGCTTTAACCCAGGGAAACGTCTCGGTCCAACATGTGTTGAACTTCGTAGCATATTTTCTTTTTACTTCACTTTTTCTTTTCTTTTTCGGTGTCTCAGGTGTCACTTCATCCATCTCTATCCTGTGTAGTCCGAACGGCAAACGCTGAACCGGAAGCCAGAAAGCGCCAACGACTTCTTGTGTTTTGGCAGACTGTACGTAGCGTAAGGGTTGCCAGATAATGTGACAAATATCCCCCACAAGCTTACTTGTTTCCTTCACCGTAAAATCGGGAGATTAGCGGGATAAATTACTTAAATAAATGATTAATGATAAATGAGGTTAAAAATCGGGAGTCTCCCGCGTGATTCGGGAGAGTTGGCATGTCTGTTCCAGCACCAATTAGAACGTCTCTGTCTGCACCCTGCACACCGCGGCCCTGCTGACCTCCCCTGGTCTTTCTCCTCTCCCCGACACACAGCTGCTTCCAGCCGCAGCCTGAGCGGGTCTCTCTGCACTGCGGCGCCGCGGAGCTCCAGGCCCCGGTCTTTCTGCTCATCTCCCCCAGACACAGCACCCTGTGGCCGGTCACCCAGCGCGAGGAGTCTCCCTGTAGCATGAGGCTGTGCTAACGGCTGCTAATGGCGGCGCTGCTCGTACCAGCGGTCGCCCGGGACTGGCGCCGCCGCTATTAGCAGGCTAGCGCCGAGCACAGCCGAGCTACAGGGAGACTCTTCGCGCTGGGTGACCCAGGACAGGGTCCTGTGTGTGGGGAAGAGGAGCAGGAAGAGTCGGGGCCTGGAGCTCCGCGGCGCAGACCCGCTCAGGCTGCTGCAGTGGTGCTGAGTTTATGTTGAACAGGTAATCTTTGGTTTTATTGTGGAAGTTGTGACTGTGAATATGACATTTTACTCCGCATTCAAAGCCTTGTTTGGTTTCTGCAGGCTTGTTGCTTGCTCCGCTCTGCTCTGCTCTGTGAGGGGGGGGGGGGCGTGTCGCGAGGAGGCCCCGAGGGGCGGGCCATACGAGCTCGGAGGGGAGGGGTGTGAGAGGTGCTTTTTCCAAAATTTTCTCATCTTCTTTCAAATCGTAGGCCATAGCTTTAAATCTAATTTCCACTTAACAATGCAAAATAAGTCAGTAAAGGTCCAGTGTGTAATAATTGGCAAGGTTTATTGGCAAATATTTGTCAAAGTGTATAATCGCTATAAAATAAAATTTGTTCGGTTTTTGTAGCCTTATAGTTATTCTTTTAAATAATTACATATCGCAAGGGTCTTGCTTTAGAGAGTGTCGCCATCTTGCGCAGCCATGTTTGTAGAGCAGCCCGAACTGAAAATCCAGCCAGTCAGAGCGCACGTTTTCTGTTCATAAATAAACCAATGAAGAAGGCGAAAGGGAGGAAGGAGGAGGAAACAGCAGACATATCTTAAAATGGTTTAGATCTTCACCTCATCGCTCCATGCTCCTGAAATACTCGTCCCAGTCGTACTAAACAAGTTTTTTTGTCCTCGGAGGCCACCGTGGCTTTGTCAACGGGAGGGGTGAGTGTGAGCGAGCGAGTGCTGCAAACTAGAATCTGAACCATAGACTGTAAAAAAAAATGGACGTAGACTTCCGGTCTGAAAAGTGAAGCCAACGCGGAAGTGACTTTACGTGCAATCCCAGCCGCATCCTGTAGGGGGTGGCTGCAGAAAGCCCTGGTTCCAATCCACTTCCATTCATTTTCAATCATGAAATACTCGCTCAATAATTTTTTTTCTCAACTGATAACGGTCTAAACAGCTAAAGTTCATCATCCTTAAATATGACCTGGTGGTCCTTCTGAAAAGACACAGTGGATCAGACACCGAGGATTAACACCGGAGGGGACCTCCCGTCATTTGCGTATTGTGTTCAGTCAGTTTTAATTTAATTTCTGATATTTTGTCGATATGTGTGGATGATAGACAGCACAGGTGCAGTGCTGGCAGTTAATTAATTTCAGCCAGTTTTCGTTTCACCTTGTCCGACGGTGCTAACAGACCCGGAGGGAGCTGATATCACGGTTCGGTGAGTATTTTTTTTCTTTTTCTGAACGCATAAAAATTATATTTAGGCTAATTTGTTGTATATTCCAGAAGACCACTGATTACTTTCCCGTGTGTTCTCCGGTGTGTTCTGACCGGAGAACATGAGACTGTCACCGTCCAAGACAAGTTAATTTATAGTTAAAGGTGTACAGAAATGGCCGTTTGTCCCGTTTGTCGCGCCGAGTTGTCACGAGCTGCAACACGAGTTTACCCGAGTAAGGAAAATGAATTTGATTGGTCGTTATCGAGCGGGCGGGATATTCAAAGTTTGGGGCGAGCCCGAGCTCCGTGTGTGTGTGCGTGTCTCAGACGTTTGAATGACGGATTACGGATCCAATATCAGTGGCTAGTGAATCGTGTACAGGCTGACGTATAATCCGTGCGCCTGCATTATCCAATACGAAAAAAAAAAACTACACTAAAATACACACTTTCATCACGGATTTACTCAAAAATAGAATTTTGCACAAAGTTTGGCCTACATCGTCTGATAGATGAGTTATTACACTAATTTTATGACCCAGAGTGGGCTCAAATTCATTTTTCTTTTCTGTACACCTTTAATGTGAATAATCGAGTCACGCGGCTAACGTTAGCTGGCCGTTAGTTCCGTGTTAGCCATGCTAACCGTTAGCTCGTCTCCGACTTTTACCGTACCGGGATAAATACGGTTTAACATTTAACGACCACGGCGTCATGTTGGCAGAACAGTGATCGGTAGGATCGGTCTACAAGCTGCAAAGCCCCCAGGTTTATCCATCAACTTGCTATCTTGCTGGTGTCATACTGTACTGATAAATACAACATATAGAGGTGGGGGTTTGTCATTTACTGCTGTAAATTCACACACAAAAGTCTTTAATTGAAGCAGACAGTCATGCACCTGCCATGTTTTAATTTAAGTTCTTGTGTTTTACTGTGATTCTAAAGGAGCCACTGTGAGAGCTGAGTGACCGGTGCCAACAGAAGGAGGACATCATGTGAAGTTATGGAGCTGTGATGATGAGGAAACCAGAAAACCTCTGATGAGAGAACAGACCAACTGTTAGTTTATTATTCCATGTCCACATTTGACCTCACACTTTTTAGGGTGAACTTAAAATTGACAGTGAAGAATTTGAAGCAGCTATTTTCATAGTCCAGTTAATACAAATGCTTTATTCAGTCGATGATTGTTACCATTGAAAATGTAATAATAAAGAAAGTTACTGTGATTAAATTGTAGTATTTCTTTTACATATTTACCATAACCTCATGGTCAATGTAATGTGACACTTTGGTGAATTATTGTTTTCAGTATCATAGATTTGTTGAAAAGAAACATCAGGAAAGCACAAGCTCTGATATTCATCTCTGGATGCTTTATTATTTCAAGGAACAAGATTAAACATTTGTATTTTTCTTGTGTGTAGTGAAAGCATACATAGAAACAGTCCTGGAAAGTTCTTCCTGAATTTATCATTGATTACAGCAGTGTGTCGTGGTGTTAATGTTACTGTAAAGATCTGGCCCATTAAAAATCAGTAAAGCAAATCTTAGTAAATAAATTAATTTCATGTTTAAACTGCACTAGTAATTTTAGCATTTTACAGCATTGAAAACGTTTTATAAGCTGTGGATGATGTAAAGGTGAGCCATACTGTCAAAAGACAAGCTTGTATTGTATTAGCTGAATTTTCAGTACATCATCATGTTGGTAACCTGCAAAAAATATGTGCATATATATAATAGGAATGTAAAATAATAGCTAATAGCTGGGTGAATGCTGTAACGTGGTCGACAGGTCGGAGCTCCAGCAGCCGATCATCGGTGATGCAGGTGAGGTAACATCAAGTCCAGCAGCCGTAACCCACCAGTCTCAGTCCATGACAGTTTATGTGTTGCAGCTTCACAGTTTGAGACAGAAACTATAGTCTCTGGGCTCTGTAAAACAATTTAAAATACGTTTCACAGCTTTACATTGTAACGCGCAGCCTTTTTCTGGACTGGACATTAACTCTCCAAGGGGTTCATGGAAAAATAGATTTCATATAAAACAACCATTAAACAAACGAAACGCCACCGTGGTGCTGTTAAACGTAAAGATCCACGTCTCTTTTAATTTAGACGGACTTTCCCAGCTTGGCCACTCTGAGCGCAAAATTAATCACCAAAATAAATTAATTACATACAAGCCACGCAAAAAAACCCAACCTTTACACTTTATAAATTAAGTAAATAACCCCCCCCAAACGAAATATCACTTATTGAACCGAATGGTTCACGATAAATATGTCTACAAGTCATAAACTTTCCGATACTCGGGAACAATACAACGCTGAGCGGCTCATGCGCCGGAGGAGAAAACAAACAAACAAAAGGAGTCACTAGCTGCGTTTCCATTACAGATTTTCGCAAAATAAAAGCGATATTTCTGAAACTTCGAAAAAGTGCAATTGCTATTTGCGGGTGTTTCCATTGAAAGGTATTTTGCGAATGAGCCGCAATGCGTCTTGCGTTTCTATGGTGACGGCACAGCGATAACAAAGACAAAAACAGTGCTTGATTGCTGAAAGGCAAAGCAGCGGCCACAAATAAGGGGGAACTGCCCATTGGTCCGACCTCCCATTGGTTCGACCTCCCGTTACTCCGACAAAATACCCACTGGTCCGACCTCCCATTGGTTCGACCTCCCGTTACTCCGACAAAATCAACCACAAGTCGGACCAATAGGAGGTCGAACCAATGGGTGGTCCCGTTAGTTCGAACTGTCATCGCTACTTTGTGACAAGCTCTTCCATTGATAGGAGCATGCAGCTTTCTCTCTCTCTCTCTCTCTACGCACATCACACACATACACGCGCAGCCCAGAATATCACCATATTCAGTCAGAGAGCCAGCCAGATCATGTCAGATCGCGCACAACCATCATAAATGCTGATCAAGATGTGTAAACTGATAATCAAAGCCCCCCCTCTCAGAGTACAGAGTAAAAGAAACACACTTTTTTTTCTCTCCCCCCCTCCGCTCGAGCACGGCTGAATCTGGCCGGCTTGAGCTCACTTCACGGGCGCGAGCCTGCTGCAGCCGCCGCTGCTGCTGACAGCAGACTGAGAGAGAGAGAGAAAAAAAAGTAAATTTCGCTTTGGTTAGGTTCAGGCAATGAAGAAAGGAGTTGGTTAAGTTTACTAAAAACACCAGGTAGAGGCTAGACAGGCTGGAAGCATAATGAGCCTTATATGTTATTAATATGAAGTGCTTGTTTTGCAGTTAATTATGCACATGATCCGTTTGATCCCAGAAAGGAAAAAAGGATCAATGCGCAGCCTCTGTTTCCTTTCTGATTGCGTCCGTCTGTCTGTTCGGAGTGGGAGAAAGAGACAGAGAACCCAATCCACCTGTCTGTAATGTAAGTTTGATTTGATATGAGTGTCAAGGTTTAATTACGGACACTAATGAGCGCGCAGCAGTGCGTAAAAGTCGTGCATAATGACAGCTCCTCGTTGGTGAAACACAATAAACTGCACCTCTTCACGTGTGTCTTATTGACAGGTGGAGCCTATATGAATAATTATATAACTAGTCCAGTTCGATCTAATGAGGACCTCCCATTAGTTCGAACTCTCATTACTCCGATTGTGGGACCAATGGGAGGTCGAACTAATGGGAGGTCGGACTAATGGGAGGTCGGACCAATGGGAGGTCGGACCAGTGCCATGGACCCCAAATAAGGACGCACTCACACGAGGGCCAGTTGTTCTGTACCGTGCTGAAGCCCGAATGTCCCCTCCCCTGTCCCCGCTAGCTCGCACTCACACCACCTCCAACCCAAGCTGCTCAAGCATGGTTGCCTCCGTTGATATAAAGGGATTATTTGTTTACCAACACGGCGGATGTGCGCTTTACTGCAGAAAGAACGGAGCCTTTTAACACCAGCGGTGATGAGGCGCTGACAATATAGGTGGTTGTGTCCACACACCCGTACTGGTTTATGTGACTTAAGGTGACATTTCGGCGCAGGAGGGAGTGGGAGTGTGGAATGCGAGCCAATCTCCTTCAACCATGCACGGAAAAGGGGAATGATAGAAAAGGTTTTTCTAATTTAATGAGAAACATGCCCAGTTCAGCAATGCATGACAATAAACATGTGGTTCATTTGTCCCCTCAAGTTACATAAACCAACACAGCGTGGACACACACAACTCCGGTGACGCCGGTGACGTGTAGAAAAGCGAAAAAAGTGTTTCCATTACACTTTTGCGATACACGTTTGTATCGATACGTCTCAAAAACCACCTCATGAGAGCGTAAAAACTTTTTTGCGATATTTGAGAGTTTTTTCGAAATGTAGGTGTTTCCATTACCAGTTTTTAATTTTGATATTTAGGTTTTGCGCATTTCAAGGGGTAATGGAAACGCACCTAGTCTCACCCCGTTTACCCGCGGTCCTTTGTGTCAGTCCACCGGGAACAGAGTCAACCAGGAGGGAAACTCGACTGGCTTCCGCCAGACCAGGAGGGAAACTCGACTGGACTCCGCCGGACCAGGAGGGAAACTCAACTGGCGGCTCCGTTTGCTTAGTCCGTGTGTCGGCTCCGTCCGATACAACGCAGTCTAAGTTACACCGCTCTCCCTCGTCTACCGCCAGCCGTCCACCATCTCCTCCGACCCTCACCAGGTGTCCTCCTTTTTCCCCCCGGCCCACGTCACATCCTCCCTTTATCCCCTCGGCCCATCAATTTTGCTATTATTATTTCTAATAATTTCAAGGCACCCACACTACCCATTTAGTTTACAGACTACATCACACATCCGGCAACCAAGTGCACTTTTCTTTTAAACTTTTGTTTGCACACTGTACATTTTATTTCATGTCAAGGTGACGCTGTCACAACATTAGCTCATTAATGCTAACATCGGCTACAATAACGTGACACATTACTCCTCATGGGATCTATGTAGGCTAGTTCAAACATGGACATGTATTTAATAAGCTTCTGAGATTACTTAAACCGTTAAATATAAAGTTTACCTCGAGTTGTAGATGCTAACGGTGCTAGCAGCGTAGCCGCACGGCAGTTAGCCGGTGTTGCTGGGTAAATTAGCAGCCTCGGAGACACGGGTCCGACCCGCCCCTCGACCCTCCTTAGCTCCGCCCCCTCGTCCAAATATGGTTTCTTCTGGCTCAAAAAATCAAAAATGGCGGCGCCCTGAAAGCCAATCTCCGGGCTTCACAAACGGCCCTTCACAAACCAATGGGTGACGTCACGGAGGGTTGCCACTTGATCTGAACGTTGGATACGGTTTTCTCCCCATTTTACACACTTGACCTTTAAGGCAGTTCTGGTTAAAATGTAAAAGATTTAAATTCAGTTTCTAGTGACATCTACAAACATTCTTACATGTGAATTTGAACAATGAATCACACATGGTGACCACAGCTTTAAAATATCAAAATATAAGGAACCATGAACTGAAGTGCTCAGGGAAAGTAGAAGTAGTCATATTCCCTTCTCTGGCTCGTTGTTAGAGCTGCATGTAGCTAGACAGACATGTAATTTAAATTTAAAAAAATGAAGTTTTGATATAAAAAAATGAATGATAAATGTTTGAAGTGTCAAAATGTTTTAGATGAGAAAAAAAAGTATTTTAGCATCAAGACAAAAGAATAAAAACCTTAACGATGTAAATGTAAAAAAAAACAAAACAACCAAAAAACATAAACTCTTATTTTAATGTCCGTGTGTGAGTCTGAGTGTAAGTGTCCGTGGTTTTATTGCTCTCCTGTGCAGCCATCAAATGCAACTTCAGGCAATACCCTACACACTAACATACACACACACTCACACTCACTCTCACACACGCTCACCCATCGCTGACTGAAAAAAACAAAACAAACAAACACACACTCCCTCCTTCGCCATCCGGCTGCTTTCTGCCGTAACGAGGTGCAATCAACACGCAACGCTGACCAACACACACACACACACACACACACACACACACATACTCTGAAAGGCTGGTTGAAGGATGAAGTCAGCCTCTGATTGCAGAAGTGTTACAGGGTGTTGACTTTTTCGTGTGTGTGTGTGTCTGTGTGCATGCACCAAGTGTGTTGACCTCATACTGCCATGATGTCATATCTATTACAGTTACATTAACAGCAGCAGCCTTCATGTCCACATACATTTAACTTTTTTACATCTATGTGAAAAGGAAAAGGAACAATTAAATATTCCCATATGTATTTCTTATTTTTTTATTTTGACTATTTTATTTCGTTACATCGAGGATAAAATCAGAAATACTTCTTCACACTGCTAAATATATATTCCCAGATATACATACACTGGGTCATGTCCGCTGTGTCCTTTTTCTTTTCTTTTTTTTCAGAAGTCAAACAAAAGTTTTATAAGGTAGTTCCTAAATATGCTCAAAGGGGTAGTCCAGCTTTTTTGAAGTGGGGTTGTATGAGGTACAAATGTAGCCTGGTCGCGCCCACACTAGTGACGTCACGCCTCGCAAAAGCGCTGCTCACTGCTAGTCTGGCCAACCGTGCTATTAACTGGATTTCTGTCTCCCGAATTTTCGGGAACTCCACCCTCTTTTTCGAGAGCCAATCAACGTCGAGCCTCTCCAACGGCTCTGGGTAGAGGCATGTTCAAGTAATTTTCATTCTCTCGCGTCAGTGTTCAGTTTTCGTCGCATCACATACGTCAGAGGAAAGAGCAGTGTGATTGGTTTAAGCTTCGACACCGCCTATTCTGGCTTCGACCAATAGCAGACTGAGGCATTTGAGGGGGGCGGGTAAACCAGGTTTGAAGGATGCGCTTTGAGAAATGGATTCTCTTAACGTCTTGGCCAGAGTATCAACATTGGAAAGTCGTGCCAACCAGGCTAGTACAAATGGCCATGGCCATTGTACAATCATGGTGAATTTGAGCCTTTGGTTATATAAATAAAATGTTTTATAGATGTTCCCAGGGCTTGAAATTAGCGGTCGCCACTCGCCATTTGCGACCCAGATTTCTCTGTGGCGAGACAGATTTTTAACCGTCTCGCCACTTGGCGAGCTGGAAAAAATGAGACTCCCAATCTGTTTCCAGGGTTTCCCCCAGTGTATTATAAACTTATAGTCACCTGACAACGTCACAACTTAATCGCGCATAACGGGACACGTCACGGACATCATGCTCATCAGACCGCTGCTGCTTCACAGCTGACCGAGAGGAACGCACCGAGCCCAGTTAACGCGAGCCCAGCCGCGGCTCCAAAAGGCTCAGTCAGCTGCTGTAGCACAGCTGTTAGCTGTTAGCTGGTAGCTGTTAGCTGTTAGCTGGTAGCTGTTAGCACGCCGGAGTCGGTGGTCGGACTATCCGACGGACGGGGGGGTGGGGGGTGGTATTTGAACACTGTACAATCAGCGCGATATAGCGCATTTACGAGCGGCAAAGTGCCAACTGTCCATGCGCCCGTGTCTGTGTGTGTATGTGCACGCCCGTGTCTGTGTGTGTATGTGCACGCACGCGTGTGTGTGCGTGCGTGCGAGAGAGACGGCAGGTGGACTGACTGTCAGAGATGAGAGTTGGTGAAGCGCTGTTTAAAAATTATTATTATACTGTTCTTCTTTGAGTGGGGTGGGATTGTGGGAGGGATAAAAAACTGGGGAAAAAACGGAAGAATGGAAGTCTCTATGTCACGTTGTACTGTCATGTTGCTACCTGTGAAATTGCTTCCATTAAAGAAAGTCATCAAATAAATAAATAAATAAAAAAAAATAATATATATATATATATATATATATATATATATATATATATATATATATATATTATTTTTCTTTTTTTTTCTTTTCTGTGAGAGCCTGTGGCAGGCCGCCACACAAACTACTGTTATTCCAGAAAAGTTGAAAGGTCATCGTCTACAGAGCACAATTGATTGAGAAGAACAGGATGACTGTTATATGGTACTACTATGACTGCTATATAACTTGACGTCGAAATACAATAGTGAAGCAACTTGTTGGTTTTGGCTACTAAAAAATCTGTCTGGCGAGTAACTTTTTTGACTTACTAGCCACTTGGCTAGTAGGTCAAAAAGTTAATTTCAAACCCTGGATGTTCCTAATGACTAATGAAGTACATGAATAAAATAAACATTTCTTTCTTTTCACAGTTTATGCATTAATCTAATGGCGCTTTTCCACTGGCACGGCGCGGCACGGCACGGCACGGCCCGCTTTTTTTGCTTTTCCACTAGCCCTAGTACCTGGTACCAGGTACTATTTTGGTACTTCCTCGGCCCTAGTTCCAAGTGAGCTGAAGCGATACTATAACGTGACGTCAGCCGACTGCCTTCCACTGATTGGGCAGAGCGTCCTCGCTGGAAGTCACTGGAAGAGTCGCGAGCGTGACGTCCGACATGAGAATCAAACCGATAAATTTCAAAAACAGAGCGGCAACTGTGCCAGCTGATCTGTATCAAAACTGTTGTTATTCCTTCACCTGAGTCAAATGTTGCTGTGTGTAAAACCACACTGTGGTCTGTTAACGAGGTGCAGACGAGTGAGTTTGGAGCTGACAAGCAGATCGAAAAAAGAGACACGGACAATGCGGCCCCGCGATCGCCTCTGCGATCACCCCCGTGCCGCCCCCGCCCCCGCTGAGAAGGTACTAGAGAACTCAGCTGTAGTGGAAAAGCACCTTTACCGAGCCGAGCCGTTCCGTGCTGTGAAAGTGTAGTGGAAAAGCGCCATTAATCAGTGGCTTCCAAACTTTTTAGGCCTGTGCCCCCTTCTACTTTCCGACTTAGCTGACGCGCCCCCAGTGCCTGACACACATAGTGTATATATAAAAAAATTTGCATTTTGGGTACACTTATTTTTTTTAAATCAAAATGATTTATTAAAACGTTTTTAATTCTGGTCAACAAATTATTTTCTTAAAACTTTCTATTTACATTGTGAAAACCTCATTTAATATAATGTCTGAGTTATTTAATTATTGATAAAAACATAACACCATAGCGTCACCATTAACCTTTTCGGGGACAGCTCTCCATTCCGACACCCCTCCACTTCGACACCCCGCTGTTCCGAAATACCCCCACTTCGAAACACCGCTGTTCCGACACAGTCCCCCCCCGCAGCTGTCCAATGTCCAAGGTGCTGAACCGCGTGACGTTGTTTATACTCTGTGTTGCGGCTTGTCTGTGAAACGTGCGCTGCTCAGGGACTGGGCAGATCTGTCCCACTTGCTTTCTCCCCGACTCCGTTGTTAGAGACCTCCACACAGTAATAAAAATACACCCCCCCCCGCGCCGCTCGAGCGCGGCTGAACCCTACTTGAGCTCACAGGGGCGCGAGGCTGTTGCAGCCGCCGCTCGTGCTGACAGCTGACTGAGGGAGATGCTTTGGTTGGGCTTAGGCAATGAAGAAAGGAGTTGGTTAAAGGGATAGTTCAACATTTTGGCAAACTGGCCCATTGCCATAATCGCTATAGTCATAGCAGTAGGTTCGTTACCTTTATTTGTTGGTGTAAGCTATTTTTAGAACGGAGGAGCGGAGCGGCAGGCTGCTCAGAGCTACACTATGGAGGCTAAAGGAATTTCTTGGTTTCCCTCATCAAACTCATCAAATACAAAATCCCCAAACTCCAAAACGCTGTCGTCGACAAGTTGTGAGCTGCACAATCACCACGCTATGACATAATAATAGAACGTTACGAAACAAAGCCGTTTTAGAGGTAAATACAGGGTAAATACAGAGTCTGCTTGCTGAAAAACTGTCCCTGAACGCAACGCGCATCAGCGGTTTTGCATGAATTTACCTCTAAAACAACTCTGTCTGGTAACGTTCTGTTATTATCTCATAGCGTGGTGATTGTGCAGCTCACAACTTGTCCACGACAGCCTTTTGGAGTTGTTGGATTGTGTATTTGATGAGTTTGATGAGGAAAACCAAGAAATTCCCTCAGCCTCCATAGCATAGCCCTGAGCAGCCTGCCGCTCCGCTCCTCCGTTCTAAAAATAGCTTACACCGACAATTAAAGGTAACGAACCTACTGCTATGACTATAGCGATTATGGCAATGGGCCAATTTGCCAAAATGTTGAACTATCCCTTTAAGTTTAGTAAAAAGACCAGGTAGAGGCTAGACAGGCTAGAAGCATAATGAACGTTATATGTCATTAATATGAAGTATTTGCTTGTTTTGCAGTTAATTATGCACATGATCCGTTTGACCCCAAAAAGGAAAAAAGGATCAATGTGCACTGCGCACTGGGGGTTTCCCCCAGTAGCCTTTTCGGAATAGCGGGGTCTTTAGAAAAAATAGAAAACCCCGCTATTACGATGAATGGAAGTCTATTGTCGGAAAGGCAGGGTGTAACCACCCTTTTCATGTCACGCATCCCCTAGCAGCAATTTGTGCACCACAGACTAGTCCATGCACCACAGTTTGGGAACCCCTGATTTAAATCATAGCTGCACGTAGAGAGATTTTTATAGCAGGAAGATGATATTATTTAACACTTGTAACATCCACAGGAAACATCTTGAAAATATCTTGGGTATCTTGAAACCAGATCCATGTGTAAAACAACCACTCTCTCTAACATAAAATCTTATTAACTTTTAAATCAACATTAATCTGACAACATATAAAAGATTAAAGTCTGTTCTCCTTACAGTAATAGCAGCAGACATGTCAAATAAACATTTACATGTATTTTGTACACTCACATTTCTTTACATAACAAATGTAGGGCCATGAGAAAGTACAATTTTGACAGGAAGCTGCATAAAAACATTTCCAATTAATATAGTGCACTGATCAGGCACCACATTAAACTGGTTAGTGGCTGACTGGTGCAGTTATAAATTATATAGTCTCATACAGTACTTTGATGTTAATTTAAAATGAAGTTGCATGTGGTGAAATAAACAGGAGATTGCGTTGCATGAAAACATTTCAGCTGCATTTGTTGAAGGTTTCAGGAGTCAGGAAGTTTGAGCACTGAATTATTGATGAATAGCTGTTAATTAAAGCTAGGGTCTGTAATCCTGGAAAACTAGCAAGAGAGCGAGCAAGATTTGAAAAAAGCACCTCCTAAAGTTCCTCCCCCCTGCTCCCCCTCCCGTCAGTGAGTCCGTCCAAGCCACGCCCCCACACACTAGCACGCGCACAGAAGCAGCACGGAGGAGAGGACAGCTACGAGCTAAGGGCTACGAGCTACGAGCTAACGAGCTAGGAGTAGTTTTGGACGACAACAAACAGTCATGTCTCACTCACCGTACCTATAAGTAAACTATATTATTGGTTACTTTGTTACGCGTGCGTGCATTGTTACGCGCAGGTTGTATTTAACGCGTGACAAAAGCTGAGTACGTATGAAGCAGCGTGTGCACGTCTGTCAGTCACTGTTTGGCAAATTATGTTACACGTTCACACGTACGTGCGGTCGCAGATGTTGTTGCTGCGCAGCTATGGCGAGTGGATAGTGCCACGGTTACCCAGCCAAAGGAGACTGTAGTGACTTGTTCTTAAAATAAAACAACAAAACGAACCTAAGCCACTGAGGGGCTGCTGACTGGAACTTAGTAATTGACGCGCCCGTCGTCTTCCGGGTCCAATGAATCCAACACGTTTTTGCTTTGCAATCATCATCAACATTTATTCAGCCTTGCGCTCTTGACATGATACGCGCCCTTACCGCACTGTGCATACGAATAACACGAAGGCTCACATATTTGCCACAACACAAAACAAAAAAGGCGACAAAAGACGACGACGGTGGTGGTCGAAAAACTGTGTGCTCTTCCCGTCAACAGCACACCTGCTGAGTGATTACCTGTGGCCTGTATTTCACACTTTCCACACACGCAGTACAGAGCGCCACCTACTGTGGACTGCAGGCAATTAACAAAAAACAAACAAAACACAAATAACCCCAAAATGGCTCTAACACGCCGGCCCCTAATTGTAAATGGCGGCTGACATTACAATTACCTTCAAAATTAAATTAAAGAGCCATTACACCAAAAATACATAGAACTTGTATCAAACAATACCCAATATTTGTAGTACCAATACCCAATATTTTGTACGAACAATACCCAATATTTTGTACCAGCAATACCCAATATTTGTACTAATGACCTGGGTTCACTCAGAGGTCACCATAAAGTCAACCCTAACAACTTGCAGCTTCTTGTAATAGACATAGCTTTGTGACAGGTCTTTCCAAGATGTTTGTCTTCGTCTGGAGACGCACAGAGCGTACCAAACCTTTCTTGTCGGGGAAAGTTTGCCAAGATTCCCATGGAGCAGCGGAATCCATCCCAACAACAATGTCTCCAGTAACAACGTTTCTCCTTTCTTGATTCCATTTATCTGAATGCATAGAAGACACTTGTCCTCTTCGGCTGATGAACCTTCGTAACGCAGTAATACATGATGTGTCAGTATCCAAGGATGGCGGTACTTCCAAATGAACAACTCTGCTTGCAAAACAGGTAAAGACAACACCATAAGGCTTGCACAAACTTCGAACTCTCTTCACCATCACTTTGAACTTGAATGCATCCGACTCCACACACCACTGTACTCCAAGGGCTCTCTTAACTGGAAGCTCATCTTTATCCAAATCCAATTCTTTCCAGTCTTTAGTTCTGTGCTCCTCTTCAATTGTTTGCAGCACTGTCAGGTTCGGGCCTTGAAGAAGCTGGTTGCTGAGTGAGGCTCCTTTAAACTCAGCTGAACAGTCAAACACAACACACAAAGCAGCTTTTCTGGGCTGATGCACACGATGATGGGGAATACACCAAACCTTTCCATTTTCTCCATCCAATTGATGTTGAGGCACTTTCTCTTCATAGCCTTTCCTTGTAACATCATTGAAGAAATGGGTGTATTCTTGGTGGGACAGCTCATCCCTTTTGAACTTCCCCTTTAATCCCAGGAGCCTTTGCTTGACCATTGTTGACCACTGTTCTTTCCTGAACGGCATTTTCATGCTGTAATGGCCGTCCTGAAGCTGTGCCATCTCATCCATAGTCTTTAGGAATCCGATGTCTTCTCTTGCCATCCCTTCTTCCTCTGTACTTCTTTTATTTAAGTCATGCTTGTACTGATTGTTTGACACCTCCAGCTTACACACAGAAATCCTATTGACAGCAGCCACTGAGATCCCCTTGTTAGGTTTGCTGTCCTCTTCGCCTCGAAGGAGACCATTAACAACCCAACCAAGTACAGTTCTTACTGCATATGGGCCATTCCCCTTGGCTGTTGACAACTTCCCAGGGTTCCAATACCTTAGGGACGTTGGTACCAATCAACATGTCAACACTGCCATTAATGCAGGGGATCCGGACGTCAGAGAGGTACGGCCACTTTGTCAGCTCTTCCTGTGTGATGATGTTGTTAGGAGTCACAGGCATTTTTCTTTGTGTGAGGACTTTTGGAAGCTTGTAAAAGTGATTACTTTCGAGACCAGCCACCTCCAAACCATTCAAAACATGAGTGTAAACAACCTTTTCTTGTCCCATGGTGCGTAACAGGAAATTGGTTCTTCTACCATCAATGTTCAATCTTTTCATCAGGTGCTCTGAACAGAACGTAGCCGTACTGCCGGGATCCAGGAATGCGTAGGTTTGTATTATTTTGTCTCCTTTGACAGATTTAACCTGGATTGGCAGAATGGACAAAATGCCATCGTCCTTTCCGGCCCCTGTATGACCACATGTTTCTGAAGAAGATGGTCTGACATGTTCTGTTTCCTCAGAGTGTTCACCTTCAATGCTGGTTCTTGGCCTTTCAGGAATATGAAGCACTGTAGGATGGTTCTGACCACATTCCTTACAAGTTAGGCGCCTGTCGCAATCCCTGCTCATGTGTCCACTACACAAGCAGCCAAAACACATCCTCTTTTCCTTTAGAAAGATGATTTTGTCCTGATATTTCTTTCTTTTCAGCTTTGGACATTCCTCCAATGTGTGGGACTGGGAGCAACAGACACATGCCCTTTTTGGCTTTTCCATTGAGTCCTGTGTCTCGGCGATTGAGCATGCCCTTTCGGTTGAGTCGACAACAGTAGCAAAGCTGTCTCCTCTGACTCTGCTGAACTTGGACTGAGAATTGAACTTGTTAACACTCTTAAAAGCAGGTGAACCTGATGTGTCTTGGATGTCCCCAAAGAGTGGGTCTGAAATGATCTTGACTTGGCGTTCAATGAATGAAACAAGATCTTTGAAACAAGTTCTGCGATTGTGTCTCTCCAAGACTTTGTGTGCCTTTGTCCTCCATTTCTCTCTGTATTTAAATGGCAGCTTTGTCATGATTGCTCTCATGTTGGTTGGCATGTCTAGTTCTTGCATATAGTGAAGCTCCTCCATCACGTTGCAACAACCACGCAAAAACAGAGAAAAGGCTTGTAGTGATGTCACATCTTCTGATTTCACTGCAGGCCAAGCCAGGGCCTTCTCTATGTAAGCTGCAGCAATTCTGTATTCATTTCCAAAGTGTTCATGCAAAAGTTCTTTAGCCAGTTGATAGCCTCTGTCCGGCATCATGTGCTGACAGCTCCTCACCAATTCTCTGGGTTGACCTTTTGTAAACTGTTCCAGAAAATAAAGACAGTCGACTTTATTGGCCTTTGATTCCACTCCATGCTCAAAGGCTCTGATGAAGTTTCTGTACTGGAGAGGATCACCGTCGAATACGGGAATCTCTCGAGATGGTAAAGACAGTAGGCGTTGTTGTTGAACAAGAGCTGCTGTTATTTCATTCTGTTTATGCATTATGGTGCATAGATCTCCTTGCATTTGTGCAGAATGTAGATGTGGTTGCTTGATTGATGCAGGCTGCTCATTACTTACTGGCAAATAAAGTGTTTGATGTTGTGTATCTCCATATTTTGTTGTTCCATATGGCTCTGTTGTTTTCCTGTGTGTGTCCTGTCTTGATTCCAGGAGGTGCTGTTGCCCCTTTTCCACAGTGTGTGTGTTCTGTGCACTTGAGTCCTTATGACATACTGGGAAATTGGTTTGTGGCACTGCACTCCATGTCCAGGGTTCATATGACTTTGCTGCTGGGTTGAGTCCATTGGAAGTTGTTTTTTGTTCTTTTGACCTTTGTAGATATGAATTCATTCCATTGAATGCTTGGGATTTACATGAACATTCTGAAGCAGTTTGCAGCACTGCTAATTTTGCTGTGGACGCAGCAATTTCAGCATCAAGCTCAAGTTGCTCTCTTTGTCTCCTTAGTTCTGCTTCTTGCTTCTCCAGAGCATGTTTTCCCTTTAACGCTGCAGATCGAGCAAGAAGGGCAGCCTTTTCTGCCTCAACTTTAATGCGAGCAGATGTTGTTGTTTGACCACTTTTATTGCTGCTTTTACCACTGCATATGCTTTTTTGGTGAGAACGTTTGCTGGCAACATTTGATATACTATCATCAGGATGAACATCATCAACCACATCACCACCATTTTCATTATTTCTCAACCATTGTTTAACATCATCAATGAAACCATTTTCAACCAACATTTTTGCAGCAAACCATGTATTTTGTTTCCCACTTTCTTCAGCGGACATTAAAGGCACCAAAGAATCATGAGCGTTTTTTGCTTCTTCACACAACACAATAATTTTTTGCAGTGCACCTTTTACTTCTGCAACACTGATGTCATGCATACTCTTCAGTTACCTTTCTTAGATTTTTAACTTGTTTAGTTTATCTTTTCTTACATTTTGTAACCATTCACATTTTTCAACAAACGCCTTGTGTGTCAATATAACAGTTCTTTTACCTCTACCCAAGTGTGTTCATTTGCATTTCCCACTTCACTGAAGGCAGTGGCAGCGGTCTTTTCCGCGACCAGATTATCAGAATTACCGTCCATAATGTCCTCTTTTTGTTACAATGTTCCACAATGAAATCCAATATGCACTCGATGAGAAAAGTTTTTGTTCTTATGACGCGATCATCATTGTCATTTTAGCGACCAATGCATTGGGATTACGCTCGCAAGATAGTGTGCACACTTTTAGTTTATTTTATTATGGCCATGAAGCTGTAGCGCTACTGCTCATACCTGCATGCAAGCGGTGGGCGCCGTGAGATGGTCCGGTGGTACCACTACCTCGTTGGATGAATCAGCTGGTGATCGGTGTGACTCCGTGTAGCACGGCTGATGTGTCGATCTCCTCCCTGCGGCTCGGCAGAGCTGGGACACCCGTGGCTCGCTCCCGCATTGGCACCGGCTCCGGCGACGGCTCCAGCGTTGAGTCTGCCTCCGTGCGGTGGCCTCCAGTGGCCCCGAGGCTGTGGCTGACTCCGCCGACGGCTGCAGCGTTGCTCCGGCTGGCTGGCTGGCTGACTCCGGCTGGCTGGCTGGCTGGCTGCAGCAGCGTTGCTCCGGTGTCGCTCTTCCTCCGTGCGGTTGCCTTTCCGCGACTTACTAAGACTAATTGAAGCGAAGTTTTTCGACTAAATGTAGTGACTTGTTCTTAAAATAAAACAACAAAACGAACCTAAGCCACTGAGGGGCTGCTGACCGGAACTTAGTAATTGACGCGCCCGTCGTCTTCTGGGTCCAATGAATCCAACACGTTTTTGCTTTGCAATCATCAACATTTATTCAGCCTTGCGCTCTTGACATGATACGCGCCCTTACCGCACTGTGCATACGAATAACACGAAGGCTCACATATTTGCCACAACACAAAACAAAAAAGGCGACAAAAGACGACGACGGTGACGGTCGAAAAACTGTGTGCTCTTCCCGTCAACAGCACACCTGCTGAGTGATTACCTGTGGCCTGTATTTCACACTTTCCACACACACACAGTACAGAGCGCCACCTACTGTGGACTGCAGGCAATTAACAAAAAACAAACAAAACACAAATAACCCCAAAATGGCTCTAACAGAGACTGTCGTGTGGAATTGACGTCTGAACTACGTCGCCTCACCTACAGTTAAGGTCAAAATTATTAGCCCCCTCATGAAATAAAATAAAATCCTCATCCTTACAATGACATGGGCCATAACCTTAAGTATTTATAGTTTGTGTGCGTCCACAAGAACAAAGACAACATCTGTATAAGGTCAAATGAACATTTTTATTGGTTTGCTGAACCAAAACAAGAAAAAAACAAAAAAATGCCATGGTCAAAATTATTAGCCCCCTGACAACTAATAGTCAATAGTGTAACCTTTCTGATCCAAAACTGACAACAACCTCTTCTGGTAGTTTGTAACCAAGTTGGCACATGTCTCCTGAGGGATTTTAGCCCATTCTTCCTTGGCAAATTGTTCAAGATCCTGCAAATTACTTGGTCTCCGAGCATGGACCCGAACCTTGAGCACCCTCCACAGATTCTCAATAGGATTGAGATCAGGGCTCTGAGAGGGCCACTCCAGAACCTTGATTTTGGTGTTTTTCAAAAAGTCCTTGACTAATTTTGATGTATGCTTCGGGTCATTGTCTTGTTGGAAGACCCAGCGCCGACCTAACCCTAGACTGGCAGCACATGTCTTGATGTTGTTCTTCAAAATATCCACATAATCCTCTTTTTTCATGGTCCCATGCACCCGGACAAGGTTTCCTGTGCCTGAAGCAGCAAAACAGCCCCACAGCATTATGCTTCCACCACCATGCTTCACTGTGGGGACAGTATTTTTAGGGTTGAAGGCCTCGCCCTTCCTTCGCCAAACGAAAGCAGCATCCATATGCCCAAACAGCTCAAGTTTGGTTTCATCAGACCAAAGTACGGACTTCCAAAACTGACCCTCATGTTTCAAATTGTCTCTGGCAAAGTTCAGTCGGGCTTTGACGTGCCGCCGTGAGAGCAAAGGGGTCTTTCTTGGTCGATGACCTTTAAGACCACCACGATGAAGGGCCCTCACAACAGTCTTGCGTGAAACATCAAGTCCAGACGGAGCCAGTTCAGCAACAATCGTCTTTGCAGAGGTCCGGGGATTCTTGTTGACATCTCTGATTATTTTGCGCTCCAAAGTTTTGGAAATCTTGCGTTTTCGGCCACGGCCAGGTTTGTTTTTAACAGACTTTGTTTCTTTGTATTTTGCAATGATGCAACGGACAGCTGTTCTAGACACCATGAAACGCTTGGAAATGGCAGTATATCCTTCCCCCTGATGATGAAGATCCACTATCTTCTGTCTGAGGTCCAGGCTGATTTCTTTGCTTTTTGGCATGGTGATATTGCTTCTTACAAAGATGTCAGAGTATCCCTTTCATTCAAGTGGTCAAGTGATACTAACTCTGCTTCTTGGAGTCACTTAAATAAGGTTCAGTGCTAATTGATTGCTCAGGTGTGTTTTCAGACCTAATTGACTGCTCAGGTATGGTTTTAACTGAGTGCATTTGTTTTGAAATCAAAAAATCCCATGGGGGCTAATAATTTTGACCATCTCAATTTTGACCAGATTTGTCATAAAGAAATCTTGAATATTTATTTTACATTCCAAAGTGTACCAAAAAGGGGTCATGTCATTGATGAATGATTTACTGAATTAAATTGTATGAATATTGCAAACATTGGGCATTATTTTAGAGAATTATCAAAAAGTTCCAAGGGGGTATGTGTTGATAAGTACGTCGCCTAACCTACGTGTTGATAAGTACGTCGCCTCACCTACGTCGCCTCACCTACGTGTTGATAAGTACGTCGCCTCACCTACGCCGCCGCCGCCCCCACCCCCCATCCCTCCTCCCATCAATTCAATTCAATTCAATTTATTTTTAAAATGGGACAATGCGAGTTCATGAACGAAACAATCGTAAGCACGCCGGATTGTAGCCACAGGCTAATTTACATCCGCTGTCCCATACATAGATGTTCCCTGGTACACACAAATTACAATAAATAAAAACAAAGGCATGTTATAAAAATAGCAGCAGTACAATAGATAAATAATACAGATTCAGACAGTACAAAAGTGCAACCGTGTCATGATAAAGTGCTTACAGTCATCAAAAGTGCGTAGAAGGTCCTAGGAATAATATCTAGTTGAGCTGTGTTATAAGGTAGGTCTAAGGATATAATTCAATCACTTTCACTGCTATGAATAACTAAAGGTTTATATAATAATGTAAGTAATAATACTATTAAATATATATGCATACACGCTCACACATATACACACACACGCATATATATATATACACATGCATACATATATACATACATATATATGTACACATACATCCATACACACATATACATATCGACCTATAACTAGTGATGGCATTATTCATATTGCTATTTTGTCTATGTTAGTTATTATAATAATAGTAATGATAATAATAATAGTACTGGTAGTAGTAGTAATGGTAGCAACACAGCAAAATTACAGTAATGGCAACATCAACACAGTCATATAACAGTAATACAACAGTCAGAAATAGGTATACACTTCTAATAGTGGGTGCAGGTCTGGGTTGATAGCAACCAGTTTTTTAAATGCTTTTTGAAAGTAATATGTGTGGTGCATTCTCTGACTGTGAGCGGCAGGCTATTCCATGTCCTGCAACCCATGACGGATAGAGCAGCCTGACCGAAGGTGGTACGTCTGTAGGGGATAGTGCAGTCCCCTCTAGCTACTGATCTTGTGACCTTTGCAGATGGTTGGCTATCAGTGCGTTTTATAAAATCTTTCAAGGGTGGGGGGGCCAGGTTGTGCAGGGTTTTGTGTACCAGGCAGGCTCGTTTAAAATCAACTAAGTTGTTGAAACTCAGTAATTCGTGTCTGTTAAGGACGTTGCAAATGTGGTGTCTTGTTTGTTTTTTATCGAATACCTTTAGAGCTTTATTGTAAAGTGACTCAGCTGACTTGAGGTTGGTTACACCTGTAAGGGACCAGCTTGTAAGACAGTATTCGATACGGGAAAGAATTACAGAAAATAAAAACATTCGGGCTGCTGTATCCGTCAGGTTGTGTCTGATCTGCTTGAAGTTCTGCAGGTGAAATTTGGTGGTTTTAGATAGTATACTGACATGTTTTTTGAATGTTAGGGTCGAATCTAGGGTAACACCCAGGTATTTAAAATGCTCGACCATGTCAAGTTCCACACCATTTACAAACACGTTAGAGTTGGTTATTTTCGTTTGTCGTTTGCTGAACATCATACAAGCAGATTTCTTGGTGTTAAGCAAGAGACAAGATGCAGTAAGCCATTTCTCGATACATGATAAAGCTGATGTGAGAGAGGATGAGGCCTCTGTGATGGATTTTGCTTCCTTGAAGATCACTACATCGTCTGCATACATTATAGTGTGGACATTCTGATCAAGGCTAGGCAGGTTGTTAATGAATAGTGAGAACAGAATTGGTCCAAGGACCGATCCCTGAGGGACCCCGATACTGCACTCGAGACTGGCTGAGTTAACCCCATTTACCACCACATGTTGTTTTCTCCCCGAGAGGTAGGAGGCAAACCATTTTAAGGACTGTTCTGAGAGGTTAAAATGGGTCAGTCTGGACAGCAGTACGTGATGGTTCACAGAGTCGAAGGCTTTTTTTAAGTCAAGGAAGGTCGCCCCCACAATTGCATTTCTGTCCAGCAGGCCTTTGACCTTTTCTAAAAACACACACATGGCAGTCTCAGTGGAATGGTGGGTGCGGAAGCCAAATTGCATGGGGTGTAGTGGCGTGTGACCAAGGTTAAGGTGCTCCATTAATTGTCTGTTGATCCATTTCTCAGCTATTTTTGATATTACTGGTAAAATACTTATTGGTCGGTAATTGGATGGTTCAGTCTTTTTACCAGATTTGAAGATGGGTGTTATAGCTGCCACTTTCCAGACTGGTGGTACATGTGCGTGTTTAATAGAAAGGTTAATAAGGTGGGTGATAGGGCGAACCAGAGCATCTTTCTGTTGTTTCAGAAAGGTGCTGCTGAGGCCAAAAGCGTCCTTTGCACTGCTGCTTTTAAGACCCGAGATTAGGCTGGCTACATCATAGTCAGTTATCTCAATGATTGAGAAGATGGGTTTGTTATTGTCCAGAGTGCTGGCTGTGCATTTGGGAGAGGGGAATAGTTTGGCAATCTGAGCTACAGACTCTGAGAAAAAGTTGTTAAGACAATTTGCTAGGTTGATAGGTTCTATGACTAGGTTATTATTTATAATAAGTTCTAAGTTATTATTATTGTTTTCTGGCTTGTAATGTTGGCCTGTCAATTTGTTAATACTTTGCCAGATTAGTTTACCGTTGCCATGACTGTGCATTTGCAATAATTTTCATGAAGAAATCTGCTTTTAACTTCCTCAGGGTTTGGGTTACCTTGTTTCGCATGGAAGTAAATCTCAGGCGGTCCGTAGCTAGACCAGTTTTTAATGATTGCTTCCACAGTTCATCCCTCGTGCACATCAGTCTTCTGCAGTCCTCGTTTAACCATGGTAAAAAATGCTTTCTTTTTTTCTTGCCCCTCCCTCTAGAGGTGAAAAGGCCCGTGACCTCCTTGACTGACCTGTTAAAGAGATCACATGCATGAGTGACATCTTCACAGGATATAACATCAGACCAGTTGTTGTTGTGGAGGGCTACAGTTAAATTTTGCTGTTGACTCCTGGGTATAAAGTCATAGAGGGAGGTGGAGTTTACAGGTTTAACATGGAAACAGTGCCGTTTCTTTGTGAGTTTTCTGGTAGAGGATGGCATTATGGTCAGAGAGCCCGGTAAGGAGGTTGTAGGTTTTTACAACTCTGTCAGGGCATGTAGTAAATAGCAAGTCAATTCTTGTTCTAGAGTGCTGTGTTAGTCTGGTGGGCTGTTCAATCAACTGGGAGAAATTATGGTGATCCATAATTTCTTTCTTTCATGTTTTACATCCCAGTTGATGTTCAGATCCCCTACCAGGATAACTTCATTATTTGAGCTGAAATGGTCTAATAAAAGTTTGAGCTGGTCGTAGAAATCTGTCTTGGCAGATGGTGGTCGGTACACACATATCATTACAAAGGACATTTCAGGAGATAGTGATACTTTAACACTGACATATTCAATTTTCATCTCACTGGGTGCAGTTAGCCGAATGCACTTAAGTGAGTTTTTAATGTATAATAGGACCCCTCCACCTCTGCCATTTCTGTCTTGCCTAAATACTGAATAACCTGGCTGAAATACAGCAGCTTCTGGCGAGGAACTGGAGAGCCATGTTTCAGACATGCCTAGTATGTCAATGTTTGAGTCACACAGTAAATGTTCGATTTGTTCTCGTTTGGGAGTTAGGCTCCTGATGTTTATGTGACCACAGAGTAGCCCTTTGGGTTTGAGATGGTGGTCCCAGACTAACCTGGCATGATTGAGTGTCCTGAAGATTTTGATGGACCGGTGCTTCTTGAGGATGGGGTTCCTGGTCCTCTTTGCTGCTGGGTTAGCGGTGGCCGCTGGTGGTGGGGGAAGCCTCGGTTTAGCTGGGCTAGCCTTAGCCGATGGTCTGGCCCCGGTGATAGCCGCCGATGGTGAAGGCGGCCTCACAGCTGCTAGGCTATTGCTAGCCGTCGGCGCGACCCCGCTCAGTGTTTCCCCCAGAAAATTTGTTAGTTAAGGTGGTGTCTGACCTGTCGACGGGGGGGGGGGGGGGGGTGGTAGCGCGGAGATCTGTTGACGGGGGGGGGGGGGGTAGCGCGGAGATCTGTTGACTAACTTCACTGCAGTGTCAGACTGCAGTGAAGTTAGTTTTAAGTTGGATATTTGACAGACATTCGCTCCTTCTCAATACATTAAAAATTCATAGAAAATATAAGATGTGTTCAAATACAATAAAAACAGGTGGGTGTCATAGAGGAGGCTTAGCTCTACCATCCTGTGTTGATTTTGAGTCAACAGGTCATATGACCTGGGAGTTATTGAGCTATAATGCTCATATTTACAGTATAAAATAAATCAAAAATCCATATAAAATATTAAATGTGTTTAAATACAATAAAAACAGATGTGTCTCATAGAGGAGGCTTAGCTCTACCATCCTGTGTCGATTTTGAGTCAACAGGTCACATGACCTAGGAGTTATTGAGCTCTAATGCTCATATTTACAGTATAAAATAAATCAAAAATCCATATAAAATATTACATTTGTTTAAATACAATAAAAACAGGTGTGTGTCATAGAGGAGGCTTAGCACTACCATCCTGTGTTGATTTTGAGTCAACAACAGGTCACATTATTCATTATACAGTAAATATGAGCATTATAGCTCAATAACTCCCAGGTCATGTGACCTGTTGGCTCAAAATCAACACAGGATGGTAGAGCTAAGCCTCCTCTATGACACACACCTGTTTTTATTGCATTTAAACAAATGTAATATTTTATATGGATTTTTGATTTATTTTATACTGTAAATATGAGCATTAGAGCTCAATAACTCCCAGGTCATGTGACCTGTTGTTGACTCAAAATCAACACAGGATGGTAGAGCTAAGCCTCCTCTATGACACACACCTGTTTTTATTGCATCTGATATTTTATATGGATTTTTAATGTATTGAGAAGCGAGTGAGTGAGCGAATGTCTGTCAAATATCCAACTTCAAACTAACTTCACTCCAGTCGTCGTCAGTAGGAATTATAGGACAATATTATAGGGCCTGGACTTGATTTAATCTAATTAATTAGAGGCTTTGTAATTAGGCTAATTAATCGAAATTAAGCATATTTGACCTGAGAACAGTGAGAATAGAAATGGTTTTTCGTGCCAGTAGCCTACACTATTATGATGATTAACCTAGGCTACTGTATTTAAAGCAGAAGTAAGGGATCCGGTCGTTTTGGCTAATGCTGCGTTCCAGGTAGGCTTTTGAAACCGTAAATTACAGCTTCAAGTCACAACTTACGACTTTGTAGCGTTTCAGGCAACCCACTCGTGTTTTTCCGACCTGTTTTACCTGTGAAAGTCACTATAACGGCCACTCGTAACTTCCGACCCGTGAACTCGTACCAGATTGAACTGGTATGACTTCACAGGTCGGAAAAACACGAGTTACGAGTTTCCTTGAACACACCATAACAGTCCTCGTCCCTACGTCACCACATTCACGGCGTCCCTTGGCTGCACACACAGCCCTGCATGCCGTTCTCTCTCCTCATTGGATAAAAACTGTAGGATAATTAATTAATTAATTCCGATGTGTCGTCTGTTATATTTCAGTGTTGCCCAAACTCAAATCTTGAATAAGTTTCCGCTGTTTTCACATTTAAAAAGGTCTTTGTTTATGAGATTTGCTTGTACCTAGCTGCAGCAGCACCTAAAAAAAAACTCACTGTAACCTATCCAGCCTCGCTTCCAATAAAACACACACTCGTGTTATAATTGCGATCAGTGAAATATTTAACAATATAAAACACAATTTAAAATGACAGTTGATGTTGCTCCTAGTTTAAATGGATAAAGCTTCATATTTAAAAGTAGCGCAAGAGCTGTCAGAAAAATTAAAAGCAGCCTCCTCTCGTCGTATTTGCAGCAACACTGTTGCTTCAGGCTGCGATCGTGCTTTTTTTTTTATATCGCTCATACTCTCTCCATTAAAGGACAATTCCAGGCGAATTCAACTCAGGGGTGTATTTTCATATCATTTTAGGTCTAAAAGAATGAATCTGAAGATTTTCAGTTTAATTGCTCCTGTTTTGCGGTAGTTGCGTCTGTCCGTGCATCGCCACGGCAGCAATGAATGGGAGTGGATGTAAGTTCCGCTGTTTAGGCTGTTTCCAGCCCTCAAAGCCGCAATTTTTTTCCACAGACAGCATCAGATGGCTACTCAAACATGCACCGAGAAGTTTATTTACTTCAAGCAAGCCGACATGTTTGTAAAAGTCGATCTAATTCAAAGTCTCCCGGAGTCTCGCGCGAGCCCGAAGTTGCAGTGCTGGTGTGTTCAGGTGCAGTGGGAGCTACCGCTTGTGTCATAAACACAGGAATATCAACTCTTTACTTGCTTGAAGTGTACATTTTTTTCCACAGACAGCGTCAGGTGGCTACTCAAAGATGCGCCGAGAAGTTTTTTTTACTTGAAGCAAGTAAAGAGTTGATATTCCTGTGTTTATGACACAAACGGTAGCTTTTCCCACTGCACCTGAACACACCGAGCACGGCAACTGGGTCTCGCGCGAGACTCCGGGAGACTTTGAATTAGATCTAGTTTTACAAACATGTCGGCTTGCTTGAAGTAAATAAACTTCTCGGTGCATGTTTGAGTAGCCATCTGACGCTGTCTGTGGAAAACAATTGCGGCTTTGAGGGCTGGAAACAGCCTAAACAGCGGAACTTACATCCACTCCCATTCATTGCTGCCGTGGCGATGCGTGGACAGACGCAACTACCGCAAAACAGGAGCGATTAAACTGAAAATCTTCAGATTCATTCTTTTAGACCTAAAATTATATGAAAATACACCCCTGAGTTGAATTCGCCTGGAATTGTCCTTTAAAACAATTGCACTCCTCTGGGCTGAAATCATAGAACTTAAACATCATAACAAGAACATTATTGATTACAAGCTCTGTCACCAAGAAATGTATTTTTTTTTATTGTTAATTCTATTGTTCTCTCTTTAGTTAACTCTTATGCTGTCATGTGTAAATCTAGCTATTGTACTGACACGTGAGCTGGAATGTCTGAATTGTCTGTTGTTCAATAAAGTTGGAAGAAAAAAAAGTAGGCTACGTCGATCCCCTCATCGTCACTTTCCCCAATTTACAGTAATTGAGTGAATTCCAGTCTTTCAATATTGGATTCACTTTTTGTTTTTCTTAGGCCTAAGCTGTGTTTTATATGCACTGACGGTGCTTTGTGCAGCTTAGGCAGTAGTAGCTACTTTTTACAAACTGCAGGTGTGTGTGTGTGTGGTGGGGAGGAGGGGAGGAGGGGAGGAGGGATGGGAGGAGGGATGGGGGGTGGGGGTGGGGGTGGGGGCGGCGGCGTAGGTGAGGCAAAGATATTCAATAAATGGAAAGATACTCCATGAGCGGCTGCTCCAATGATATGAAATGGTTTCACTTCCTGTCTCTCTAAATGGGCGTGGCCAACCGTCACCCCACCTCGTCTGTGATCGTGTGTGTGGATTTATACAATTTTTAGGTAGATGAAAGTGAGATATTTATATTTTCTTATGATAACATTAAATATTTACACTACTAACAGTAATATTTAGCATGCCAAAAATAATTTAAATCATTTTCACGGGAGTTCGCGGCCGTTTGTTTGACGTTGCCTAGGAGATCGGTGCCAAATCTCACGAGAGTGTGTCGTAGAGACAGAGACAGGTCTGGAACAAAGTGGATTTTCTCCGGATCTCTCCGTCTGAAAATTACCATTTTGGTGTCAAACTGTTCAGAAGAGATGTGGCTTGTGAAAAATGAGTCCAAAATTTGCTTCAGTGACCGTGGAGAGAAAGACCCGACAATAATCGGTGTTCACATTAAATTGTCCCATAGGAATCAATACACTCCAAGCTGCCTCTGGTCTCTCTAAAGGGGCGTGGCCGTGCAGAAGCCCACGTGACATGCATACAGGAAGCTGACTCGTCATGAAAGGTCTTGGTTTATAAACCGTCTTTGGGTGAGGCGACGTACTTATCAACACGTAGGTGAGGCGACGTAGGTGAGGCGACGTACTTATCAACACGTAGGTTAGGCGACGTACTTATCAACACATAGGTGAGGCGACGTAGTTCAGACGTCAATTCCACACGACAGTCTCCTTTGGCTGGGTAACCGTGGCACTATCCACTCGCCATATAGTGTGATTACAGGCGTGCAGCAGCCATCACGCGTGAACGTGCGCGTGAACAGGGGGCCATTATAAGTCAATGAGGAAACTACATTACACGTCAGGCGCTGTCTGCTACTGAAGTCAAGCCAGCCCACACTTTGAAATCCTTGGTCAAGCCAGCCCACACGTTGTTTTAAGGTGCGTGCATATACGGCACATTACGGCAAGAGCGAGAAAGTGCCCGTAAAATGAAAGCAACGCCCCCGAAAAGTCTGATGTTGCATTTCAAAATAAAAGCCAGCCTTTCAAAATAAAGGCCTTTAACACTGCATTTGTGTACATTTACAGTATTATTTTAAGAAAAACTGCTAGTTATTACTGTACCATTCCACTTCAGACTGATAGTACTCGACCTGAAGGTGACACCCAGAAAAAATCAGACCAATCTGATGTGGAATTTCAGAATAAAAGCCCTCTGAACTTTGATATTTTTGTGTACATTTACAGTATCATTAAAAAAAAACAAAAAAACTGCTAGTTATTACTGTACCATTCCACTTCAGACTGATAGTACTCGACCTGAAGATGACACCCAGAAAAAATCTGACCAATCTGATGTGGAATTTCAGAATAAAAGCCCTCTGAACTTGCATATTTTGAAGTATTTGTGTACATTTACAGTATCATTTTTTAAAAACTACTAGTTATTACTGTACCATTCCACTTCAGACTGATAGTACACGACCTGAAGATGATACCCAGAAAAAATCAGACCAATCTGATGTGGAATTTCAGAATAAAAGCCCTCTGAACTTTAATATTTTGAAGTATTTTGTTTATATTTACAGTATAAATTAAAAAAAAACGCGGGTGTGGCACGTCCAGTTGATAGGTGCGCACGTAATATGAAACGATTGTACCGGCATAGTGTGTGTGTGTGTGTGTGTGTGTGTGTGTGTGCGTGTGCGCGTGTGTGTGTGTGTCACCCTGTGTCTCGACTCTGTGTTTTACAAGCCTTTCCCAAGCATTAAGTGAGTACCGGTAGGTTATATTCTGGCTGTATTTTTACCCTTGTTGACCTTGTTGACCGATAGTTGGCACCATCTGGCTGAGTTTAACCCTGTTTGTTCCTACCCAGTTTGATTAAGCCCAGCTCTGCACGCCTCTTTAAGGCTTGGTCTTAGTACGTTGGCTGTTGTGTTGCATCTTTGTTGTAAAAACACTTTTAGCTGTTGTTGTAGTTTATTCAATCTTGTGCACAAATTGTTACAGTCAGGCATCAATCAACAATCAATCAACATTCAATAATGCATTAATTAATTCAAACTTAATTCATAAATGTTAAGGTGGAGGCTGAATCTATTCAGCGTGTAAGTGCCTACACTTGAATTCTTCATTTCAGTTAAACCTTTGGAGCTCTTATAGTTTCAGTGTAACAGAAGAGAAGAGTCACTTGTTCAGTCTGCAGAAAGGTAAACATGTAGGAGGACGAGATATTGAAATGTTGTGACAGGCCACAGAGAACAAATATCCTACATTCTATCGTATTACAGAAAGGCATGACCTTTTTTACTTTAAATAAATATCAACAGATTACAATATAATCATCATCATAACTATGTGATTATTAATCACAGACTGTGTGTTGTGTCAATGGGACCAAGTGACATGTCAAGCAGAGCAGCTTTCTGCCACCAGAGGGAGACACACACTAGATTTTTTTTGAGTTGTTAGGATGGTTGAGATATGACAGATAATGTTGGAGAGAATGAGAGAACAAACACACAGATGAACATCCTGGTCAGGATTCGAACCCACAATCTCCTGCACAAGGGCCAGGTCCATATGGACCACAAGGCCCGAATTCTTAACAATAGCTACTATTAACTGTCCGTGTAGCACTGTTTTTTTTTATAAATGGTAAATATAAATGTGAAAAGAAGTTCAATAATGTTTCAAATGTGTTTCAATGATCCCAAATCTGAATGATGAAACACATATTTAGCTAGTTAGCCTATACGTTGGAACTTATTGGACAACAAAGTTACCTAAACATAGTTTTTTTTTCAATCTTCTAATATAGTGGTGCCCAAATTCTTCTCAGTGGCTAAAAGTGAATCGGGGGAAATTCCGTCCACAGGAGCAAATGTGGCAAGGTGAAGAGGGCCCGGGTGGGAGTCATGCGCGCTTGCCAGTCACCCAAAGGGACATCCCCTTGGCCAAGTAGCCAGGGCGCATGATCAATTGGAGACATAGTGACAGGACCACCACTGTCACACGTACATAGTCAGTCAAAGCTCACCAGAGTCACGTTTAAAAGATTTTACCTTAACCAGTAGTTTTTACCACTTGAAGGGCAATTGCAACATGTAATTTGACCAAAATTTGATTCCAGCTCCTGGTATTGCAGTGAAAGGGGGTTTCTGCCTCAAAATGACATTACAGTATATCACTCACGAGAGTTATATTTAGAAAACATATAGATATTGCAGTTTTGCACTTGCCCGAAATTGATTCCAGCTCCTGGTGTTGCAGTGAAAGGGGTTTTCTGACTTTCATTCAACAGAGGTATATTTACAAGATGTGACCTTAACCAACAATTTTTACCACTTGAGTTAAGAGAGTGAAGGGTATTCACGTTGCCTCTGGCCAGTCAGTGGAAGGCAGTCGGTTGATGTCATGTTTTAGTATCACCTGGGCTCGCTTGGAACCCGGGCTGAGGAGTTCCCAAAAAAGTGCAGGTACCAGGTACTAGTGGAAAAGCAAAAAAAAGGTGTACTGTAGAACTGTGACAAGTCGAGCCGAGTTGCCCTAGTGGAAAAGGGCTATTAGTTTCCACAATATCATCGTCATCACAATATCAAAATGCATGATAAACACATCGCAAAAGGTTGCCTAAAACACAGTTTATTTACAGGCGCCATGCCTTCACACTCATACACCTCATACAGTAACCGGAGCCACATTGCCAGACATTTAGTAACGTAACAACAACAATGGCGGATATCCGTTGGGTCCCTCAGATACCATGCCTGAATCGGTCCATGTGGGATCATTCGGGATATTTGTACTCGCACAACTTCTCAGGTTTAGTCAACTTCTAATCAAAGATAGGCTACTCTATGACAAGATGGCTCATTGGTACACTTCCTGCCTCCTGAGTGGGCGTGGTCACCCATGCCCCCACCTCTTGTTGTGAACGTGTCTGTGGATGGATAAAAGTTGTTGGTAGAGTAAAGTGAGCTATTTATATTTTCTTATGATAACATTAAATATTTACATATGTAGCTAACAGTCATATTTAGCATTATGAAAATAGGTTAGCGAGGGCGTTCACGAACATTAGTTCACATTACGTAGGAGATCTGTGCCGAATCTCGAAAGAGTCTGTTTTTGAGACAGAGACGGGTCAAGAGACAAAGCTAATTTTCCCCCTGATTTGTCCATCTGAAATTAGCCATTTTTGTGTCAAAATGTTCAGAAGAGATGTGGCTGAAAAATTACTCCAAAATTTTCTTTAGTGACTATGGGGCGAAAGAATCGACTATAATCTGTGCTCACGTTCACTTCTCCCATTGGAATCAATACAAGAGCTGCTGCTAGTCTCCTAAAGGGACAGAGTAGTGGTGAAACCCACGTGGCACAGATACAGGAAACTGACTCGTCATGGGGCATCTTGTTTCTTAACCGTCTTTGTTATAATGTTACGAGTTTGTGCAAGCTTTCCACTCTTGTTCTCTTTTTTTGGTGTATTTGTGTGGCAGCGTTACAACGCCACTACAGGCCTGACATATATGTACCACAGCGTATCGAGGTTGAACAGTGTCTGCGCACATTGCACTTTTTGCTGATTACGTGCAGACCTATCTCAGAGTGGTCTTGTTGAAAGATTTAGTGAAACTCTGTGGTGTTAAGAGCAGCACACTCACAGCCAGGCTGGCATCCAGACTTGTGGCTGTGAGCTGATGGTCACAAGTCAGATGAAACTGCGTGTGTGACTCTTGTAAGAAGCTGTAGGCACCTCTGTGGCTGTGTGAATAAAGTGAGTGCACACTAGTGTTGTTGTCAAATTGTTTCTCTTCTCAGTTCAGTTAAGCTCAGCGTGTAGGCCGGCAGTGGAAATGCCGCGTGGTTAGCTGTGTTCGCAATTGTCCACTCATTCACTCACTCCCTATTCCCTACATCGTGTATATGATATAGTGCACTACACCGGAGTTTTATGAACATTGCTCTGTTAAACTGCAATCAACTTTAATCTGTTACTTAAGTAATTTGGCTCCCAGGTGTATTATCTGGGTAGTCAAATTTTGGAGTAACATGTTTACATATATTTTGAAACTCTGGTTTTGGCTGGACCAACGCAATGTCAGGAAAAGGTATGGACTGTCTGTGTGACACACAGTTCAGGAATGACCTATTGGGCCATTTAGTTTGGCATACTTGCTGGACTGTCTGTGTGGTTTGGGTTGCCATGTCTGTGTCTGTCTACCTCTCTCAGCGACCAGTCTCTGAGCTGTCTCTAACCACTCACTCACCAGAGCTCCCCGGACAGAATGATTTTATATATCTCTGGGTCTCTTCAAATCAAATCAGTGACAACCAGCTTCTCATTAACAAACACACGTGAGGAATGAAAACACAATTGGAGACATGTGAACTTTGAATTACACAACTTGTTGTGCAGATTTTTTGTGCAGATGACAAGCACTGTTCTTGTAAAACTTTTTTTTTTTCGATGTGACCCAATTTTGCACACTTTTACATTTGTTATTAAATCAAGATTGATTTTTACGATGTTATTATTTGAAATGATAGTAGTAGTAATATCCTATATCAAGTTGATTGAAGATTTATTTCAACTCTGTGACACGACTATCAGATGTTTAGCCTCTCTGTTCCCACTGTGTCATTAAGATGCCACACTGAAGAAGAGAATACAAACTTTCGTATCGTGACGCTTGGCAGAGACACAAACTCAGAGTCATAATAAAACCTTCCTTCTTCCACTGGTTTGCAGACAGTCTGAGTCAGCTCCCAGAGAATCTGAAGTATTCTCTGACGTGTTCAGGATTTTACACACTCGTTTTGTTTTTAGAGACACACGTCATTTTGACTGTTTGTCCTACTTACCACTGACACAAAATCTAGTGAATTAAAACACAGCTTTAAATCTATAAAATAATACTGTTACTAACGTAATAAAAACAGAGCTCCATCAAGAAGCCTTTAGATTACATGTTTTGGGCTAGAGATTGTTGTTATAATAATATTCTGAGGAGAGAGTCTAGATCTTCTCTATTTGTAAAGTGCATTGGTGTTATATAAATCAAATTGACTAGATTTTTGGCAGCATATCTACAGGCAGCCGTGAAAAGTCTTATAGAAACCACTGAATTCACATCCCTCAAGATAAGGCCTTAACTCTTGATTGTTTTATCTTGCCAACTGAGGGGCTGTAACATTATCTTTATATTTTTTTCCGCGCCTAGACAGTTGCTTGAAAACTTTCACTCATCATGTCCATTTTTACAATTTATTTAATTTTGCACTTGTTGTATTGTACAATGCATTGTACAATACAATGTTTTTTTCAGTGCATTGAGCCCTCAGAGCCACATTAGCCTTTGACCCTATTTCTGGAAATATCTTCATGCAAACATTTCTCAAAAATCAGTGTTTTCCAGAATTTCACACCATTACGGCGCAGTGAAGTCTTCTCCTATTGATGTCACGCAGACAACGCTGGAGAAATGAACTGCGCCCAAAGACAAAACTCATGTCTTCTATCAAATCATGATAATTTCTCTCACACTCTGTTCTGGATGCTGCTGCTGCCTCTTTGTGTTTAATGCCCAGCTGAACGTTCAGCATTACTGCCGTCCTTCACCTCAGTCAAAATGTGAAAAATGTGACTGGGTCCATTTAAATATCTTCCACATAGTTGTCATTCTTGGACCTATGTGACCTATACGCAGTCAGCCTGTCTTGCTCTTCCTCTGTTCCTACTGCTTCACCTCCATGAGGCCAGAAAAACATGAAGACTCTGAGGTTTTAAGAAGGTTTTTACAACCAGATAATGAGATCAGATCACCAGCAATAATGGCTGTTCAGGCGTCAGTGGGTCATGTGTCATAGCTGAGGTTAAGTGACATCAGACCGGTATCGTCCATGTGACTCTGCATAAACGACAATATCCGTCACACACCCACCAGCCGTGACCAGAAAATCTCAACTTATTATTACATCTCATTCACCATGTTGGTGTTTGTGGTTACAGTAAGTGGGAAATATCTCAAAACCTACCGGATCGATCAAATTTTGTGATCCTCTGACTTTTCATCCAGAATCATCATCACATCAAAATATCATCTGCTTCTGCACATTATATTTTGTGCTAATTTGCAGCTATTAGCACAAACACAATGAACTAAGTTGGGAACAACAATGACAGGAATAATGAAGATGTTCAAAGAATACTGTAAATTAATATTTTTTCTCACACAATAATAAACTAGGAAAGGTTCTCTGTCTTTCTTAATTAGTCTTAGAACAAGAGTCAAATGCCCTTGTCCGAAGGCTATTAGTAATTAGAGTGGGAATACCTGTGTTCTGCACTTACACATTAAACTAAAATGAACGAGCATTTTTAACTGACTTCACCTATGGGGTTAAGACATCCCTCTTCACTCATTTAGATAAGAGAACATAGCACAGCTGAAGAAACTAAAAGAGAAATATATCAGTGAATTCACCATGTGACAGTAAAAATCTAAAGTCAAATGACCCAAATTTATCTGTTAAAGACTTGGACAGGCTGAGAAGATTATCACTGATAAGATTTCTGTTGGAGATTTAAGCTACAGTAGTACAGCACTAATTTAAACTGAACTCAGTGAGCAGCATGTTAGCACTTAGCAAAACTAACCCTTGACCTGATGGTGGCACTTCACCGCATGGGAATATGGATTTTTGTAAAATATTTTATGCCTTTCCATCCAATGGCCGTGAAGACACAAACTGTAACCGCAGACCAGAGGATAAATCAGGCTTCACTCTATTACAACTACGTTTACATACACAGTAATGCTCACATGAAGTTTTTGACCACCTTTATTGGAATAAAGTCATATTCTACATAAGCAATAATTGTATTTAGACAGGGTGTATTCTGATCCTAGTCACATTTATTGACACATGTACACCTTAATCTCACTAAGTTCGCTCCTTTTTCAGCAGTTGTGAGTGGAGCTGCTTCTTTGATACTGCTCACTGGGAATCCAAAAATATGATGATGAAGATAATTAATTGTCATAGGTCATGCATGTGTGTGCATGTGATCTTTTTTCTTTTGAACACTGGCTTTCTTATGTATATTACAAAGTGATGGATCAGTATCTAACAACCAGACAGTCCCAGAGCCTTAAACTGTCCCCGCCAACATGGCTAAAACAAACGTCCCTCAGAGTCGGGTCATGTCCAGTGTTCTTATGTAATTCACTAATGGATAACAACTGATTCCTGATTTAGTCATAGCTACAGTATGAGGTGTGTGTGTGTGTGTGTGTGTGTGTGTGTGTGTGTGTGTGTGTGTGTGTGTGTGTGTGTGTGTGTGTGTGTGTGTGTGTGTGTGTGTGTGTTCAGTGATCTTTTTGTGTTTTAATTTGTGGTGGAAATTTGCTGTGATTAGTATTCTCCTTGTAATGAGTAGTCTTTTAAGTAGTTGTAGTATAACCTTGTAGCAATCCTGTTAACTCCATTAGTGGAAACATTAGTGAAGGACACTAGGATGACCCACGTACAACCTTGTTTACCAACTGATCTAGGTTGTAAATTCCTATAGGTAAAACAACAACTGGGGTAGACATTCGTTAACACATCTGTTGAATTGTTTTATTGCCTGTGAAAGCTAGAAGTGCTTGTAGTAATGAAGTAACCAGAGTCATAAAGTGGCGTATAAGAAGGGTGCATGCTACCTCTCCAGTCTTGTTCTTTGACTCTCCACCTGTGTGTGTGTGTGTGTGTGTGTGTGTGTGTATGAGGTGAAATCAAAGTCAAAACAACTGGAAAGACGCGCAGCGACGTGTGTGTGCACGCATGGTTACTTTGTTACGCGTGCGTGCGTGCGTTGTTACGCGCAGGTTGTATTTCACGCGTGACAAAAACTGCGTACGTATGAAGCAGCGTGTGCAAAATTAAAGCTATGGTCTACGTTTTGAAAGAGGATGAGAAAAATTTGAAAAAAGCACCTCTCACACACCCCCGCCCCTCCCCTCTGAGCTCGTATGGCCCGCCCCTGGGGACCTCCTCGCGACACGCCTCCCCCCCCTCCCCTCCCCTCACAGAGCAGAGCGGAGCAAGCAACAAGCCTGCTGCCTGCAGAAACCAAACGCGGCTTTGAATGCGGAGTAAAATGTCATATTCACAGTCACAACTTCCCCAATAAAACCAAAGATTACCTGTTCAACATAAACTCAGCACCGCCGCTGCAGCCTGGGTCTCTCTGCACCGCGGCGCCGCGGAGCTCCAGGCCCGACTCTTCCTGCTCCTCTCCCCCAGACACAGGACCCTGTCCTGGGTCACCCAGCGCCAAGAGTCTCCCTGTAGCATGAGGCTGTGCTCGGCGCTAGCCCACTAATACCGCCTCGTTACCGGCAGCTGGTGCACAGCGGCGGCATCGGGGCTGGCGCCGCCGCTGTGCACCAGCTGCCGGTAACGAGGCGGTGCCAGTACCGTCGTCGCCGTCCCCGGCAACGGGACCGCGGCGACCGCTGGTACGAGCAGCGCCGCCATTAGCAACCATTAGCACAGCCTCATGCTACAGGGAGACTCCTCGCGCTGGGTGACCGGCCACAGGGTGCTGTGTCTGGGGAAGAGGAGCAGGAAGACCGGGGCCTGGAGCTCCGCGACACCGCAGTGCAGAGAGACCCGCTCAGGCTGCGGCTGGAAGCGGCTGTGTGTCGGGGAGAGGAGGAAGACCAGTAGCTCAGCAGGGCCGCGGTGTGCAGGGTGCAGAGCACCCCGGTCAGGCTGCGGCTGGAAGCGGCTGTGTGTCGGGGAGAGGAGGAAGACCAGGAGCTCAGCAGGGCCGCGGTGTGCAGGGTGCAGAGCACCTCGGTCAGCTGCAGCTGGAAGCAGCTGTGTGTCGGGGAGAGGATCAGGGAGACTCGACGCGGCACCGGTACTAGTAATACGGGCAGCAACACATTCTGTGCTTCTGTACTGTTCCTCTCTGAATCCTAGTGGGGCTTTTTTTCGGCAGACTGACCGGGGGTGGGGGGCAGCAGGTGCTGAATTGGTGGGTTCATGTGTCTGTGGTTGAGCAGCTCAGAGCGGTTACAACTACTTGTAGTTTCTAAGCGGAGGGGGTGGGGACGAGGCGGGTCGAGGAAGAGCCGGCGAGACGAGGGGATAGGATGGAGGGTACGAGCCAATGGGAGCCGGACGGGGCGCGCGGCGCCCATTGGTCAATTTCTATGCAGGCCCACGGCTGATAGACTGAATGGATTTTTTTGGTTCTTTTTGCTATTTATATTGTGTATATCGGACCACAGGACCATAATCGCTGTATAAACTATGTTAATAATAATTACCAACAGTGACGGCTGGTATCAATGGGCTAGTGGGGCTAAGCCCTCCCTGCATTACACAACAAAAGATGAGGAAAAAATATTATATATAGCCTATATTATATTCTCTAAATAACATACAAAAGATTGTTCTAAGTCTTAGTAAAATCGGAACTGGCAACAATATTAAATAGTTTCAAGAATAACACAGGATATCTCTAAATGGGCTAATTTTAATCAGCCCCAGCTCACCGAGTCTGCTCTCATTCATTTTCCGACTGTGGATGATTGACAGGTGCCATGTCCCGCCCTCGCCATTGACCGACTGTTGGGGCTAATTTCATTCAGCCCACAGGCCGAGCGGTTCTGACCAATCAGCAGCGGGCTGACGCAGGGTCAGTGATTGACAGGCGTCATGTCCCGCCCCCTTGGTTAACTTGTCATTGGGGCTAATTTCATTTAGGCCGCGTTCAGACTGCAGGCAAATCTGATTCATATCTGATTCCTTCTCATATCCGATTTTTAGGGCTGACTGTCCACACTGATTTTAGCAAGTGTCCAAATCGCATTTGGCTCTGTTCAGACTGGGCCACATTATTGACCCATCTGACAGGTTGCTGTAGCAACGACGTCGGAGCGAGGCTCCGCCGTATGTGACAGACGATGCCTCGCGGACGCAGCGGCTGCAGCACCGGGCAGATCAGCTGCAGCACAGTGATCTGCCCGGTGCTGCAGCCGCACTGCCCCGCTAGTTTCAACCTCAGCCCGCCTGGTGTGTCTGTGTGTGTGTGTACGTGAGGACGTGTGTACGTGTACCAGAGACTGGTGTGTATGTGTGTGTACGTGTACGTGTACCAGAGACTGGTGTGCGTGTGTGTGCAGCCACAGAGACGGGAAACTCCAGCACCCCAGAGCTGGGAGCGCGACGGCAGTCGGCTCCCAGGCAGTTTGCATAAAATAAAAGTAACAAGGAGGAAATTGATATTTAACTGGAGCTCACGGGACCGTACGGGACCTGTAACACAGTGACAGCGCCGCAGAGAGTGACGTCACGGACAGTCAGAACCGATCTGAGTGTTTGGAGCTGTTCAGACTGAGACGCATCTGTCCAAATGCGATATGAAACTACCTCCTGGAGGTGGTTTCGATCCGTTTTGCAAAAATCGGATTTCATGTGATTTGGGACTGTTCAGACTTCAAAAGAGCCATCCAGTTCCAATCTGGATGGGATAAAAATCGGATTTTTGCTGGCAGTCTGAACGCGGCCTTAGCCCAACACCGCTGTTTTCAGACCAATGACAGGAACCGGAGGAAAAGTTGTGTTGTTGTGGGAGGGAGAAGACAGAAACAGCGGCGCTAGGCGCTAGCATCACAGGTAGCATTACTTTACTGCTCCAAACTGTCTTTGCTAACATGAACGAAGTGGAGAATCTAGTTTCTAAACTCACCGGGAGCACCAGACTTAAATGACATGGCGATAACAGACCAGAAAGGCCGTCGATATGAGCTGCATCGTCTTTTTTATTTATTTATTTATTTTTTAATTGAGCAATATCGTCGGGTGTGTGTGCGTGCGTGCGTGCGTGCGTGTGTGTGTGTGTGTGTGTGTGTGTGTGCGTGCGCGTGCGTACGTGTGTGTGTGTGTGTGTGTGTGTGTGTGTGTGTGCGCGTGCGTGCGTGAGAGAGGGAGAGAGAGAGAGAGAGACTGTGTGTGTATGTGTGAGATAACCAGGTGAAGTTTTTTTTTTTGGACTAGACCCTTACTTAATGCAGTGTGTAGGCCTAGTTAGTTGCTATACTTTTGTGAGATGGGATAACCCTAACTTTTAGCTGTGTTAACCATTTAATGGGTATAATTTATTTATTAGCCCACCCAACTAATTTGACCACCAGCCGCCACTGATTACCAATGCTCCAAATCGTAGACCATAGCTTTAAGTCTTTGACTTTTCTATTGTTTTGTTATTATGATATTTGGAAACTTCGCTCCACAGCGGCCAGGTCCCGGAGCAACTCTCTCCACACCCCCCGCTTGCGTCCGCCCCCCGCACCCCCCACCCCCCGGCCGGAGCTCCATGGTCCATATGCCATCCCTGCACCAGAGTTCCCCGGGTCACGCTGCTGATCCGCCCCGCGGAGCAGGCAGCTCGCAGCGGCCTCTTCCTACAGCGGATCGCTCCGTCCCGGACCAGGGAGCGACGTCGCCGCAGCCGCCACTGCCGCTGTGAGCTGCCTGGTCTGCGGGGCGGAGCAGCAGCTTGACCCGGGGATGGCATATGGACCACGGTCCACAGCGGCTCAGACGCAAGGTGTGGAGAGAGTGGCTCCGGCCGGCCGCTGTGGCCAGCTGGGACACGGATTATTCTCTCTGTCTTCATTGAACAAATAAATCATGTCATGCAACAGCCTATATATCTGTATCTCGTATTGGATCGACTGCACCATCTACTGGATGAAAATGAAAATGCAACACAGAACAACTAAGTTACACTACGCGTCACGTTACGCGTAGTGGTGCACACCGGGCAGATCAACTTCCGGCTGCGCAGCAATAGATTCTGCGACCGCACGCGCGTGTGAACGCGTAACAACATTAGTTAAACAGTGACAGACAGACGTGCACAATCTGCTTCATACGAACGCAGCTTCTTGTCACGTGTGACACAGTTTGCGCACGTCGTTTCCGCGTACGCGTGAGCGCCTGACAAAAATGTTCAATCAGCTTCACGCGAGCGTTAATGCGTGCGTTCGCTGAAAAACGCATGAATGTTACACGTGGTCACTACGCGTATGGCGAGTGTATTGTGCCAAATCTATGGCGAGTTTATTGTGCCAAATCATGGATTACCAGGAGAAGGAGAAAGAGCAACCTCCCCTCCCGTCGCCGTCTGAACGTGTGGATTTTTGAATGGGAGTGGATAGGACAGCAGATGAGAGACCGGCGGCGACGTCACGGCGAGTGCACTGAAGGAACGTGTGACGGCGGCGACGTGACGGCGGCGTATGTTAGAATTACCAACAAATTTACGCCTGCTCTGGACGTCTGAACTAAGTACGTCGTCACCACAAACGTGTGAAACGACGTGTGAAACTAACGTCGCCACCATTGACGTGTGAAACACACGTCGTCGCTACTACGCCGTCGTCAGACTGCAGTGAAGTTAGTTTTAAGTTGGATATTTGACAGACATTCGCTCCTTCTCAATACATTAAAAATCCATAGAAAATATAAGATGTGTTCAAATACAATAAAAACAGGTGTGTGTCATAGAGGAGGCTTAGCTCTACCATCCTGTGTTGATTTTGAGTCAACAGGTCACATGACCTGGGAGTTATTGTGCTATAATGCTCATATTTACTGTATAAAATACATACAAAATTCATATAAAATATTATTTGTGTTTAAATGCTATTAAAACAGGTGAGTGTCATAGAGGAGACTTGGATCTTCTGTCCTGTGTTGATTTTGAGTCAACAGGTCACATGACCTAGGAGTTATTGAGCTCTAACGCCCATATTTACTGTATAAAATAGGCCTATATAAAAAATTCATGTGACCTGTTGGCTCAAAATCAACACAGAATGGCAGAGGTGAGCCTCCTCTATGACACACACCTGTTTTTATTGCATTTAAACACATTTACTATTTTAAATGAATTTTTAATATATTTTATACAGTAAATATGAGCATTAGAGCTCAATAACTCCAGGTCATGTGACCTGTTGACTCAAAATCAACACAGGATGGTAGAGCTAAGCCTCATCTATGACACACACCTGTTTTTATTGCATTTGAACACATCTTATATTTTATATGGATTTTTGATTTATTTTATACTGTAAATATGAGCATTAGAGCTCAATAACTCCAGGTCATGTGACCTGTTGACTCAAAATCAACACAGGATGGTAGAGCTAAGCCTCATCTATGACACACACCTGTTTTTATTGCATTTGAACACATCTTATATTTTATATGGATTTTTAATGTATTGAGAAGCGAGTGAGTGAGCGAATGTCTGTCAAATATCCAACTTCAAACTAACTTCACTGCAGTCGTCGTCAGTAGGAATTATAGGACAATATTATAGGGCCTGGACTCGATTTAATCTAATTAATTAGAGGCTTTGTAATTAGGCTAATTAATCGAAATTAAGATTAGCCTAGGCTACTGTATTTAATAGCCTACTTAAATCACAGCATAAAGTGATTTGTCCCTGTGTGATGTCGAGGGACAGGTCAGGACAGTCTGAAGACAGAAAGCTCTGAGTTTGAAGTCCTGGACAAGTCTGTGTCTTGACCACATGTCAGCTGATCAGCTGCAGCAGTGCAACTCCGCTCTTCTCAGCTCCACCGTGACCAGCGCTTTTTTTTTTTTCTTTTTTTTTTAATGATGCTCCTAAAGACTGGAGGATAGGCTATTGTAACCCCCCCATCTGGTCAGACAGAGCTTCTTTAGATCAAGTATCATTTGAACCACGAGCCTTCTCATCCCCCTACAGTAGGCTAGCGCACAGCGTCTCCCAGACCATCATATGTAGCCTACTGTAAATTCTCAAAAAGGAGGGGGAAAAAAAGGCGAAAAGGGAGATGCCGGTTGCACTGGGTCAGGTCTGTCTCCAGGTTTCAGCAAATAAAAGCCGGTCTCAATTAGAAGCCGGGTCTGTTTTGTATAAGTTCTAGTGAATGAACAAAACCTCTGAAAGTGCTTAATTCCTGCTACAGTTCTTAAAGACCTGATGGTCCGATCTGATCCGCTATTGCGGCCAGACTCACGTGCATTAATTCTCGTCCATTCTCGAATTAATTATGATTAGATATTATTTCCCATCTTTGCTGAGCTGATGTTTTAAATGAAATAGCTAAAAGCGTCCCATAGATGCTTGTCTATTAACATAACCTACTGTGTGACTATAAACTACAGGTAACTTATGCTTAGCTCATAACCTGTTATGTTCAGAGTTTAATCATAAAATCGGATATAAGGGCGCCGCTCTTTCACCATTTAACTCATTTACAGCTGCGTCACCTTTACTTTGAAAGTCCAGTGGAGCTGGATCAGAACGGAGCGTTTGTACGGAGGGAGAGATCAGCTGATCCGCTGCTGTTGACTTTCTCTCTGAGCGTCTCCGCCGAGAGTTGTCTCCGCCTACAGATGTTCTCCTCACCCGTTGAGCTGAGCGTCAGGAGGTCATTAGCTATAGCCTATATTTTACTTTTATATACAGTCACCACTGATAGAAGTTGTTCGCTCGCAGCAGGACGGATAATCAGATGGATAATCGGTAAAGTTAATAATTTCACTTAATGTGGCCGTGAATAAATTAATTCCGATGTGTCGCCTGTTATATTTCAGTGTTGCCCAAACTCAAATCTTGAATAAGTTTCCACTGTTTTCACATTTAAAAAGGTCTTTGTTTATGAGATTTGCTTGTACCTAGCTGCAGCACCTAAAAAAAACCTCACTGTAACCTATCCAGCCTCGCTTCCAATAAAACACACACTCGTGTTATAATTGCGATCAGTGAAATATTTAACAATATAAAACACAATTTAAAATGACAGTTGATGTTGCTCCTAGTTTAAATGGATAAAGCTTCATATTTAAAAGTAGCGCAAGAGCTGTCAGAAAAATTAAAAGCAGCCTCCTCTCGCAGCAACACTGTTGCTTCAGGCTGCGATCGTGCTTTTTTTTTATATCGCTCATACTCTCTCCATTAAAACAATTGCACTCCTCTGGGCTGAAATCATAGAACTTAAACATCATAACAAGAACATTATTGATTACAAGCTCTGTCACCAAGAAATGTATTTTTTTTTATTGTTAATTCTATTGTTCTCTCTTTAGTTAACTCTTATGCTGTCATGTGTAAATCTAGCTATTGTACTGACACCTGGAATGTCTGAATTGTCTGTTGTTCAATAAAGTTGGAAGAAAAAAAAAGTAGGCTACGTCGATCCCCTCATTGTCACTTTCCCCAATTTACAGTAGGCTAATTGAGTGAATTCCAGTCTTTCAATATTGGATTCACTTTTTGTTTTTCTTACTGTACGTTCAGACCGAAAGCGTCGAGAGCGTCGCGGTGGCCGGAAGTCATTCATTTTCAATGAGAACCAGCGTCGAGGAGCGTTGAAGAGCGTCAAAGGCGTTGGCGTCGCGTTTTGGCGGCGAGAGCGTCAGGAGAAAGTTGAAATCTCCTGAACTTTATGCTAATGAGCGATGATGCGGAGCAGCGGCAACCAATCAGAGTGTAGATGTCGCGGCCCCTTTAAATGGATGACCAACCACAACCGACGTCAACTTCTTTGACGCGCATCAAAACGCCAGGGTGTTCAGACCACCAGCGTCGCGGAAAAGCGTCAAGAGCGTCTTTTGACGGTTTTGACGCTTTTGGTCTGAACGACCCATTAGGCCTAAGCTGTGTTTTATATGTACTGACGGTGCTTTGTGCAGCTTAGGCAGTAGTAGCTACTTTTTACAAACTGCAGGTGTGTGTGTGTGGTGGGGAGGAGGGATGGGAGGAGGGATGGGGGGTGGGGGTGGGGGCGGCGGCGTAGGTGAGGCGACGTACTTATCAACACGTAGGTGAGGCGACGTAGTTCAGACGTCAATTCCACACGACAGTCTCCTTTGGCTGGGTAACCGTGGCACTATCCACCCCTCATACCAAATCAAGGATTACCAGGAGAAGGAGAAGGAGCAACCTCCCCTCCCGTCGCCGTCAGAACGTGTGGATTTTTGAATGGGAGTGGATGGGACAGCAGATGAGAGACCGGCGGCGACGTCACGGCGAGTGCACTGAAGGAACGTGTGACGGCGGCGACGTGACGGCGGCGTATGTTAGAATTACCAACAAATTTACGCCTGCTCTGGACGTCTGAACTAAGTAGGGGAGAGCGGGGCACAACCTAACGGATTTTGTTTTGGGTAAATATCTACAGATATATTTGAGTTAGATAATTTTTTTTTTTTACACAAGCAACATACACATCTCTACTACAAATGAGCACTGGAAGTTTGTTTCTAGAACTTACCATTCTTTTACAATTTCACCACAGATGGAGGAAGTGAAACGTTACAACCTACCCCACTGGTGGGGTAGGTTGTAACAGGGAGGGTGTTAGTTGTAACGCATGCTGGAAAGGTTTGTTTAAACAATTGATTCAGTACAATTTTATCTGAAGACTGATTGTTTGTCCATCTATGATACTAATAGATACTCTGTAAGAAAAACATTGCTATTTTTAGAAAATAAAAGATGAAGAGCACTTTCAAAAAAGCTTTAATATAATTGGAATTAATCAGGCTGTCATTAGAACAAAAAAAACGCTCTCCAAAATGGAACATGAAATTATTATTTTAAGTTTAACTGATATAATGTATTTTAATAATAATAATAATGATAATATTAATATTAATAATAATAATGCTCACTCTCCCTTTTCTTTCTAGACCTCATTCGGGAGATTAATTGCTTTTATCAAGGGTGCAAACCTGTCACACACTGTTTCGTTTTTTATTTCTATTTAATTTTCATCTTAATTTTTATTTCTGTTTTGTGTAATTTATTTATTTATTTATTTATGTTATGATTGTGCTTGATCAGTTTTTTGACGAGGTGACAAAATCATGGAAGGAAAAAAAAATAGGCCAATATATATATTATTTTTTAATTATCAATAATTCAAATTATTATTGACACTAATGACCTGTTTTGCATTTAAAACGGCTATTTTCGCTGAAAGGTTAAGTTTGCACCCCTGTTTTATATCGAAGACTACATGAGGGGTTAGTTGTAACACAGTGTTACAACTAACCCCTCATGTAGTTTCCTTACTCTTGCCTAGCTAGCACTGGCTACGAGCTAGCTACAAGCTTTAGCATGGTACCATTTTTTAGCTAAGAAAACGCTGAAAAAGATGATATAAGAATGGTTTTGGGGACTTGCACACATGCTTCAGCAACCAAAAAACTAGCGATATGGAAAAATATACTTTCATGGCGCTAAAACACACTTTCGCGCCTAACTCTGTGAAATCGCAGCGGGATCTTCTGAATCTCCTCCACATAAAAGTGCTAACTAATACGGACCTGTGGCCGGAAGTTGGCGGAAGTTGACTTGTGCGTCTGGATAAAAAGTCCGTGTTTCAACTTGCCCCGCGTTAGGTTGTGCCCCGCGCTCCCCTACGTCGTCACCACAAACGTGTGAAACGACGTGTGAAACTAACGTCGCCACCATTGACGTGTGAAACACACGTCGTCGCTACTACGCCGTCGTCAGACTGCAGTGAAGTTAGTTTTAAGTTGGATATTTGACAGACATTCGCCCTTTCTCAATACATTAAAAATTCATAGAAAATATAAGATGTGTTCAAATACAATAAAAACAGGTGTGTGTCATAGAGGAGGCTTAGCTCTACCATCCTGTGTTGATTTTGAGTCAACAGGTCATATGACCTAGGAGTTATTGTGCTATAATGCTCATATTTACTGTATAAAATACATACAAAATTCATATAAAATATTATTTGTGTTTAAATGCTATTAAAACAGGTGAGTGTCATAGAGGAGACTTGGATCTTCTGTCCTGTGTTGATTTTGAGTCAACAGGTCACATGACCTAGGAGTTATTGAGCTCTAACGCCCATATTTACTAGGGGTGTGCATTGGCACTGCCCTCACGATTCGATTCGATTACGATTCAGCAGGTAACGATTCGATTCGACTCGATTCTACGATGCATTGCGATGCATTGCAATGCATCAAAATTCTACTGCACACAACACGGCAAATTTTTCATCAGTCATGAAATATTGAACAACAGATTTTATCGGCTGCTATGTATTATCACTCTCCTGTATCTTTGACATAAATGTCATAAAATAAAATAAAATTGAATGGTACAGGTATTGGATATGGGATTTTCAAACCTGAAAAAGAAAACATAAATCACTTCTAGGGCTGCCCCCAAAAATTAGCCGACCAAAATTTCATTGGTCGATTGGTCGCAGGAAAAAACAAACAAACCTTTGGAGCTGTGTCTTTAACTCAAAATCAATGACTTAACTCTATGAAAGACTACGGGGCTTTTATTTTGAAGGGCCCGATACAGGAAGTCGTGACACTTTCTGTTGTGGTTGTTTTTACCAAGGGGGCAGTTGTCGGTCTGAGAAGTGAAGCTCACTTCCGCGTTCAAAAAGCTGCAATCCCCTCGGCTGTCGCTGGGGGCTGGCTCCAGAAGGGAGCAACTCCAACTGAGCCCCATGTTAAAATAGCCGATTTTACAGCTTAAAAAAACATATTTACAGCCTGGTACATTTCATTTTTTTGGTCTCAACCGATAGTTTCTACCCCCGCACACACTCTGAGGGGGGTGAATTTTTTTTAAACTCTACCGTTTTACTATTATTAGGTTTAAAGTTCTGGCCAATTAGGGCGCAGAACCGTTGAGTGACAGGTCCGGAGGCCGCTGCTTCGAGGCCAGTGGGCGGGCTCTCGGCCGGCCAACGGCCGCACCGCTCCAAATATGGCAAGTAGAATCCAACATGGCGCGGTTCAAACCCCCGTAGTAGCGGCACAAAACAGACTCCCCCAAACCAATGGGTGACGTCACGGATGCTACGTCCATTCTTTTTACAGTCTATGGTTTTTACACGGCACGGCAGGTCTCTCTCTCTCTGCATCAGAGACCCCCCCACCCAGCCTGAGCTCAGTCACTCCCCCTCCTCTACTGTGTTAATTGGTGATAAACGGGCATACTACCTATAGTAACGGTAAAACCCGACCGGCTTGTTGAATCTCGGACCCAACACGGCCGGACTCACGAGCGTTAATTAATTAATTCTCAACCCGACCGCGGGTGAAAAAAAAAAAAGGAAAAAGAAAGCCAGCGGCAACACTTACTGCTGGTGCTGCCGCTTAGCATGTAGCTACCATGGATGTATTATGGTAGCTACAGGCTGCGCATGTCGTTGCTCCGGAAACGCCCCCGGAGGTAATTGAAACTTCACAACTTTATTTGAGGCCAGAAAATAAACAGTGACATAATCGATTATGGCACGTTGCCGCATCGATGCTGAATCGTGCATGTCCCGCATTGCAATGCATCGCCGAATCGATTATTGTTGACACCCCTAATATTTACTGTATAAAATATATAAAAAATTCATGTGACCTGTTGGCTCAAAATCAACACAGAATGGCAGAGGTGAGCCTCCTCTATGACACACACCTGTTTTTATTGCATTTAAACATATTTACTATTTTAAATGAATTTTTAATATATTTTATACAGTAAATATGAGCATTAGAGCTCAATAACTCCCAGGTCATGTGACCTGTTGGCTCAAAATCAACACAGGATGGTAGAGCTAAGCCTCCTCTATGACACACACCTGTTTTTATTGCATTTAAACAAATGTAATATTTTATATGGATTTTTGATTTATTTTATACTGTAAATATGAGCATTAGAGCTCAATAACTCCAGGTCATGTGACCTGTTGACTCAAAATCAACACAGGATGGTAGAGCTAAGCCTCCTCTATGACACACTTTGCATTTGAACACATCTTATATTTTATATGGATTTGTAATGTATTGAGAAGCGAGTGAGTGAGCGAATGTCTGTCAAATATCCAACTTCAAACTAACTTCACTGCAGTCGTCGTCAGTAGGAATTATAGGACAATATTATAGGGCCTGGACTCGATTTAATCTAATTAATTAGAGGCTTTGTAATTAGGCTAATTAATCGAAATTAAGCATATTTGACCTGAGAACAGTGAGAATAGAAATGGTTTTTCGTGCCAGTAGCCTGCACTATTATGATGATTAGCCTAGGCTACTGTATTTAATAGCCTACTTAAATCACAGCATAAAGTGATTTGTCCCTGTGTGATGTCGAGGGACAGGTCAGGACAGTCTGAAGACAGAAAGCTCTGAGTTTGAAGTCCTGGACAAGTCTGTGTCTTGACCACATGTCAGCTGATCAGCTGCAGCAGTGCAACTCCGCTCTTCTCAGCTCCACCGTGACCAGCGCTTTTTTTTTTTCTTTTTTTTTTAATGATGCTCCGCAGCGACCGGCTAAAGACTGGAGGATAGGCTATTGTAACCCCCCCCCATCTGGTCAGACAGAGCTTCTTTAGATCAAGTATCATTTGAACCACGAGCCTTCTCATCCCCCTACAGTAGCCTAGCGCACAGCGTCTCCCAGACCATCATATGTAGCCTACTGTAAATTGTCAAAAAGAAGGAGAAAAAAAAAAAGGCGAAAAGGGAGATGCCGGTTGCACTGGGTCAGGTCTGTCTCCAGGTTTCAGCAAATAAAAGCCGGTCTCAATTAGAAGCCGGGTCTGTTTTCTACAAGTTCTAGTGAATGAACAAAACCTCTGAAAGAGCTTAATTCCTGCTACAGTTCTTAACCTGGTCCCGACCAGGTTATGTTCAGAGTTTAATCATAAAATCGGATATAAAGGCGCCGCTGTTTCACCATTTAACTCATTTACAGCTGCGTCACCTTTACTTTGAAAGTCCAGTGGATCTGGATCAGAACGGAGCGTTTGTACGGAGGGAGAGATCAGCTGATCCGCTGCTGTTGACTTTCTCTCTGAGCGTCTCCGCCGAGAGTTGTCTCCGCCTACAGATGTTCTCCTCACCCGTTGACCTGAGCGTCAGGAGGTCATTAGCTATAGCCTATATTTTACTTTTATATACAGTCACCACTGATAGAAGTTGTTCGCTCGCAGCAGGACGGATAATCAGATGGATAATCGGTAAAGTTAATAATTTCACTTAACGTGGCCGTGAATAAATTAATTCCGATGTGTCGCCTGTTATATTTCAGTGTTGCCCAAACTCAAATCTTGAATAAGTTTCCGCTGTTTTCACATTTAAAAAGGTCTTTGTTTATGAGATTTGCTTGTACCTAGCTGCAGCAGCACCTAAAAAAAACCTCACTGTAACCTATCCAGCCTCGCTTCCAATAAAACACACACTCGTGTTATAATTGCGATCAGTGAAATATTTAACAATATAAAACACAATTTAAAATGACAGTTGATGTTGCTCCTAGTTTAAATGGATAAAGCTTCATATTTAAAAGTAGCGCAAGAGCTGTCAGAAAAATTAAAAGCAGCCTCCTCTCGTCCTATTTGCAGCAACACTGTTGCTTCAGGCTGCGATCGTGCTTTTTTTTTTATATCGCTCATACTCTCTCCATTAAAACAGTTGCACTCCTCTGGGCTGAAATCATAGAACTTAAACATCATAACAAGAACATTATTGATTACAAGCTCTGTCACCAAGAAATGTATTTTTTTTATTGTTAATTCTATTGTTCTCTCTTTAGTTAACTCGTCATGTGTAAATCTAGCTATTGTACTGACACGTGAGCTGGAATGTCTGAATTGTCTGTTGTTCAATAAAGTTGGAAGTAGAAAAAGTAGGCTACGTCGATCCCCTCATCGTCACTTTCCCCAATTTACAGTAATTGAGTGAATTCCAGTCTTTCAATATTAGATTCACTTTTTGTTTTTCTTAGGCCTAAGCTGTGTTTTATATGCACTGACGGTGCTTTGTGCAGCTTAGGCAGTAGTAGCTACTTTTTACGAACTGCAGGTGTGTGTGTGTGTGGTGGGGAGGAGGGGAGGAGGGGTGGGGGTGGGGGCGGCGGCGTAGGTGAGGCGACGTACTTATCAACACGTAGGTGAGGCGACGTAGGTGAGGCGACGTACTTATCAACACGTAGGTTAGGCGACGTACTTATCAACACATAGGTGAGGCGACGTAGTTCAGACGTCAATTCCACACGACAGTCTCCTTTGGCTGGGTAACCGTGGCACTATCCACTCGCCATACTACGCGTAGTGTGATTACAGGCGTGCAGCAGTCATCACGCGTGAACGTGCGCGTGAACGGGGGGCCATTATAAGTCAATGAGGAAACTACATTACACGTCAGGCGCTGTCTGCTGCACAGGCGTCAAAGCACGCAGGTGTGACACGTCCAGTTGATAGGTGCGCACGTAATATGACACGATTGTACCGGCATAGTGTGTGTGCGCGTGTGTGTGTGTACAGTATGTTTCACTGTTATGTGAAATATTTCTTCAATATAACTTAACATCAGTCTGTGTGTCTCTAACCACCAGCTCTGCTCTCTTCATTAATCTGCTAACCAGCTTCCACATGGCTCCTGTTAACACACACATGCATGCACGCACGCACGCACGCACGCACGCACACACACACACACACACACACACACACACACACACACACACACACACACACACACACACACACAACACACAGTGGCACGTGTCAAACTAAAAGACAAGAAACTGGATGAGGAGCACACACAGATTAATTAGTTTTATTTTCAGACAGAAGAACATGGTTGTCATATGAAACCTAGTACAATACTTCCCTGAATGTCACCTGTTCATTTTTTGATTTGGATCGACACTAACTGACACTTCCTGTCAGTCTGTCCAGATCCAGTCCAGGTCCTGTCCCAGTCCAGGACAGGTCCCTTTGGTTTCAGTCCAGCGCTGGTCCTCTTCCATCAGACCCACATGAGCTTCATTAGCGGCAGCTGATCAGAGCAGCAGCAGTTGAACATGTGAAGTGTGTTAGTGGTCATGAGACACAACGTGGCTGCTCATCCAACTGCCAAATCTGGTTCTGATAGGTTAAATCAGTTCTGACTTAAGAATAAGTTTAATAAATAAAATATTAAAACATTTTTAATGCTGCAGTTTGTCTGAATAACAATAACAATATTTGTTAATTTTAAGCTATTTTCACTAAACACACACAAAAAACAGAGAATCAATAACTTGCAGTAGCTGAATGCTGCTATAAGCTAACTATGATCAATTAATTCACTAAAACAAATATAGATAATGTCTTCTCTGTTTCAGATCTAAAATTAGACACATAAAACAGCAAATTGTTGTTTTTACACTTGTGTTTTTGGTATGTGTTAAACAGAGATCTTGTGGTGGTCGTCAGCAGCAGTGCAGGTTTAAATGTATTGAACACTGCAGCCTGGGTGTGTGTAAATATTTGTCATTGTTTTCGGTCATCCATATTCATACATCTACTGTCTTACTGTATTTGTGGATGGTCACAACACAGCTGACTGTGTGTGTCCATGTGTGTGTGTGTGTGTGTCTGGCCTCAGGATCAGAGTTGGAGTGAATTAACACTGAAGTAAAATCACGTTACTGTCAGCGGGGGCGTGATGCAAAACCAGACCCTGATTACACAACCAAAAAAAAAAAAAAAAAAAACTCCCAGAGTCCTGTTTAGATAGAAATATCCAACACACATGGCCACACACAGTGTTGCCATTGGCTGCTTCTGCTGAATGGATGGGTTGTTGACCAATCAGGACCATGTGACCAGTGAATATCTAGACCGATCAGCATCAGCTGGCCACACTCTGACTGTTCCCCCATTACACATATATGCACTAATACACACACACAGTTTGTGGCTGTTCTCTGCATCCATTCTTCTTTATATTCATCGTCATCGCCAGTCTTCTGTCATCCATCCATCATGCATAGCAAAGAACAGATCAGGTAAGAAAACTTGTTTTTTTTAAACAAATACATGATTTTAAGTTGTGCTGTTGTGTTGTTTCTTTTTTTTTTACGTAGTAGATTTTTTTGTGGGAAATTGATTTAATTCTAATAATCATTTTCTGCTTTCCTGTCTTGTGAATCCCCTCATTATGATAATGGACATTTCTGACCATCTTTAACACCTCATAAAACAAAATTAGTGTATGAGATGTTCCCACTGGTATTTGCATGTGGGAAAAAATGAGACAACAGCTGCATTTTGCAGAAAAGGGGGAATGAAATATACAGAAGTATTTTTAAATTATTTTTGTACTCCTTTTGCCTCTGGGCTATCCTTCATGATTCAAGTGTTTTTGTCCAAAACTCCAAAGCTGTCTTTTACCAGTATCTGCTGTGGGCCTGAGAGATCAATATACGTAACTTAAGAAAACTCATGCAATTACACAAATATACTGCAAATTCAGTCCAAGAACCCGCTGAAGTGTTTCATTTTTTGCTTGTGTCGAGTTGTGACTATTGAAGTTAAAATTTTTAATAACTAGTGCGTTTCTAGTAGCTACATTCATCGTTTTTATTTTTAATTAAGTTATTTTTTTTGCTGTAGGCTAGTTAAAAATAGAGGGAGTGACAGAAAAAGGATGTTATGTTGCAAAGGACTGGTCTCAAACTTGGGATGAGGCCTTCATGGGACCAGCACCTCTTCACACCATGCTTGTGTCCGCTGGAGACACTTTGTGTTGTCACATTGATGTTTTCTAAAGTTGCAGTGAGCTCACCTCTCAGTGTCATCGCAGATTTGTCTACAGAAACGCAGGAGTCTCCCAGTTTGTTTCTGATAAACACACATATTCACTTTAGTGAATAGCTGTATAAACTACGGTACCCATAACCCTCATCTGTTGTTGCTATCGAGACAACATAGAGCTGTAGTCACTTAAGCATGAGTTAGTGGAAAAACAGAAAAATACATGTCACTTAATACAAAGTAATTTCTTCCTCACTTGTTTGCAGTCATGACGAATACCAGAAGACAGCTGATTGGCTGATGTCTCAGACAAAGCACCGCCCCCAGGTGGCTATCATCTGCGGGTCTGGTCTGGGCATGCTCGCTGACACCCTTAAGTGTCAGGACTCCTTCGCCTACTCTGACATCCCGGGCTTCCCTCAGAGCACAGGTACAGAAAGTCACAGAGCGTCTGATTGAAGCACAAAGATTATATTTTCTATGACATCGTCCGGGGGAGGAGCTTTCGAACACATGAAAACACATCCAATGGTTTTTGGGACAAACCTTTACTAGTTTCATGAAAAAGAATCACAATTAGCCTACTGTTCCTACTCTTTCATCGCTATCATTCTCCCTAAGTGATACTTTTATAGGTTACTACTGGTGAAATCATACGGCTGCTGCCTTAAACTAATCTGTTCAGTATTTTAGCAGCAGCTTTGAAATAGCTTGGTTAACATGTGGCTTGTTTCATTAACACTGTACAATGCTGTACTGTATGTGAGCACAGAGACATGAACAGATAATCAGTTAAAGCAATAAGGATAAGGTAACATAATTAATAATTTAATTAGTGTGTTACATCATGTAGCTTACTAACATTTAGCCCCTTCTCCAACAGGCTTTAGTTGATTTCGATTGACAGCAGTTGTTTGCAGCGTAATATATCCATATGATTGTTTACATATAGTAAATTAACCTTTTTACTGCCGTGACAAAAACAACTACTGAAAATCCCAGTCAAATTCACAATGAATTATCTGTGTTTTATTAACAAACTGGTTTATCTTGATTGTTTTAGGGAACAAATGTCACTTTCCAACAACTCAAGAGTTATGATTGTAAATACCATCAATACACCTGAATCTCTCTCTATAATTCTGACTGTGTCTGTGTGTGTGTTGCAGTGCAGGGTCATGCTGGTCGACTGGTTTTTGGGGAACTGAAGGGGAAGACCTGTGTGTGCATGCAGGGTCGCTTCCACATGTATGAAGGACACTCACTGTGCAAGGTACACACATATACTGTACACACACAAAATAGGTCTGTATTGTTCTTACCTACTGTACCATCACTGATTAAATCCATTAGTTGTGGTTATGTGCTGCCAAACAAAACTATAAAGTTGTGTAACATTCACATTTTCCCACAGACCACAGCGTCATCTTTGCACACTGTAAGACTTCAATGACAACACCTATTATTGGATGGCAAATACAAACAGAACAACAACGTATAGGCACAAATAATACATTTTTGATATGGGAATAATAGACATGTGCGTGCACAGAGACTTAAACACACACATTCAAAAACGCTGATAGAGTACACATGACTGTAATCAGCAGCACAGCAGCATGAAACTGCTCCTGTAACATTGTGTTCATGCATGCGCATGTGTGTGTGTGAGAACCCAGTTCAGGTCATGCATGGGTTCGGTCACATGCAGCCTTTTAGTCCACAGTTCAATGCTGCTATTGTTTACTTCCATATAACACACGCACACACACGTTCACACACACAGGTGGTGCTGTATAGAAGCCCCTTCACAACAAAACTGCTGAACAAGCACAAAACACATTTGAATAAAATGTAAAATCACTGCTGCTCATGTAGCGACAGGTGACTGTGATTCTGTTGTTTAATGTTACTGGGTTTGAGAAAATATACAAATAGAAAGGCTCAGTAATTTCATCAATCAGCTGAACTCTTAAGCTGTGTATTCTATTGACGGAGGCAAAACAAACTACACTGTGTGTTTGAGTCTCACTGATGTGTTTTTATTCATCAATGGAGCACTATGCTATAAAAGGGGGAAACAAGATAAACTTTGAGGTGAATCTGTGGCATCTGACACAGTTTCCCAAATTTGCCCGTCGCTAACCCTGAAATTTGATTACAAGAGTAAAGCAGAGTTACAAAGGTTGTGACCAAGCCTCTCTGTCTGTCAGACGACGTTTCCAGTTCGAGTCTTCAAGCTGATGGGGGTGGAGACTCTGATAGTGACAAACGCTGCTGGCTCATTGGCCGACGGGCTCCAGCCTGGTGACATCATGGTCATCAAAGACCACGTCAACTTCCCCGGTTTGGTCGGTCTGAACCCACTGAGTGGACCCAACGACGACAAGTAATTCATTTGATTTTCTTCTTCTGTTGTTGAAATCATAATCATACTGGTGTTTTAACTCAGTTGTCATGGAAACAAAGCATCAATACTGCTGTTTTATTGTAGCTGACCATGTTGATCATGTTGTTTATTTGTTTGTTTGTTGTTTACAGATTTGGTCCTCGTTTCCCAGCCATGTCAGGGTGCTACGACAAAGGTCTGCGTTGCCTAGCGATGGAGATTGCCAAGCAGCTGGGTGTGCCCAGCCTTATGCAGGAAGGCGTGTACGCCATGGTGGGCGGGCCCAACTTTGAGACCATAGCTGAGGCCAGACTGCTGCATCGACTGGGGGTGGACGCCGTTGGTATGACACACACACACAGACACACATAGAAACAAAACAGCATAACATTATAATGTGCTGGTGGTGCCCCCTAGAGGCTACTTAATTTAGTGAAGCACAACAATTTTAATTAGGCAGAAAACCAGAAACTTTCACAGTTTCACAATTTGATATCAGCCACAATTTCACATTTTCCAAACAGTTACATTTAATGCAGCTGGTTAAGATGCTTAGTTCCAGCTTGTGCACATCTTGGCCCAACTTGAATCAAACTGTACCTGGGATAATGACAGCCTGGTGTTGACTGGGAAACAAAGGGAGCAACATAAATCGTTTTTGATAAGAGCCCAGTCTGTGTCTCTCAGTAGATGATGGACTTTGATGTGTCATCGTGTCATTGTCAGTAATGTCAGTGCTGTTGTGGTCCTTGTGACTGACCAAAGTTGTGGTGTGTTCACAGGTATGAGTACCGCTCCTGAGGTCGTTATAGCGACTCACTGTGGCCTTAGAGTCTTTGGCCTGTCTCTGATCACCAACAAGGTAAGCATACAGTTTAACACAAAGATCAATAAATCAATCGGTAAAACTGAAAGCTATTGAAAGGACATGGAGCAACTACTCATAATAATAGTAATTGATTGACATGTGGTGAAGAGTTCTCAGGACTTTTGATTGTATGATTAATTGATTGATTAATTATGTATGGATTGATCTGTGTCAGGTGGTGAAGAGTTATGAGGACTCTGAAAGCGTAAACCACGAGGGAGTCCTGGAAGTCGGCCGGCTGCGTTCTCAAACTGTGCAGCAGCTGGTGACTGAACTGATCAGCAGAATGGAGATCAATAATAACAATGCCATCAACAATGCTGTCTAAACACACACACACACACACACACACACACACACACACACACACACACACACATGCATTGTGTATATATTTGATAACTGTATTTTAGAGCTTCCTACTGTTTTTGTTTATCATATTTTTTATCTCTGCTGTTATAAAAAAAACTTTATTTATATCACCATGGTGCCTAATAATGCTCTATCAGGGTAAATCTGAATGTAAGTATTCATTTGTGAGATTTTATTAATCCTAAGATTAAGATTAATATAATGTGCACAGTGTTTGACGGTGCTTTAATATAAAAAGATACAACAAAGATGTTTTTGTCTTCTATTGTGTATTGTTTATGGTTAATTATTGAATTATTGAACTTCATTTTGTAAAAATAATGATAATAAAAAAAATACACTTACTTCTTTATCTATATTACTCTAATTAAAATATTCTACAAACATCTAGTTTCCTGTTTGTGTTGATCCAACCAATTAAAATAAACTCTTGAAATGGCAAAATAAAATGACGCTTGCAGCTCTGTGGTGTAATCCTGCTAACCATCTCATGTTAGGGTGCTGATATTGTCAAGATAAAAAAAAATGGGAACCTTGTGGTGTCTCTGAAATTTCAAAAGGTTCACTAAAGTACTGTAGAATTGATTGTCTATTGGTCAAAGTCCAGTGGATTTCACACTTCAGGGCAACTAGTATTCACACAGTAGTTGAGTTGTTAAAGAGTCTCTCAGTCTTTCTATAAAGTCTATGGTCCAGACCAAAGAGGTGGACCACATGCTACCATGGCTGACATCACATAACTGTGGGTCACCCTCATCAGTAACACTGATTTAAGTTCTGTGAATAGTTGATGGCCAGAGAAAAGAAAATACAATGAAGCAGAATCAGCTGATAATTCACTACAATTAGTGTACAGTGCAGGGTATTGTGCTTTCACCTTACCCCTTCACACTGTTCACTGCGGATTTTACATCTAAATCTGAATCTTGTCATGTTCAGAAGTACTCTGACGACACGGCCATCGTGGCATGTGTGAAGGAGATGAATACAGGGACCTGGTGGGGGCATTCACAGACTGGTGCAACAAGAACAACTTGTTGCTTAATACATCAAAGACCAAAGAAATGGTTATTGACTTTGGCAGGTCCAAGAGATCTGACAGTGAATGGGAATGAGTGAGTGCAGTCATACCTTGCATCTGCAGTAACATGCTCATCTCCCTGACCTGCAGAGCAGAAAGATTAAGGAAATCCTTCATTCCTGCTGCCATCAAAATGCACAATGCCTTTTGTTAGGTTATACATGTTTACTTTTTATATCATTTATATCATATCATTGCTATGTAAGCTGCTGGACGATGTAAATTTCCCTCTTAGGGATTAATAAAGTATCTTCTTTTCTATTCTATTCTAAATGTTAAACACAACGGACAAACTCCTGATTGTAAAATAATCACTATACAGTAATGTATAATAATCACTTCGTCAAAACCAATTATACCCGCTGACACAAGCCACAAGTCATCAGACAGTCTGAGCGTCTATAAAGCTATCTGGACACTTTAGATACTTGTGGCTGGTTTAAGAAACAGAGCAACAGAGCAGAATGTTTTCTTTCAATTTTCCCAGAATGACTTCAAACCTTTCAGCTTAATTTCTGAATAGACACAAAACTACACATTCCTAGCAGGACAGCAGGTAAGTTAAACTTACGGATCAATATCTGTTTAAACAAGAATGTTTTCAGTGACTGTTTGCTGTTGAATGTATCACAATAGCTTTGTGTTAGACCAAATCTAAACGAGTGCTGATTGTGTCCTCTACAGGACACAGTGTTCATCACAAATAACATCCTGCTGATTGAACTTTACTATAACTGAATTTGTCAATGAAGGCTGTGGTGGTACAGGAGGGAAGATCATGGGGTCATTAAAATCAAAAAGATTCAGGAGGAACAGCAACTGTCTCCCAGAATCTGGGTTTTCAAAGAGCTCTAATTCACAGTGGCTTAATGGTTGAGGAGGCGTACAGTTGATACCAAGCATGGTTGTTTCTGAGTTTTATGTTTACCTCTTCTGAATTTCCTAAAAACAGGTGAGTGACCATGACCCAGGACGTGGCCTTTGACCTCTTCTCCGTGTCCCTGGTGGTTCTCCTGTTGGTTCTGATGATTCTGTTGGTTTTCTGCTGGATCCTCAGACACAGTAGAAGCAGGTGAGCATAAACATAATCCTCTGTTGGTGAGACGTTTGCAAACCTGTGTTTGACCATCTTTTTATGATTTGACTGGACAGACGTGAACACATCAGTCAAACTCAGGTGTGGGACAAAACAACCTCAAGTCCCTTTATAGTGAGTGGTCTCAGTTGGTCAGACATTAATTCTGTTTTTTCGTTTTTTAACGTAAACACTGTCGTATCATATTGACGTATACACTATCCACCTCCAAACTGAACAGTGCAGAGCTGAGCTCAATCCTGTAGCCAGGTACACTTATGGGATGTGGCCGAACAGAATCATAAGCTAAACAGACAAGAAGACCTGCATCCTGTCAAGAGACAATTACCAGCACAGAGAAAACATATTGTTTATCTCAATATGACCCCCTCCCAATATTCATATAATTGAAGTGGATGGAAATATGCATTAATTTGCAGTTTGTCTTGCAGATTCAATTAAAGTTGTATCACATTTGAATGAAAACTCACCCAACACATGTTGTAGTTTTGAGTTTTGAAGCATCTCTGTGGATTCTGGCTCCTCAGAAACTTCACCGAGCTGAAGATCTCAACTGGACAACCTGCTCGTATCTTGATCGTCAGAACAGAGCCACAACACGCACAGCAGATGCTGGACCACCTGCTGGACCGGGTCTTTCTCCCGGTGGAACCTCGACCAGGGACTGGAAGAGAACCTAGAGCTGAATCTGGGGGGGAACCTGATGAGGAAAACTGGGCAGGAGAATTTGGTTTGAATTGTGAATCTGAACCAGATGTTTCAACAGCAGCTTCTTTCCCCTGCAGAGGTCAGTGTTACTGAATTAAATAGAGAGTCTAAACACAGCTCAGTATGGTGATAATTCCCACATGGGTCAAAAATGAACTGAATAACACGAAGGGTAGTGGTGACAGTCTTCTGAGGGAGAGGTACACTTTGTGTTTCTTTCTGTCTTGCAGCAGTAAGTGTTGTTCACAACAAACTGAGGAAATGGATCACAGGTGTAATTCCTTCAACAGGTAAGAAAAAATGTTATATCAACTCCCAAAACATTTTCTGTCTCCAGAAACAGTTTTAGTCTTTCAAAAATTAAAATTAAAATGTTTTACTTATGCACCCTAAATTATTTACTTGATTGATAGAATGATTAGGGTCCGGGCAGCGCAGCTGCCAGGACACTATTGTATTCCTAGGAATTCTTCTTCTTCTTCTTCTTTCTTTCTTCTTCCAAGGAAGTCATACTTCCCATGGGCGAAAACTCACCAAACTTTGCACAAAGGTTCAGTCCCATGCCAGATTCACTCAACTCCAAGGACATGTGCCCCCCCCCTCCTAGGGGGGGCACAATAAGCGTTTAAATTTAAAAACTTTAAAAATTCCTACCAAACCAACGGCAGATGCTACAGTGTTGAAACTTCACCACAATGTAGCCTCAATACTGCTGAAACTTTTGTCCACTTAAACTTATTACAAATTATGAAGTCCATCACTCTGTTTTTTTCAATAACTGTAAAACTTTTAAAATGTATCTCCTCCCACAATTTTTGCTCAATTGACACCAAACTTGCTACAGAGCATCTCCAGACTGTCCTCCACAAAACTTGTTTCTCGGATTTTTGATTAAGCAAAAATTGAGCCTACAGTGCATGAAAACGTTTGACTGTAAACAGTACTGTAAACATATACCATCAAATTCTTGCTAAATACATTTTCAAACTTCCTGAAAAAAAATGACAATATTCTGGAGTCATGGTTGATGAAGTTTGGCAAATATCAGAATTTTAATTCAAAAACTGAATTTTCTAGAACATTTTGAATTCTGCTCTCATGGGAACAACTGCAGCCAATGTGAGTGTGGAATTTTTAAACATCATATTTTCTCTTATGAAGCAAAACACTTATCATTAAAAACAAATCACCAACATTTCCATGCTGTCAAGATGCAATTTATGTATTATCAGATTTTTGTTTAGATGACTGAATTATTGACATTTTGACCATTTCATCACAACAGCTGCCCGGGCACTGGCTCACCTGAGTGGATAAATGAGGCTACACAGCAGGTTTCACTACCAGCTAATTAGCTCAGCGAGTTAGGAGCTGGTTCTTGCTGTCAGAGATTGTGAGTTCGAGACCCAGCGTGGGTGATGATGATCAAAATGTCAAATGTCCTTGTTGTGCTCTAGCACAACTAAAGAGAAAGTGTAATTATGTCTCGCACGGGGAAACCATTTAATGTTGTGCTCTAACACAACTTATAGGTAATTTATTAAGATTATTTAGATGCCTCACAACGGAAGCACCATTTATGTTGGGTTATACCAACTATAAGTAAAGTTATTATTAAGAGGGTTATTGGCTATCAAATTAGTAAAATATCAATACCAAAATATTAATAATTACTATAAAAAATATTAATGGGATTTAATTTTATTAAATCCACCTCGGGGCACCAGACAGCCAATGTACCAAAGTCAGTCTCATAAGGGTGTGCTAACTATTAATATAGAACCTTGTTTAATGATTAAATTAATAATTATAAACAAATTAACATTATCAATAGCTGCAAAGTTGAAGGATTTAGAAGTTCTACTGCGTAGAGGTTGGCATACTCACTATTGTACAACATTAACAGACAAGTAAAGTTTCAAGGAAGTTTATTGGACACATCTAGAAAATGGAATAACAAAACATGAAACTAAGACAAGCTACATACACTATGTACACGTGTGTGTGTGTGTGTGTGTGTGTGTGTGTGTGTGTGTGTGTGTGTGTGTGTGTGTTGGTGAGAGTGTGACTAAGTGTGGATGACCATGTGTCTGTGAGGTGTGAAGTGTGACCTCAGACAATGGAAAAGATGGAGGATGGTTGCCTTGTCCTGAGACAAAGGGGGTTACAACCAAATGGCCTCCAAGATGGCCTCTAAGGCCAACCACATGTGATGTGGGGGAGGTGAACAAAGGTGTGTCCTTTGTTCAACGCTCAAGTTGCATGTTAAACATAGGTTAACTGAATATGAGACTATAGCTGACAACAACAAAGCAACAACAACAAAACTCAAGTATTTTAACTGATTTCAATCAATACATACATTGGCATGGTTGAAGTACTCTATGCTTAGTCAAGGTGCAAGGTAATCCTAACTAGGCCCAGTTACGTTACCAAGTCACATGAAGGTGAGAAGATCCGGTGCTGGTGGGGATTCCTGCGGTTGCAGGGTTTTGCCGGTCCTGTTGCAGTTTGTCAAGTCCAGTGATTGTGTCTTTGTCCAGTGAACTACAGCCGTCCTGGCTGTGTAGTTTGAGTTCCGTTGAGGAGAGTCCTTCTCCTTGCAGAGTTGATTGGTTGTTCTGCTTGGCGTTGTGGCTCCGTTGCTCAACTAGCAGAGCTTGCGTCGTGCTAGCTGGTTCCTTTTCTTTAATCCGTTGGTAGGCACTCGCGGCGCTACCAGTGGAGGCGTCTGCCTCATGGAGATTGGAGAACTGTAGCAGTAGCTCCAGGTGAGGAGCTGAGAGGAGCGGCAGCTCCTTCTGAGAACCACTGAGAAGAGAGCGAAGAGAGAGAAGAGAAGGGCACTTCTCCTTTTATATGGCCTGTGACCTCACAGGTCCTGGGGCCATACCTGACCAATGGTGGGTCAGTAGTGGAGGTTTCACACCTAGGTGTGAAGAGGTGAAGGACGCTGGGAGGCTGAGTTCAGAGGGTTTCCTTTGTTTGGGAGACAAAGGAGGCCATGTAGTCTTGTCCTCCATTTTGGACTGGGCTGAGTCCCAACAGTCCTCAAGCTATTTTGCTGTCTAAATGCAATTTATCTATTAACAGATTTTTGTTTAGATAACAGAAATCTGCGTTCACAACTGCTGCCCGGACACTGACTCCCTGAGTCTATTTGAGAAGACACACACCATGTTTCACTTCCAGATAATAGTCCCACTCCCGCGACCCTTTTCGGCCATTTTAAAACCAGCTCATTAGCCATGCACATTAGCAATGTACCTCTGGGGGGTGGGCGGAGACTGCGCTGCTCTGCACCCGCCCAGCCACCTCCTCGCACCCCACCCCCCCGCTTGCTGACAGCTGGACATTGTACAATTACAGATTCAGCGCATTTAGCGTAAAACTCCACACTGGGATTCGATCCCAGACTGGAACATAGTCCTTGCTCATGGTGCAAGTTGCTCTACCAGGTGAGCTATACCTATTATACCTAGACAGCTACACCGAGCTGTGAAGGCTTTCACCTCTGAGCCAGATGCAGAGCGGGGCGGGAGCTTGTAGCACTAGTGCCCTCCCCTGGAGCTGTGACACCCTCAACTCCAGTCTTCCTGAAACTGCCAGTTCGCGTCTGCCATTGGTTCACAGCAGTTTGAAGGCAGAAAAACTCTGAAATGCAATTTTGCACTTCCTTCTCTGCTGATAAGTGCTCTAACACAAGAAAAATGCCACAGGAACACGTGAAAAGCTCAGAAAACACGATTTTCACGGGAGTGGGTCTTTAAGCGCTGGTTCTTGGTGTCAGAGGTTGTGAGTTCGAGACCCAGCCAGGGTGATGATGATGACAGATCAAAATGTCAAATGTCCTCAACACAAAACACAAGACAATTGTCCTAATGGTGGCATCACAGCAAGCCTCTAAATTTAAAAATCCAAATAGCTTGGACTGGACCATGTGCGAAGGCTCCTAACATCTTAGACTCATAGTAGATGTTTGACAAATACATATCATTATTTTACCTCAAAAACTGATTTTTCTTTTTCTGCCTACATGACACTGAATGGCTTACTCAATTTGTGAAGCCACTGTTGAACTGCCACTTGTCAATTAGCTGCGATTAGTGCGATAGACACTGGTCTTTGGTTCCCGAGGTTGTAGGTTCAATCCTCAACTGATGCAAATTGGACATTATAAGGACAACTGTCTTGTCTTCCTATTCTCCTGTTTGTTGCTCAGAATTGCCTAAATTTGCCCAAAAGTTGCCCGGACCCGACCCATCGCTGCGCAGCAGCTATAATTTTCATTGTTATTATTACTGTAGATTCTCTGTATATTATTTACTTTAGCTTGATATACAGTATCACATGAATAGATAGGCTACATTTTATTCTAAATAAATCACCTTCAATCATTACGTTATTTGAACTTCTCTTTTATTTTATGTAAAGAATGAATGAATTATTGTAATTTACTTTCCAATGATTTGTTCCCCATTAGCCCCTACTCCTCCTTCCCCCGACGGAGAAGCCCCTACTCCTCCATCTCCAACTGATGAAAGTGAAAACGATGACCTGCATATGGATATATCCCAGCATGCCTCTGTCTCATCTGAGGGTAATTCCAGCAATGAAGAGGAGCTATATCATGAGTCAGAACTTTAGAACAAAATAAATGAAAAAAAGCATACCTCCTATATGGAAAGAATTTTTTCAGCTCTATTTAATATAAATAGCAACTAAATAGATCACAGACTAACTTTTTGGAGATGAATTTGTCAGGCAATGTTTATAAAATGCTTGTACTCTAAAGGTTTTAATCTATGTATATGAAAGAGACAGTGAAAAGAAAGACTGTTTGCAGGAACTGACAACATGAATTTGAGTTCAAATGAACAAAATCATAAAGTTATTTTAGTTAACAAATGGGTTAAATCATTTCAGCATCATAAAATCTTACATGGTTAAAAATCACTTTACTTTCAAAATAAAGTGAATTATCTTGACTTATCAAGATCAATAGATATAATAAAAACATCTGTAATAACACGTGATTTCCAGGACCAGAGTTTAAAAAACAATAAAACAGCTATCTTTAAAGGCAATGTTAAAAATCCTATATACAACTTCCATAACATCAGTTAAACTAAATAAAGAATATATTATATGTATTCACTACTCACAAGGTTAGGGATATTATATTAAAAATTTAAAAAAAAATCATGCTACAGCGATATTATATCATGGGGCATTTAAGTCCAAGTATGGAATAGTAATTTCTTAATCATGTATTGAGAAAAAAAAAGCTAAAAACAGTTGTAGGTATACCACAACAATCAATTGTCATGGGGCCAAAGCACGTCCACTTCTGTGCCTTTCTGTGATTTGTCAATACAAACTATCATTGTACAGAACGTAGATTGTCAGACACTTGTTGTGATTTTTTCAGTTAATCCCCTCGTTAGATGTGCATGTTATGTTTTTTTTGTTTTTTGGGGGGGTATTTCTTTGCCTTTATTGGATAGTATAGTAGAGAGACAGGAAATGGGAAGGCAGAGAGAGGGGGAATGACATGCAATAAAGGGCCACCCGATGCTGGATTCGAACCGGAGCCAACTGCAGTGAGGAGGACTGTAACCTCTGTATATGGGGCGCCTGCAACTTATTTTATTATTGAAAAAACTAATATTCTGCAATAGCTTCACTTCAGCAGTGCAGTGCTGTTCTTTTAGTGACCATGTGGGGGCAGCAGGAATCAATTACAACAGATATACATGGATCCGTTAGTTCCGACAAATGATTAATTTCAGCACTTCAGCTGTCAGTTCAATAGAAACGTTTAATATTATACAATAATCTCTGGAAAGGGATTCTTTCTTTTTTATTAAGAAAACTTTGAACAATGAAGAGCAGGAGTTTTTACAGACTATCATACAGTAATAACACTATAGATCAAACAACAAAATGTGTGTTCAATAGTTTTATGTTTCACTGTTCTTTGACATCAGTTGAAGATGTTAAAGAACAGTATATAGTATTTCATTTTGTCTGATCAGGTAACATGTTCTATTAGACATTTTATTAAGAACACCTGCTTATTTGTGTAATTATCCACTCGGCCTATCATCTGGCATCTGTTTAACAAACAACCCTCCGCTGAGCAACAATTATCCTGTTGAATAAGACTGGGCAGATCTGCCAGTCTTTGCATCTTTCTACATGTCTCTGTATGAGTGATGTGCATGTAGCAGCGATAAAAGATGCTTTATGTAAGAGCTTGCAGGATGGTGTCTGTTTCAGCCTTTGCAAAAAAAAAACAACAAACAAAAAAAACACAAGGACAAATGTAGATTATTCAGTGTGCTTCAAATATTAGCAAGCTTGGTGTTGGTTTACAACAGTGACTTTACAATCACAAGCAGTTTACTCTCAATTCTCAACAACTTTCGACAAAATTAGTATGTGGGATTACTTGTTTCGTTAAAACACACAACTGGGTGGTCCTGCATGCTATCAGAGCTAAAACTAACACAAGTGTCTCTGCCTCTGTCTCTGTTCTGCTCATTACTGGGTTTATGGCAGTTTAAACTCAGTCCAGTCCACTGCTGCCCAAGATAACTTTGAGCCATTTCTCTTGTTATGTCAAAATGAAGACTAATGATAAGACTAACTAGCTGTAGCTTGCATTATTCAGTATCCTTTTATTTTCACCTGACCTTTAATAGTGACTTCTTGCCTAGTGATGAAGATCAGAAAAATGGGCTAAATAACTAATCTTACATCTCACACCAAAAATAAACTCTGGACTCAAAATAACCCGCTGGAAAGGATGGATCCGACGTAGAGTTGTCTTTTATTTTCTTTAACAAGAAAGCAAACAAAGTTCAACCCGAGCCACTTACAGAAACAAAGTTCAAAAAGAAAAGTAACAAAGTATCAGGCTTCATGCAAAGCAAAACCCCAAGACATGCATCAAGGAGTAGTTAAGTGACTGACTCCTTACCAAAAGTTGAAGGCTTATATAGGCCTAGGTCTATTCCCAAGTCGATTCACCATGACTGTTCTCTGAGAGCTCCAATTCCCCTCATCTCCATCCTCATTGACCCAACACTATCAGATGGGAGACGTGGCAAAGGAGATGGCAACTTCCTTCACAGACCATGCATAATAATGTGAACCTGCTTGCTAGTTGACCTCTTATCTACCCCTCTCTCTCTCTGGCTGCACATAAGCAGTTGGCTGATCTTTAAGTCACAAAACATACTCCTTTCAATTAGATATACAGAACAAAACATTATATAATCATTTGTGATCATTTAAGATGATCAACATTAAATCTTAAACTAATAGATACATAATGAATATATGTCCTTTTTAATAGTAGCATAATATTGTCTTTCAGCATTAACCTATTACAAACTTTCATGTCATTTATGATGAAAAAATACCACAACACTAGCTAAGACCACTAGTTTTAGTCTAAGTTTTTGTAGCATGATTTTATGGATGTGATCATATTCATCTTGTGATGGCTGGAGGAGTCTCCAGGGCCTTAAAATTATATTACAGGAGTCTTCTTTTTTTAAAAAAAAAAAAAATCAACCGATCGGACCTTGTGTTTGTTCAATTTTCTAGCTCCTCGAGCTATTGTTTCAACAAACTCAATGGTTGCAGGTTAGACAACATTTTTCTGTTTGTTTTATCATCACTGTAAACTGTATATTTACTGTAAATCTACAGTACAGTCATAACAGGAACACAGGGCTACAGTGTTTAATGGACAGCCACTTCTTTTAAGCAGACAGAAACAAAACCAACTCATTGTCTATGAAGAAAAACAAAATGAACTCTGTCTCAACTTTGCTGTTTCTCACCATCTGCCCATCAGAAGCAGTGATGGAGCAGCTGATTGGACTGATAAACTTCTCTTCTTGTAACTGAAATAAAGTGTATTTTTGGATCACTGGGTTAGATTAGGTGATGGTGATCCTTAAGGAAACTCCTCCTCTTAAATGTTAAACTTTTAAACTGAGGGGGTGGATACAATCTAAACATCTGTGCAGAGCTGAGTTTCTGTAAGAGGCCTACACAGTCACAAAGGAAGTGATGTGTGTTTCTCCAGTGTAATCCAATTTTCCATGTCAGCTCATATGTAAACTATGGAAACCCATTTCTGCCAGAAAAAAAGTATGCAGATTTAAGCATAGAATAAGGATGTGAATACACTCATGGTAAGTCCAGAGTCATATTTTGTCTCACTGTGTGATTTGGATTTCTATTTTTGGATAATCCATAAATCTTTAATTCCTAAATATAACACTTAATTTGATCATCAGTGTACTTAATAATGACCAAAGTCATTTGTTATAAGGTCCTTTGAAAACGTGGACAGCTCCCACAAAACAGACTAAATGTTGTTTTCATGCTGGGTGAGGTGGGCTGAAACATTAAATGGAAGCATAGTAAGATTAACAGCTTTCATTGTTACATTCATTAGCTGCAGCCAACTGACCCAACTTCTCATCAATAATAAACGTAGTATAATGCTCTTTATCAATTAGTAAGGCATCCTCATCAATTAATCCATTGTCAACTAGCTAAATTAGCATTTAATGCTCACCCATGCAGGAAAGATCATGAGCTAATTCTAGTCCTTTAATTCAAGCCAGTTAGTAAACATTTAGCTGCCAACTATGCTCCTTTATATTAGTATCAGTATTTCTTCAAACATATTCTATAATGTACAACAACTGCATTGCTAAGTGACTAGAGTCTTTTGGCAATTCAGTCAGTGAAAAGCTTTTATCCTCTTTGTTTTTGGGATCTGTGTTGATGACTGTAAAGCCCTTCTTGGTCTGACTTAAACTCCACTTAGCCAGAGGGAAACAATAATAATCCAATGTTTAAGGCAGCCCTGACTGAACTGTTCAATGAAGCCAGACTGTATATTTTGGGTCAAACAGGAAGTGACTAAAATGTTTCCTAAACCAACTCACCCTCCAAACTGATGAAACACACACACGCATGCACACGCGCGCACGCACAGGCACGCACACACACACACACACACACACACACACACACACACACACTACTCCCTCCTCAGATATCTGTTTCTCCTCTGCTGTCGCTCCGACACACACACACACACACACAGAGGGAGGTAGATAACTCTGTGATTCCACTGCTGAATTTTTAACGCTGTTGTGGAACTTTTTTTTTCCAGGCGGGTTACTGTTACACCGACAGACGGAGAGACAGAGACAGGTCTCAGTTCAGTTCTGTTGTTTACTGAAGCTGGACAGACAGACTGTTCATGGAATGTACGGTAAATCTATCTATCTATCTATCTATCTATCTATCTGAAAAGCATGCCTTAAACTTGAATTTTTACACATTGTGTGTTCTTTTTTGTTAAAAGTCAAAGATAAGAAAATCAGATGTGATTTGAAGATCTCTATGTAAGCATGTGTGCTTATACATCAATATCACATGTGAGCCATATTTCATGTTAGTTGAATTTATATCAAGCCATATCTGTTTTTTTTGTTTGTTTGTTTTTTACATGAAAACACTGACAATATGATCACATGTTGTTTTCAGGCATTTGACATAACTAATGTAATTTTTATAGTGCTTTTTGTCTCCATAAACTCCACTAACTATCAGTCATTTAGCTGTAACCTTTGACCTCATGAATGTCTTTTGCTTGTGTGGATGAATTGTGTGGTGCGGATGAATTAGCAGAAACGTCAAAAATAATTACTGATTATGGGCATCAATTTCTGCAGGATTTGAAGCTGTTATCATTTGCCAAAATGTGGTAATTGGTTTACTCACATCCTCCAAAGCTTTTACCTGCTCCACATTGCCTTCCCCTCTTTGTATTTGGCACCTTGAATTATTTATTGCAGGGGTATGCTTTGTGTGTACTAGAAGTCTTCACTAGGTTGATTCATTAACCAGGTTTCAAAATAATATTTGTCTGATCAGTTTTAGAATTAGGAGGAAATGCTTCACACAAAACATATAAAAGTGCAGATTGCGTGCGACAAAAGCAGCCAAAGACATCAGAATAAGATAAAGGTGGAAATCACAGCTCACTTTGCTGATGTAAACCATTTTCTTCAGTCCTTACTAAATACATTTTGCACTTTGTTTACTTTTTTATTAAGCCACCACTGTTCAGAACACTCTAAGTAAACACATCACTTTTCATCATCACCATGATGTTTGCTGCATATTCAGACTGTTTTAACTTCAGAAATATGTTCAGTCTAGTGCTGCTTGAAGATGCCACATTTAGTACTGTTTGTAAGGTTAATAGCTCAGCAGCCATCTGTCTGCAGCTGTAACTTTTGACTTTTATTCTGTTAATAAACTTTCAACCAAAGAGTAATGCACTGTGTCACAGCTGAGCAGACATCTGCATGTTCAGTCATCAGAAACCGGACCTCATGTTAACAGCTGCTGATTTAGTCAATCGTTGATTCAGTAGTCAGTTCACTTAACCAGGTTTGTTTTCTCAGTTTGTGGTGGAGAGCAGAGCAACAGATCTCTAGATAAAATGAGAGATAAAACTTAACTTTTGTTCAGTTCTTCCCTTAGTAAAAATAATTGCCACCATAACTCCCTCCTTGAACAATGCCAGAAACTGACATGTTGAGACACATGTTGTGAAGGTAAATTTAGACAGAAACATTGCTGATCAACTTTATTTATTCTTTTTAATTAAATCCGTCTCTTGAGATGTACTACATCTTTTATATGAGAGACTCAGCCAAAATGACATGATAGTTACATAATTAACAGTTCATATTTCATATAGCAAATAAATGTACTCATGTGGCATACACTTTTATCCAAAGTGGTGCACAGATGAGGGACAACAGCAAAGTCTCAGTTCAGTAGGAAGCGTGGTATAGTGCAGAGCAGCTTGGCCAAAAAACATCTGCAACATGGTCAGAGAAGACACCCAGTCATCACACATGTTACCCAAGTTTCTTGAGACCTCGGTTGACATAAGAAACAATTTCGTATTGATAAAGTGGTGGAGAGACTGATGGTTACGATGACTAAGAGTAAAGTCTTAGAGAAGTTTAATTGGACGCAGAGACCAGATGGTTGTCTGGTGGGAATGGCAGGTATAGTAAAGTATCATCTGCATAGCAGTGGTGTGAGGAAGGTTGGGTACAAAAACTAAGGGACATAACAACGTGTTCCCCTATCCTCTCTGGTCTGTAGCACCTGTAACAACATCCAAAGGTGATACTTACATGGGATGTTCATAATTTGTTTCTGCTATGCTGAAGTGACCAAAATAAGCTCTTAATGAAGGCTTAACACGCCAAAGACCACAGTGGGCCAGACTTTGCACTGAAATCTGTCTCTTTCTTCAGGTCTATCCTGTCCTGATGCCATTACCGTAGCAACATGACCCTCAACACCCAGAGAGAAAAGGAGCCCCTGCAGCGGCGAGGCAGCACGCCGATCCCTCCTGCCCATTTTTACCAGCACTCGTCCTTGAATCGGGATCCCCGGGTCCCCGCCAGCACCCAGCAGGACCCAGAGCAGCCCCGTCCCCAACGCAGCCATCCCCCTCTTGGACAATCAGCCTCGTACCATCCCGGAGACAAGTCCCTCCACTACCGCGCCCACTGGAGTTCAGACTCAGATGACGACTCACCGAGTGAATCGGACTGTGTTTACAGAGTTGTGCTGCTTGGCGACCATGGCGTTGGAAAGACGAGCCTTGCAGGAATCTTTGCTGGGATCACAGAAAAAGATGAACAACCTGGAGGTGGGGCCTAGTTCATTGATTGTTTAACTCATTCAGCTGTGAGTTGTAGCCTACCTTCTCTCATAGAGCACCGCAGGAGGAAGGAACAACGTACCAGGAACTTAGTTAGCAATTTTATACCTCCAGTTTCCTCATCTTGATGGGTTTTGTGGTTAATGTCAGAGATCTGTGGTCAACTCAAGGTCAAGACTTTTTCACATTTTATTCTACACATAACATATGTGACCCAATACCCCTGCTGTGGTGTAATATGTGCATTTTAATGTCTTGAAAAGGTGGTTGCTAACAAGAGGCTAAATGAGACCACATTGGTTTCCTCTGAACAACTTTATAGGTGTGTCTTTTATGGAGAAAATGCTGTTGGTGCTTCTGGATATTTATATTAGTTGCAATACAGTACTTGATCCCTGGAACAAACTAGCAGATAACCAGCCCAGCAGCAAAGAAAAGTTGGACATTTTGCCAAATTAGCATTCTTGGTACCAGGTACACATGAAGACTATGATACCACTCTCATGTCTGAATATGATAATATGAAGCTACATCCAGCCGCCAACACATTTAGCCTAGCATGAAGACTGTAACCATGGGGAAACATTTGTCCAGCTCAAACAAATTTCACGGTAACCCTTTAATTTCCAGGCCGTTAATTACGTCATAATATCAAGAAATTACCCAGAAATAATGATTAATTGCCTAGTAATGTCAAGAAATTGCCTAGAAATAACGGTCAATTTCATAGTAATAATGAGAAATATAGCCAGGAAATAACTTTTAATTGTGTAGAAATAGCCCAGTAATAATGGTCAATTGTGTAGTAATGTTGAGAAATATAGCCCAGAAATAACAATTAATTACATGGTAATGTCAAGAAATATAGCAAAGAAATGACACTCTAGTAATATAGACAAGTTGTAGTAGTAGAATTGCAGTGAATTACTGCTAAGTATTGGGTAATTACAGAGTAAATAGCCTGTCGTTTCCATGATATAGTCAAGTACTTTCAGTGTGATTAACCTGATGTAATTGTAATTTCCACAGTCTTACCTTATGGTTAGCTGCAATATCTGTTTCCCAAAAGCAAATGGTACATCTGGCAACTGCTGGAAATGTCACCATAGTTAAAGCAGATATCAGTGGAATGTTTTTGTTAATATAAGTCCTAAATAGTCCTATTTTCCGTCAGCAATCACTTACATGAAGTATTTCAGCCTAAACACGAGTCTCTCCGTCACTCTGCTCTGCTGTAACCCGAGGAGAAAATTTTCCTTGTGGGATACAAGTGTTATCCAATGAGGGGAGAGAACGGCATGAAGGGCTGTGTGTGCAGCCAAGGGATGCGCGTGAATGTGGTGACGTAGCACGAGGACCAATTGATGCCTGACAAGGGCGGGGGCTGCTAACTCATGGTGCGTTCAAGGAAACTCGTACTTTGTGTTTTTCCTTCCTGTGAAGTCATACCAGTTCGATCTGGTACGAGTTCACGGGTCGGAAGTTACGAGTGGCCGTTATAGGGAACTTTCACAGACAACAGGACGGTAAAAACACGAGCTACGGGTTACCTGGAACGCTACCAAGTCGTAGTTGTGACTTGAAGCTGTAACTTACGGTTTCAAAAGCCTGCCTTGAACACAGCATTAGCCGAAACGGCCGTGCCGCTGTTATCTGCTTTAACCCATAATTACCTTTCTGCTGCCTGCAAAGTGTAGTGGACTTTGTTCCTTAGAAACGTATGGGTAGTTTCAGCATAACTAACATGGTTATGAGAACTTCCACAGTAATAGTCTTGCCCAGTGGAAATGTCACCGTAGTTAACCCATAATTACCTTTCCACTGCCTGTAAAGTGTAGTGAGCTTTGTTCCTTAGAAACGTATGGGTAGTTTCAACATAACTAACATGGTTATGAGAACTTCCACTGTAATAGTCTTGCCCATAACCCATTTGGATGAAAGATGGTAGATGTGGCAACTGCTGGAAATGTCACCGTAGTTAACCCATAATTACCTTTCTGCTGCCTGCAAACTGTAGTGGGCTTTGTTCCTTAGAAACGTATGGGTAGTTTCAACATAACTAACACAGTAATAAGATCTTACACTGTAATAGTCTTTCCCAGTAACCCATTTGGATCAAATGTATAAATATTTTCCAACAAAGATAAGCTACGTACCATGAAATGTCACAACATGAACTCTTTTTAGGAACATAGAAGCCATTTCCAAATAATGGAGGAGATAATTACCTTCACATTTTATATTAAGTGTACAATATTCCTGCTATAACCTATCCACCTTTTTCTGAACTTCATAGAAGAAAGGCAAAGTAGATTAGAGTACATGAATGGGATGTTGTCCTGTTAAATCTCAAAACTCATATTCACATGTTCCCATGAAGAAAATACAATGAAGCTGTTTTCAGTTGTTTTTAATAATTTCCCTGCTTATGTCAGCGTATTGGAACATTCCCAGTAGAGTTATTCCCTTTCCGATACCAGTATTGGAAATGCCTCCGATACCACCAAAAATGTTGGCATCGGTATCAGCAGTAGGCTACTGGAGTCCATGTGTAGCCGGGACGGTCTACTGCGTTGTGTTCTGTGCACAATAACACGGGACGCAGGGCTGGGTTCACACTCAGGTTTATTCCTGTATGATGGCAACATAAAACAAAAGGAATGTGAATGAAATGGTCATCTTCTCCATAAAAGTCCTCTCTCAGTCAGGAACAGTGCAGACTGACAAATGCAGCACTATTTCTCCCAAAAAACTACCACATTTCTTCACATGGTAAAACATACAAGTAAACATCTCTAACATAACAATGGAGGCTGAGCAACCACACACATACCTGTATGATGGCGACATAAAACTAAATGGATGTGAATGAAATGGCCATCTTCTCCATAAAAGTCCTACCACACAAAAAATAAAATACATTTAGCATGTAGGCTAGTACATGGAGGACGCATTGACACATGCACACCACACACGCACGCACGCACACTCACGCACACACACAGGGAGAAATCGCGGCAAAATAACTGTCTCTCTCTTGCTCAAAACAGCTCTTAAAACACACTACACGACAGAAAACACCATTCCAAACAGTTTTAGATTAAAGCAGATATCAGTGGAATGTTTTTGTTAATATAAGTCCTAAATAGTCCTATTTTCCGTCAGCAATCACTTACATGAAGTATTTCAGCCTAAACACGAGTCTCTCCGTCACTCTGCTCTGCTGTAACCCGAGGAGAAAATTTTCCTTGTGGGATACAAGTGTTATCCAATGAGGGGAGAGAACGGCATGAAGGGCTGTGTGTGCAGCCAAGGGATGCGCGTGAATGTGGTGACGTAGCACGAGGACCAATTGATGCCTGACAAGGGCGGGGGCTGCTAACTCATGGTGCGTTCAAGGAAACTCGTACTTTGTGTTTTTCCTTCCTGTGAAGTCATACCAGTTCGATCTGGTACGAGTTCACGGGTCGGAAGTTACGAGTGGCCGTTATAGGGAACTTTCACAGACAACAGGACGGTAAAAACACGAGCTACGGGTTACCTGGAACGCTACCAAGTCGTAGTTGTGACTTGAAGCTGTAACTTACGGTTTCAAAAGCCTGCCTTGAACACAGCATTAGCCGAAACGGCCGTGCCGATGATATCTGCTTTAACATTTGTTCATTAAATTGGCAATAAAACTCAACAGATATAACTTTTAGGTCGCGGAGCCTCAACTAGCCTACATACCTCTCTCACTCAAGAACAGCCACAGACTGACGAGAGAGAAGGGAGCGACGTGCGTCATATCCGCAGACTTTCAAAATAAAAGATCGGGTTTGTAAAGATGAAAGAAATACAAAAATAAAACCACAAAAATTTGAATTATACAGTATTAACAATAACAATAATCCATATTTGAAGTAAAAAGAAACAAAAACACATCATCTGATGGATTTTGGTGAAATTAATAACAATAAAATAAACACCAAAATGTGTAGTAGTTTCCTTTTTCTGTTTATCTGTGGCCCACAACATCATTTTAATTATTATTATAATGATTATTATTCTATTCTAGCTGCATGTTGTATTTATAACCCACAGATAAACACACGTGGTATCGGATCGGTGCCTATAACAGATAGAAAAAGGAAACGACACATTTTATTGTTATTAATTTCACCAAAATCCATCTGATGATGTGATTTAAGTTCTTTTTTACTTTAAATATGGATTATTGTTAATATAATTCAAATTTTTGTGGTTTTATTTTTGTATTTCTTTCATTTTTACAAAACCGATCTTTTATTTTGAAAGTCTGCGGATATGACGCGCGTCGCTCCCTTCCAGTGTTGCCAACTTGGCGACTTTGTCGCTAAATCTGGCGACTTTCCAACCCCTCTTGGTGACTTTTTTTGTCAAAAGCGACTAGCGACAAATCTAGCGACTTTTTCCCGTAATATTACAAACGTTTCTGGACCTGAAATCACGTTATCACAGCTGTTTTCAACGAACAGCGGCGCTGCCGCGGGCACTCACAGGTATTCAGCCTACACACAGTAGTGTCACGGAGCTGCCTCCGCTGCATTCAGAGACGCACTGCTCCACGCCACAGCGCGCTGCCCCCCCCCCCCCCCCCCCCCCCCCCCCGCTGAGATAATGACGTCATTTAGCGACTTTTACGACAGCCAATAGCGACTTTGCTTACTGAGGAGTTGGCAACACTGCTCCCTTCTCTCTCGTCAGTCTGCGCTGTTACTGACTGAGAGAGGTGTATAGTTGAGGCTCCGGGACCGAAAAGTTACATTTGTTTAGTTTTATTGCCAATTTAATGAACAAATGTTAATCTAAAACTGTTTGGAATGGTGTTTTCTGTCGTGTAGTGTGTTTTAAGAGCTGTTTTGAGCAAGAGAGAGACAGTTATTTTGCCGCGATTTCTCCCTGTGTGTGTGCGTGAGTGTGCGTGCGTGCGTGCGTGTGTGTGTGGTGTGCATGTGTCAATGCGTCCTCCATGTACTAGCCTACATGCTAAATGTATTTTATTTTTTGTGTGGTAGGACTTTTATGGAGAAGATGACCATTTCATTCACATCCATTTAGTTTTATGTCGCCATCATACAGGTATGTGTGTGGTTGCTCAGCCTCCATTGTTATGTTAGAGATGTTTACTTGTATGTTTTACCATGTGAAGAAATGTGGTAGTTTTTTGGGAGAAATAGTGCTGCATTTGTCAGTCTGCACTGTTCCTGACTGAGAGAGGACTTTTATGGAGAAGATGACCATTTAATTCACATCCTTTTTGTTTTATGTTGCCATCATACAGGAATAAACCTGAGTGTGAACCCAGCCCTGCGTCCCGTGTTATTGTGCACAGAACACAACGCAGTAGACCGTCCCGGCTACACATGGACTCCAGTAGCCTACTGCTGATACCGATGCCAACATTTTTGGTGGTATCGGAGGCATTTCCAATACTGGTATCGGAAAGGGAATAACTCTACTGGGAATGTTCCAATACGCTGACATAAGCAGGGAAATTATTAAAAACAACTGAAAACAGCTTCATTGTATTTTCTTCATGGGAACATGTGAATATGAGTTTTGAGATTTAACAGGACAACATCCCATTCATGTACTCTAATCTACTTTGCCTTTCTTCTATGAAGTTCAGAAAAAGGTGGATAGGTTATAGCAGGAATATTGTACACTTAATATAAAATGTGAAGGTAATTATCTCCTCCATTATTTGGAAATGGCTTCTATGTTCCTAAAAAGAGTTCATGTTGTGACATTTCATGGTACGTAGCTTATCTTTGTTGGAAAATATTTATACATTTGATCCAAATGGGTTACTGGGAAAGACTATTACAGTGTAAGATCTTATTACTGTGTTAGTTATGTTGAAACTACCCATACGTTTCTAAGGAACAAAGCCCACTACAGTTTGCAGGCAGCAGAAAGGTAATTATGGGTTAACTACGGTGACATTTCCAGCAGTTGCCACATCTACCATCTTTCATCCAAATGGGTTATGGGCAAGACTATTACAGTGGAAGTTCTCATAACCATGTTAGTTATGTTGAAACTACCCATACGTTTCTAAGGAACAAAGCTCACTACACTTTACAGGCAGTGGAAAGGTAATTATGGGTTAACTACGGTGACATTTCCACTGGGCAAGACTATTACTGTGGAAGTTCTCATAACCATGTTAGTTATGCTGAAACTACCCATACGTTTCTAAGGAACAAAGTCCACTACACTTTGCAGGCAGCAGAAAGGTAATTATGGGTTAACTATGGTGACATTTCCAGCAGTTGCCAGGTGTACCATTTGCTTTTGGGAAACAGATATTGCAGCTAACCATAAGGTAAGACTGTGGAAATTACAATTACATCAGGTTAATCACACTGAAAGTACTTGACTATATCATGGAAACGACAGGCTATTTACTCTGTAATTACCCAATACTTAGCAGTAATTCACTGCAATTCTACTACTACAACTTGTCTATATTACTAGAGAGTCATTTCTTTGCTATATTTCTTGACATTACCATGTAATTAATTGTTATTTCTGGGCTATATTTCTCAACATTACTACACAATTGACCATTATTACTGGGCTATTTCTACACAATTAAAAGTTATTTCCTGGCTATATTTCTCATTATTACTATAAAATTGACCGTTATTTCTAGGCAATTTCTTGACATTACTAGGCAATTAATCATTATTTCTGGGTAATTTCTTGATATTATGACGTAATTAACGGCCTGGAAATTAAAGGGTTACCAATTTCACATCTTCGAAAAAACAACCCAAAACAACTAATGTGCATTTCCTAAAATGTATTAGTCTGATGATTATGATGACACTAAAGGGATATTACACATTAGGACCAATTCACTGGACATGGTTAGTCCTCTGCAGTTTCTCACAAGTTCAGTAACATCATGGAGGTGACAGGCTGAGCCATCAGAGAATCTGTGGCCACATGATTTCTATCATGTTTTATACTGCGCTGTAACTTTTATGACAAGTCCTCAGAGGTTCAGTGCTCAGTTTCTGTCTTTGACTTTGTTTTCACATCACAACCTTGACTGACCCAACACCATTGATCAGCTCCTGCGTCACGTGCTGATGGGCCTGAGGCCACGATTGACAGCCTGTATTGATCTGGTGACAGTCTGACATGGTGTGAGGGGGCAGAGCCTGTCTGTTGTTTGTTTTCAGGTTGACTGATCACACTCTCTTGATTCATTTGCACTGTTTTTATTACTGCTGTTTTTGTTTTTGTTGAATGCCCCAGGTCCAAATGATGGCCCTGTTTTCAGAAAGCAGATTTGAGTAAAAGTCTCAGAGTGCAAGAAAAGTCTGGGTTTTTCAGCTTGACTCTGAGTCAGTTACCATGGAAATATACTCTGTGAACCTGCTTGCTGGCAGGTTATCTTCAACTAACCCTGAGTTTCTCCCTCTTCATCTGAAGCTTGCAGACTGAAAGCAGTGGCAGATAGGGTGTGTTCTTTTTGTGGAAGAATGACATGATATACAGTATGCTCTGGTGAAGGCCGCATAGCTGAAACATGTCAGCGTGTTTTTGCATGATGTGAGCCAGAATAAATTATATGAAAAGTGAGTATTTTGTCCTCAAATTTACAAACTAAGATGTGCTATTTTGCACGTTTTTTGCAAACTTTTTGATTCACATTCATTTAAAGGTGTTCAGAAAATAATTGAATTTGAGCCCACTGTGGGTCTTAAAGCAGAAGTAAGTGATCCGGTCGTTTTGGCTAACTTCTTGTCAGGCGATGGAGTTAGCAGCCCCAACCCTCGTCATGGATCTATTGGTCCTCATCCCTACGTCACCACATTCACGCGCATCCCTTGGCTGCACACACAGCCCTTCATGCCATTCTCTCTCCTCATTGGATAAAGGTTGTAGGATACAAGGAAGTATACAAGACGTTTTCTCCTCGGCTTACAGCAGAGCAGAGTGACTGTCAGCCCCGTGTTTCGGACCAAACATTCTATGTAAGTGATTGCTGTTGGAAGATATAACTATTAAGACTTATATTAACACAAACATTCCGCTTACTTCTGCTTTAACATTAGTGTAATAACTCGTCTATCAGACGATGTAGCCCAAACTTTGTGCAAAATTCTATTTTCGAGTAAATCCAATAATGAAAGTGGGTTGTTTTTTTTTTCACATTGGATAATGCAGGCACACGAATTATGCGTCACGTTGCTCATGATTCATCAGCCACTGATACTGGATCCGTCATCCGTCAATCAAACGTCTGAGACACACACACACCGAGCCCGGCCTCGCTCCAAACATTGAATATCCAGCCCGCTCAATAACAACTTTAATTGTCATTGTTATGAAAACAGCAAAAAACAGTTAAAGGAGAATTCCTGTCATTTTTTACCCCTAAATCGTTGTCCTGATGGTCAGCCAGTGTTGGGGGAGCAAAAAAATCGACTAAAATTGATGCAGGCAAACCGGAGTTACACCATGGCTAGACGGCGCTAGCGATAGCGACAACGCTAAAGTATGAGGGCAATATTTTCAACCACAACAAACACTCAAAAAACAATCAAATATCTATGGTACATGACTGGAATCCTTCTGACACACCACTGAACTCATAGTGTATATAAACAGTATAAACTTTGTGTTTTTGCATTCTGAAACACCTCCATTCTGACACACCGCTGTTCCGAACGTCCCCAGGAAACACCGCTGTTCCGACCCCCCCCCCCCCTCCCAGAGGCTAGACAGGCCAGAAGCATAATGAGCGTATATGTCATTAATATGAAGTGCTTGTTTTGCAGTTAATTAATATGCACATGATCCGTTTAATCCCAAAAAGGGAAAAAAGGTCAATGCGCAGCCTCCGTTTCCTTTCTGATTGTGTCCATCTGTCCGTTCGTAGTGGGGGGGTTTCGGAATGGAGGGTTTTCCCCAACAGCCTTTTCAGAATAGCAGGGTCTTTAAAAAAAAAGTGAAACCCCGCTATTACGAAGAATGGAAGTCTGCTTTCGGAAAGACAGGGTTTTGGAAAGGCGGGGTGTAACCCCGTTGTGACTATCCCAAGCGCAGGTAGCCATCAATTTTAGTGGCGTTTTTTGCTCCCCCCAACACTGGGTGACCATCAGGAAACCGCATTAGGGGTCATAAATGACCGGAATTCTCCTTTAAGTCTTTGGTTCAGCACTCTGATTTGAATGAGCCTTTTTGTTGAAGCGCAACCTCTTTTTGTGATCACATGTTGAATGTAACCACTGAATGCTGTGTAATCAGGTGAGGCAGATTAAACATCATCATGATGAAATTATACCACACCTAGCCATTTGAACTACGTTTTTGTATTTCATCTTTACTTGCTGCCAAGCCGGTTTTGTGCCAGAGGAGTTGCCCCTGCACAAATACATACAGAATACATTTTGATTAAGTGGAACACTCAAGATAAAACTTTAAAAATGGTGTATTAATTCTTCTTTTGTATATGATCAAATATCTGCAAAACAAATGACATTCCCATTAAGCTTACAGCTATACTTTGTGTTCAAAATAAGAAAATATTAGCATATTTACATACAAGGTTAATGTTACAAAAGTATACTGTTTAATATGATAAACATATCTGGTTAACATCAGGTAGACTGAACACCATGGGTGTCTCAGTATTAGAAAGTGACATGATGAGCCGGTCATGCCAAGGCCTGCTAGTTAGCATGTTAACAGAGAATGATAGAAATATAACTAAAATGACAAATCTTGGAAAGTTCAAGAATTAGGTTTGGTGCTGAACTTGAAGAGTTACTAGACACACAAATAAAAAGCTGTTTATGGTTATATTAGCTATGAAGCAAGACCAAAACATACACATTCATCCTGTAAATAAACTACAGCTGCTGGCACGGCTTCAGATTCTTAGTCTTGTTATTGGTTGTTTTTGTTCATTGTTTGTACAGAGGACACATACGAACGGACCCTGACAGTCGATGGAGAGAAAACAACACTCATCGTCATGGACACATGGGAGAATGAGAAACTGGTACAATGAGTGTGTATGTTTGTGTGTGTGTGTAAGGTTGATGAAGCACAGAGCATGTCTGGATCTGAAGAGCATACATGTTATGCTCATAAAAAAACACCTTTTACCAGAAGAACATTTCTTATTTTAACATAGATAAACTAAACGAAAACTTTAATTACCCATAACATGATTCTCTCTCTCTCTCTCTCTCTGTCTTTCTATCAGGAGGGGGGAGGGGCCTCCCCTACGGACGACTGTCTGAAAGTGGGGAACGCTTACGTCATTGTTTATTCCGTAACTGACCGCTCCACCTTTGACTCTGCTGCTGAGCTCCGCATCACTTTGCGACGTGCCCGTCAGGCTGAAAACCTTCCCATCATCCTTGTGGGCAACAAGAGCGACCTTGTGCGATCCAGAGAAGTTGCTGTGGAAGGTAGAGGTCAAAGGTCACAGGGTATGCATACAGCAGTCTCAGAAAGTATTCAGACCCATGACTTTTAAGGTTGAAGCTTCTTGTGTACTTCTATTCTTGGTATTTTGTATTCGTATTTCTAAAACCGTGTTTTCACTTTATCATCTTGGGGTTTTTAGTGTTATTGAGTGTTGACTGACTAAATTTGCAAACATTAAGTAAAGCGATCTGAATACTTTCTGAAGCCACTGTACAAACACAAATACAACAAATGGCAATAGGAAACAATCACTGATCTAAGTCTTTGTCTATCTACATGTTATCTTTCTTTTCAGAGGGCAGAGCGTGTGCTGTGGTATTTGACTGTAAGTTCATAGAGACATCTGCATCTCTGCAGCACAACGTGACCGAGCTCTTTGAGGGTGTGGTCCGACAGATTCGTCTCCGTCGGGATGGTAGCGAGGCCATCCAGCGCCGACGCTCCATCTACAAACGCAAGGAGAGCCTTACCCAGAAGGCTCGGCGATTCTTGGACCGACTGGTGGCGCGCAACAACCAGCGCATGGCAGTCAAGGTGCGGTCCAAGAGTTGCCATGACCTTGCCGTCCTCTGAAGACACTTGACCACATGGGACACCAGGTTGGATTAGATTTTTCTCTTAATTTGACTCACTGACTTTTTAGCTAATTGCAATATCCAGGAGGATTTACAACCATGTTTGGTTGGCTGAAAGCCACTTGGACAAAAACGATAAGCAGCAATTGCGGTTGGCGGATTTTGACATTCACTGTGATTTGACGTTCGGGTCTAAATATTTCTGTGACTTTTTCTCCAGAAATACCTGAATATAAAGGTACTGATGACTGTACAGGATCATTACTGTAGGGTCAAAGACTGGATGAGTGTTCAGTGACCTCTGTATGTGTGCGTGCGCGTGCGTGTGAATGGGTAACAGATCTTCATCGTGGAGGATGTCCTGTAGTTTCCACTGTGTCCACTGTGCTGTTCTCCTGAAGTTTCTACTGCAGAATAAAGTCTTAAAGGACCAATCATCTCAAAATCATGTTTTTACAGACATTTAATTCATGAGCACTATGACATGTATGGGTTTAATTTACATTGATTCCATTGTGGTTTTTAGTTTGTGCATAAAGAATAGATGACAGTGTGTTGTCATATTCAAAAAAAGTTTGGTTTTTGGCTGCAACTGAGGGAATTAGCTACAGGGTTATTGTGTTGTTCACTTCTCTGTTTCAAGTTTAAGGACACTGACAAAAGTGATTTTTTTTTTTTTTTTAAGTATATTTTTGGGCTTTTTGTCTTTATTTGATAGCACACAGTAGAGATAGACAGGAAAGGGGGAGGCAGAGAGAGGGGGAATGACATGCAGGAAAGGGGGATTCGAACCGGGGCCGCCTGCGGTGAGGACTGTAGCCTCTACATGGGGCGGCCGCTTTACCTACTGTGCCACACACCGCCCCACAATAGTGAATTTTAGGATTGAGCTGCATATGTGCCAGGTGATACTAAGTAGAGCCAAGTCAATCCTCAATTGTCTTTTTTCTATTTACGATCATTTACTTTGTTTGGTGTTTAGAAGGCTATTATCTTCATTTGACATTTTTACATTAGTTTGTGTTTGTATTGGATTGGTTTTATTTTCATGGATTGTTGATTATATTGTACTGTATGTCGTTTACTCAGATTTTATCTCTGTGGTCACTTTTTTATTATTTAATTTTGGGTATTCTTTAATGATTTGATTTAGATTCAAATTACTAATCTAATCTTATCCCATGTTTTGTTTTCTTCAGTTGTAATCTCATGTTCTCTTGTTCCCTGAAGCCCCCATATATGGGGGCTCCCCGACAACACAACAACAACTTCCGCACAAGCAACAAGCCCGCAGCACACACACAGACATGCTACATATCAACAGAAAGCTGAGAATCTCCGCTAAACGCTCATATAAACCATTCGTAGGATCAACCAACACAGTTACAACACCGAGCGATCAAACAATTTGTCGCGAAAACACAAACAAACACCGAAAAACGCGCAAGACAGAGAAACCGAGCCAGAAAACAGACTTCTTTGATCTGACCAGGAGCTAATTGTAGCCACACGATAGCAGACACTCCACAGATTCCAAAAATACCATTTTTATCCCTCTACGACCAAGTTTCACTGATCCAGCAGCCCAATACGATAAACAACAACAAGCGCATTTGGTAAAAACAACCAGAAAAGCAGTGTAACCTGCACGTAAATGCAAATAAAGTGCAGTTTCATTTACAGTTAGCTCACTGAGATACTCTGGACTAGAATCAGGAGTCTAGGTTAGGCTCAAGGAGTGGAGAATTAGACGCCGGACAACAGAATTACGTTTAGGTAAACACCATATATTATTGTGTACAAAAACCCACATTAAAAGACAGTAATAATAGGAACAGTAGTAAAGATGCAGCACAGGAATTCAAATGACCATTGACCAAAAAAGGCACAATATGTACAGTTCGCTCATCAATCAAAGGATTGACTTAGCCGCGCTCTTGTTGTTTATAACCTGCCCAAAAGGGAAAACAGGTAAAGCTCTTCACCTGCCGAAGCAGGACTTCTACCAGTCCACGACCCAGTATGTGTGAATGTCCAGGGGAAGGGGGAAAGAGTCCAGTTGGGCAGTGAGTGGGTGTGTGTGTGGGTCGTGTGTGTGGTGTGTGGGCAGAGTGGGGAAAGAGGAGCGGCTGCAAAGGAGCCTCCTACCGGCCCGGACTGAGCAGTGGAGGTTCCGGTTCTGTCCCTGGTACAACTCCCGAGACTTTTGTAACCAGGCTGGGCTCTAGCTCGCCATCACTTGGCCGATTCCGTGGTACAACGCGGCACACGGCCTTACTTCATATGCTCCCCGGCTCCGGTATTCGGCTCCTAAGTTTAAAACAGTGTTTACATTTCAGTCTCGGCGGTTCATGATGTTAATATTAACGAGCGATGCGAGGACATACCTGTAGCAACCCTCTGACCGGCGTGCTCCTCTTCCCAACTACCGGCCGCGAGCAGACGCCGGCTTTACTACTGAACGCGCTTCAGTCACGCGCCACGTGACGGCGTGACGTCATGACGTAGCGTGTTACCGTAAGAGACCGAAAAGGAGTGAACTCAAAGGGTATTTCCACCCGGGTTACATCAGTCTTACCTTGGAAAAACTCGGAGCGAAAAGTGTAATCCACAACTATAAACGGCGTTTAGTTTGAAGGACTACAACTCCCAGCATGCAACTCTACTTCCTCCCGTGTCTGTGTGGCGTATTTCCGCCTCTGGGTGCACGGCAGCCACAGGCTGTGGGTTCCGACGCGCAACAACAGCCTGGCTTATACTGGTTCCCATTGGCTGCCAGTGCTGTCAATGAAACCAACGTGGGTCTAGCTTCATTCTACTGGCTCTTACGGTCACAACGATAGGTGAATGACCCTGATTGTGTCGTAATAAATAAGCTCGTCCTTTGGGCCGTGAACTTATCCAACATTTACTTCAAAGACTCCAATTAAACGCTGACCAAAGATGGATCCGACATAGAGTTGTCTTTTATTTACTCTTGAACAGAAGTAAAGTAAAAGCATACACCCCGAGTCACTTACAAAATACAAAGTACAGGAAAAAGAGTTTCGACAGGAACAAACCAAACGAAGTGACTCCCTTCATATCATCAAAGTGTGGTTTATATACTGGTGGGCATGTGCTGATCTCAGTATTTCTCACTCCCACCTGTTTAGGTCTGATCTGCTGACTGTGCACTTTATTCTGTGACCTTGGTTTCACCCTGATGCTTTTCTCCGGATGTGTACCACTTTACTAGCCTTATTTGGACTGTTACCATAGACTTCCATGCACTAAGCGCACCTCCTCGATCCTTGCCTGGTGGCCATTCTATGTAAGTGCGCCGGAAGCCAAAACTACTAGCTCAGCAGAAAGTATTATAAGGGTCATACATAGTTCACATCCATCCCTGTTCACCACTATCGCCTTGGCCTCCTTCAGATTCTGTTGAAGTACACACTCTCATCCATTAGGTGGTGCTAAGGAGCATGTTGTAATTTTGGAGATCAAAATGGCTGCCAGTAGTGATAATGCAATGTTGAAATGAAGCAATATAAGAACACAAAATAACTATACTTTAACTGTTCAAACCCACACAAAATCACATTAAATGTAATGTAGTCATTATTGAAATAATAACACAGTTCATACGTGATCTTTAAAGGTGGCATAACACTCTGTTCACTGGTCTTGTTGTTATCAAATTTTTATGTCATTTCCCATAGAAAAATGCCACCACAATTGGTCGATCGGCTGCAGCGCTACAGCTGCGCGTCATGAGCACAGCCAGACAGGCTTTCCCTGCATCCAGACGCAGCAACATAGTTCAAAGGAGAAATAGGCGGATTAAAAAGACCTGTGGATTCTTGTTCAGTTAGTTTATGCAAATTGTGTGAAAATAAAGATTAAACAATGGTTTATAGTGGCAGGTGGTTCCAAGTTGTGCCAAAAATGGACATTTTGGAAAGCTCGCCTGAATATTTTGTAGTAAAATCTCAATAATTTTATTCTGCTTCAATTAATCATAATCAACCACTGCAGAGACAATGTTCATATGTTGAATGATTTTATAGAGAGTTTTTGCTATGTTAGCATTATTCTAAAGGACACTTATCAAAAATATGATTTTTTGAGCATTGAATTTATTTAATTTTTGCTGTGTGCCATCTTCATTTAGGCCCAATTCCGATTCTATTTTTCATCCCTACCCCTACCCCTAGCCCTTAACCCTTGCCCTTGAAACGGAGCTACACGGAGTAGGGTTGAAAGTCAACCCCTACGAATTGGGACACCACTTCAACAATCACATGCGTCATCAGTCGTCTCTGCTGGCTTTCACATAAGCAGACGTGACGAGCTTTTGCCACAAATCCTCTATTCAAAACCACGTTAACTTAATAAAATAAAATAAAATTTAAAGAAGACTGATCGGTTTATTGTAAAACATTTATTTATTGATGTAAATGTGGTGATTTCTGTATAGGCTACAGATCCCCCAGGCAGTGCTGCTTCCAAAACACATGAAGCTTCACTTTTAATTCAAACAAATTAATGCGACAATTGTTACATTTCATCAATGAGACGAGCATTTATCTCCTAAAAACAATGTAACTACGCGGCGGTAAACCTTTACAACCCTGCGGGTAAGTTAATTAGCGGTCGTCTTTTCTACCGGGACGAGGTCGGGAGGTTGGCCGGCTGACGAGCTCTCCGGACGGGGTGGTGTCTCCGTGACGAGCCGCTGATCTGCTCCACAGGTGGAGGCTCCACCGTGGAGCTTCACTTCTCCGAAAAACATCGGAGCAAACGTCTAAACAGCCTCATGTGGATAAACCGGCCGCACATTGGGGATCTAAACAGCTACTTTCTCGCATGAAAAAATATTAAAACTTAACAAAATGACGTAATAACAGCGCTACAGTGAGAAATAAATCAGCTGCCGGTTGCCGCAAGATGCATTCTGGGAAACTTGCCATAGCCCTCGGTCCGTAGTGTGCCCCTGAAAAATCTCCGTTTCGAGGGCGAGATAGCAGGGTTGCCAACTTTTGGTCCTGGGCTGGAGTGAGAATCCGTTTGGGGGGGGGGGGTCGGGGGGGGTTATGTTTATTGTAGTTTTTCTCTCTGTCTCTGTCTCTCTCTCTCTCTCTCTCTCACACACACACACACACACACACACACACACACACACACACTACCTGCAAACTGAGTAGGCTAGAGGTGTAATAGGTGACAAAATATAGGGGGGTCTGGGGGGGCACACAAAATATAGGGGGGTCTGGGGGGGCACCCCCCCCCCCCCCCCAGGAAAAAATGATTTTAACATGTATTTGAAGCATTCTGGTGTACTCTGAGAAGAAAATAAAGGGAAAACACAACATTTGCTTCAGATAAGAGGGAAAAAAGCAGATCTGTGGTTCCTATCATTGTATGGCTGGAGTGTATGAAACTGGTCTAGTGGGGAGCTCTGGCTTTTGGCCTGGACCAGCCTATTGAGCCTATTAATATATGAAGGGACAGAACAGACAGTCCTGTGATTTTCAGTCTTATATTACAGCCTGATGATACAAGTCAGGTCCTGAAATGTGTGTTTCTCTTCTGTAATAAACATTCTACATACCCATTCGGAGTTTGCAGGTATGGCCCACATGCATGCATGCGCAGTTGCAGTTGCAGTGCGCACACACGTACACACACACACATACACACACACACACACACACACACACACACACACACACACACACACCTCTGTTGCTGCGCTGTCTCTCTCTCCTCTGCTCTCTGGACTGAGCTGCCTGGCTGTACTTTTGGGCTACAGTCTGCATCTTGATTTTATAGTTTTCAACGGACTGGCCCAACCAGCCCGACCGCAGGCGTCAGTTCGAGCCGCGTTCAGTCTGAAAACATAACTCGGTCAGGTCAGGTCGTGTCTCGGGCTTCGCTCTCTCCCTCTTTTTTTTGGCCATCGGATTCGGACCAAGTCGGGTCCAGGCTTCAGCGCCGTGCCGCTGTTGGTGGGGGGGTGGGGGGTCGCAGATCAACAACTCCCCGTCCTACTGTGCTGTGATCACAGGCTTGAGCAGCCGTCCAATCGACACGCGTATAAGCATCGCGCACACCAATCAGAGAGGCTATTGATGAGTGCCAAAGCTTGCTTTAAATTTTTTTTTTTTTTTTTTGCCAAATCGCTTGATTTTGGCGTGAGAATTGTTTGAGTGGCGTGAGAGCGTGAGACAGGACCTTAAAGCGTGTGACACACGCCAGATGCGTGAGAGTTGGCAACCCTGGAGATAGCCCTACCACTTCCCCCTAACCCTCGTCTGAACCAGAATTGGGACACCCCTACCACTTCACGTGAACGCGCAAAACGAAGGGTTAGGGCCAAGGGATAGGGCTAAGGGGAGAATCGGAATTCGGCCTTACTCTTCACCAGTAACAGATATACTGATAATTACATATCTCAACAATCCTCAAAGTGTCCCCTATTCAATGACACCAAAATTATTCAAATAGACCTTGTGGTTGCAGAGATATACTCATTTTATTATTGATATGCAATTTTCGAGCAGAGGCCTGGAAAATAGGCTCAGGGGCTTCAGCGATCAAACCTCTGTGATCCACTTCATAAACACTTTCAGGTCACTGTAATATTCCATGATGTTCCATGCTATGCTTTTATTCTGAAACTCCAGTACCGGAGTAGAATGTTACAAATGTATGTCCATGGTTACTGTTGCCAGAGAGACGAAGGAAATAAAGAGTAGCGGAGCTACAGACAGCTACAAAGTTACGGTGCTGGTATCCGGTTTGTCGTACAGGATAGATTATTAACAGTGTGAGTAGTCTATCACAACAGTCACCATGTCAAAACCAGGCCTCTTGGATGTTTACTGTTGCCACGGTGACCTGTGGCCCGTTAGCCACCGAGGAAGCAGAGCAGCCGTCACAACGACCAATGGCGATTCTGGGGGGTGGCCTGGGGTGGCACTGGCCACCCCTGAAAACTCATTGGCCACCCCTGTGGCCACCCCAAATTTGATAGGTAGTTGTTGGTTAAGTTCGTCAACACAAGAAACAAGAGGAACGCTGTCACACACTCCTCTACACACAGTCACTGTAGCTGTGCCTCGCTCCGCTCTCTCTCTCTCTCTCTCTCTCCCTCTCTCTCTCTCTGTCACACACACACACACACATACGGGCGCATAGGTCGCGCTTGACCGCTAATAAACGGTAAATGCGCTATATCGCGCTAATTGTACAGTGTTGAAATTAACACACTTTATACAGAGTGCAGTCAAACACCAGGCTAAAGAGAGAGGAACAGCCATAGACTGTAAAAAAAATGGACGTAGACTTCCGGTCTGAAAAGTGAAGCCTATGCGGAAGTGACTTTACGTGCAATGCAGCCGCATCCTGCAGGGGGTGGCTGCAGAAAGCCCTGGTTCCAATCCACTCCCATTCATTTTCAATCATGAAATACTCGCTCAATAATTTTTTTTCTCAACTGATAACGGTCTAAACAGCTAAAGTTCATCATCCTTAAATATGACCTGGTGGTCCTTCTGAAAAAAAATCTATAATTATTTAGATATTAGTCCTTCCTGGTTGGTATAACTGACCAATCACCTTCCAGCACGGAATATGATTGACAGCCTGATGACTGAGACCAGAGCGATAGATATAACAGAGTGGCGACAGCCTTTGATGTCGCCGCCAGCGCGGTCACGTGGTTCATGTAGCTCCCAATAGTTCCAAACGAGGCTGCCGCTGTCATGTTCTGCTATGGGACAGACAGCACTGAGCTTGCTTTTGGACGGTAAATATTAAAAAATAAACCGTACAAAGGTATATTTACAACTGTTACTGAATTACTGTATGTACATCAATGTCAGTTTTCAAACAAAAGGCAAAATCTTCTTGCTTCAAGGTTTTATTTGTCACTCTAAAGTGAAGATTAGCCTGCCCTACAGTAAAAATGGCATAAGAAGAGGAGTAAAGCAATATATTAAGCGGGAATATATATATTTAAGCATAAAAGATGTTCAATCAAACCCACACAGTTTGAAACAACGTTCAAAACACACACACAGCCAGTATCACAACTAAATATAAAGCCCGCTAGCTTAATGCTAACGTATAATGCAAAACCTCATAGACGGGCTAACAGAAATTAGCATCGATATCGCCATTTTGCGGCAACCGAGCCACAGCAGTAAAGCTGCCAAAACCTGGCTTTAGCGCTGTCAACACGTCACAGTTTTAATATTTTGTTCATGCAAGAAAGTCACCGTTTAATCAAGAGTCTGTGGTCAGTTCATAACGTTTGTTAGGAACTTGCACCGATGTTTGTTCTGGGAGAAGTGCAGAGTCTGTGTGAGCCGGGGACCAGGGGCAGCGGCTGTCACAGCAGCAGCAGCCGCTCTACTGAGCTGATCTGTCGGTTCCAGGGTGCCATTCCGAAGGGCCGCCACTCCGAACGTTTACTTTAATTTGTCGGAATGCCGACCCTTAATTATTTATGGGAAAAGGGTGCCATTACGAACCTGAAAGAAAGGGTGCCATTCCGAACCTGAAAAAATCTTGAATGGTTTAAGGCACGGAGTAAACAAGTTCAGTTGCGGTGGTAGCGTAGTGGTCAGAGCATCTGCTTTTGACGCGGTGGATCAGGGTTCGACTCCCGGGGGAGATATATATTAACTGCGATTTTATTGGCCTCTACCTAACCTTTTTACTAAACTTAACCAACTCCTTTCTACATTGCCTAAACCTAACCAAAGCACAGAGCAAGGACATTTATTTTCAGCAGGAGTGCCGCGGCTGCATCAGATGGATGTAATGCATCAGACTCGCACCTGGGTGAAACTTTGGAGGCGGAGGGGGAGGGGGAGGGGCCGGTCGGGCGCTGTCCCCGCGGCGCGTCGTGTCAAGCCGGGCAGGAAGTCAAACCACGAGAGAATCTGGTCAATTTTCAAAATAAAACACATTCGGAACGGCGGCCCCTCGGGAAGTTCGAAATGACGGACCTTCGGGAATTTTCGGACTGGCAGACCGTCGGAATGGCGGTCCTTCGGAATGGCGGTCGCCCCCCGATCTGTCGGGGCCGACCGTCCGTCCTCCCGTCGGAGAAAACGAGTAACGTATCCGCAATGCTTTTAGAGGTTTACCGCTGGCTTGTTAAATTATTTTGAAGAGATTAATGTTGGTCTCATTGATGAAATTTAACAACTGTGGCAGTGGCATTAGTTTGTTTGAATGAAAAGTGAGCAGGGCTGCCTCTGGGCTACGGACTGAAATCACCACAGTTACGTAAATAAATAAATGCTTTTCAATGAACCGATCAGTCTAATCATTTTTATTTTGTTAAGTCAACATGGTTACTGTACTTGGGAAAGATTATTACCACTTTATAACTTAAAATTGGTCGGTATTTCGTCAACGTAGCTCAGTAGTTTCTTGCTGTGCAGCCATAGAAACAGACGTGGTCCAGCGCCGCGGGAGGAATGTTTGGAACTATTGAGGGCTCCATGACCCGGAAGTCGGCCCGACATTTTTTACAACGGAGTCCTATGGGAGTGTCGCCACTCTGTTATATCTATCGCTCTGACTGAGACGTCACAGGTCAGACACAGTGGATCAGACACCGAGGATTAACACCGGAGGGGACCTCCCGTCGTTTGCGTATTGTGTTCAGTCAGTTTTAATTTAATTTCTGATATTTTGTCGATATGTGTGGATGATAGACAGCACAGGTGCAGTTAACTGGCAGAGGTGGGGGTTTGTCATTTACTGCTGTAAATTCACACACAAATGTCTTTAATTGAAGCAGACAGTCATGCACCTGCCATGTTTTAATAAGTTCTTGTGTTTTACTGTGATTCTAAGGAGCCACAGTGAGAACTGAGTGACCGGTGCCAACAGAAGGAGGACATCATGTGAAGTTATGGAGCTGTGATGATGATGCAACCAGAAAACCTCTGATGAGAGAACAGACCAACTGTTTGTTTATTATTCCATGTCCACATTTGACCTCACACTTTTTAGGATGAACTTAAAATTGACAGTGAAGATTTGGAAGCAGCTATTTTCATAGTCCAGTTAATACAAATGTTTTATTCAGTCGATGATTGTTATCATTGAAAATGTAATAATAAATAAAGTTACTGTGATTAAATTGTAGTATTTCTTTTACATATTTAATCGTTTACCAAAAAGTGGCCCATTTTACCTGACTTCACCCTACCATAACCTCATGGTCAATGTAATGTGACACTTTGGTGAATTATTGTTTTCAGTAGCCTATCATAGATTAGTTGACAAGACACATCAGGAAAGCACAAGCTCTGATATTCATCTCTGGATGCTTTATTATTTCAAGGAGGGTAACAAGATTAAACATTTGTATTTTTCTTGTGTGTATAGAAAGCATACATAGAAATAGTCCTGGAAAGTTTTTTCCTGAATTTATTATTGATTACAGCAGTGTGTCGTGGTGTTAATGTTACTGTAAAGGCCCATTAAAAATCAGTAAAGCAAATCTTAGTAAATAAATCAATTTCATGTTTAAACTGCACTAATTTCAGCATTTCACAGCATTGAAAACGTTTTATGAGCTGTGGATGATGTAAAGGTGAGCCATACTGTCAAAAGACAAGCTTGTATTATATTAGCTGAATTTCCAGTACAACATCATGTTGGTAACCTGCAAAAAATATGTGCATATATAGGAATGTAAAATAATAGCTAATAGCTGGGTGAATGCTGTAACGTGGTCGACAGGTCGGAGCTCCAGCAGCCGATCATCGGTGATGCAGGTGAGGTAACATCAAGTCCAGGAGCGGTCACCCACCAGTCTCAGTCCATGACAGTTTAATGTGTTGCAGCTTCACAGTTTGAGACAGAAACTAGTCTCTGGGTTCTGTAAAACAATTTAAAACAATATCAAAATACGTTTCACAGCTTTACATTAGCTTATTAATGCTAACATCGGCTACAATAACGTGACACATTACTCCTCATGGGATCTATGTAGTTCAAACATGGACATGTATTTAATAAGCTTCTGAGATTACTTTCACCGTTAAATATAAAGTTTACCTCGAGTTGTAGATGCTAACGGTGTTAGCAGCGTAGCCGCTCGGCAGTTAGCCGGTGTTGCTGGGTAAACTAGCAGCCTCGGAGACACGGGTCTTTTTTTACAGTCTATGGGTCCGACCCGCCCCTCGACCTCCTTAGCTCCGCCCCCTCGTCCAAAGGCTGTGTTCGAAATCATCCACTCACTCACTCACTCCCTATCCACTACATCATGTATATCATATAGTGGACTACATCATGTACACGATGTAGGGAATGACGGGAGGAGAATTCGGACACTAGACGGTAATTCTCTGGACGTGGTTGCGTCAGCTGATGCGCCAGGTGTTGCTGTGACGGAAGCAGACGCGCCGAGAATCATGTAAACAAGCCATGGATGTATGAAACAAACCGGACACATAAAACATAAAATAATAAAAACCAGACACTTGCGGGAACATTTTAGGATGTGATTCTGTGTGGTTGTGTTACTCGGACAATAAACTGTTGAAATATCGGAAGTTTGGTTTGGTAAACTACTTGTGTCCCGACCGTGAGCCCGTTAGCGGCTCTGTGGCTATTAGCTTAGCTCGTCAGATCGTATTTACTACATATTCTACTACAGTTTCTTAATTAGATTGATTTAATGCTGCCTGTTAATGTTCGGATGCTGCTGCCCAACTCCTGCTCCTCGGGCGAGGCAAATGGAGCCAATGGAGTTGTTTTGGTAAATTGCCTAAATAAATCGTAGCTAACATGCTAATTAGCTTCCTCTTCTTCTCTGGCAAAACACGACCGCATTGCATTGTGGGATACGGGAGAAGAAAGTAGTGTACATCGCTTGTTCACTCAATTTCGCGGTGCATTGTGGGTGTTTTGTCATCCACTACATAGTGGATGAAATTAATCGCGGAGAATTCGAACAACACTACAAAATGGCGAACACACTATATAGTGTATCCGTGATAGGGGGTGATTTCGAACACAGCCTCTTCTGGCTCCAAAAATAAAAAATGGCGGCGCCCTGAAAGCCAATCTCCGGGCTTCACAAACGGCCCTTCACAAACCAATGGGTGACGTCACGGAGGGTTGCCACATAGATATATAAACGTATATATATCTATGGGGTTGCCACTTGGGAACAGCAGATCCTTTGACTGCGCAGTCAGCTGCAGGTGAGTGACAGACAGGTGACTGTGAACCAGCGACACCAGTGAGGCACAAGTTAAAGCAGAAGTAAGTGGTCCGGTCGTTTTCGCTAATGCTGCGTTCCAGGCAGGCTTTTGAAATCGTAAATTACAGCTTCGAGTCACAACTTACGACTTTGTAGCGTTTCAGGCAACCCACTCGTGTTTTTCCGACCTGTTTTACCGGTGAAAGTCACTATAACGGCCACTCGTAACTTCCGACCGGTGAACTCGTACCAGATCGAACTGGTACCACTTCACGGTCGGAAAAATACGAGTTTCCTTGAACGCACCATAACAGTCCTCGTCGCTACGTCACCACATTCACGGCGTTCCTGGGCTGTGTTTCAGTCCAAACACTCTATGTAAGTGATTGCTGTCGGAAGATATAACTATTTAAGACTTATATTAAAGGTTGACTATGTAGAAATACAAGAAAAACAACAGAAAAAGAATTCCAGCAGTCGATTGCCAGACCGTTGCTAGGTAAAACGGGCCGTTGCTAGGGACTCCGCTCTGATCAGAGGACAGCAGAGGAGGAGAGCTAAGCAGGATATTTACCTTATGTTTCATTTTTACCGTCTTTAACAGCATAATAAATGACTTGTAGCTTGTTACAGGGAGAGTGGAGGCTCTCTGCCTTCCACACCGCTGCTGCTCAGAGCCTCAGAGCCTCCGCTGTCACTGCTCTCGTCAAGTTGGAAAAAAAAAAAAAAAAGGAGCTCCGTGGCACCGAAAGTCCGCGACGATAAACGTGTTTATGACACATAAGACTACACAAATACACCCATCCTAACAAGTATATGATAATCCATTGATCCACCGATTGATTATTAAAAAGGCTTGGTTGAAAACATGACCGGGAGGAGGCAGGAAAACAGCGGAGAACTGAGCCACATGTCGGCTACAGGCAGGTACGAATGTAAACAGAACGTTGAGAGAAAGTCATTGTCGAGCCCGTCAAAAAAATTAAAAATAATAATTCAGACTAAAAAAAATGTTTTTATGGAAAAGCAATACTTTCATTCTGTACCCCTCTAAAGGCCCCATGGATGTATTATTTTTGAAAAAATATAGCTTTTAATAAATATTCTACATATTCAACCTTTAACACAAATATATCACTTACTTCTGCTTTAACGTCCGTTTGTGGTCAGACCTTCCGTCACGGGGTCGGGGACGAGCTGCTGCATAAGTGACACACATCAGGCTACTGTAGCCTAGGCTAAGTCCTCCTGTTAATATGTTTGCTGTGAAATAGGACTAGACTATATAGCTGTGCAGTAGCCTACCTATTCTTAGTAGACCGGAAAGCAGCAGATGATAGAAGCGTCATTACAACCAGAGGAGACAGGAGATTTTTATTTTTTAGAGAATTGAGAAAAAAAAAAAAAAAAAAGACTTGTGAACATCTCTGGCCCCCACTACTTAACTTTAGTTTTCATTCTTGCATTAGAGCATGGCATTTAATGTTTTAATGTCATGCTGTAATTTTCTGTCATGTTTGTACATTTACTATAATGAATATTGCACTGAAGCTTGATTTTAAGAAAATCGTGAATCAAATCAGAATTGTAATATCTGCCCGAACAATTGCAATTAGATCTTTTCCCAAAATCGTTCAGCCCTAGATGCACTTAAGAATATCCATGTTCTGTGTTTCTAAGAAACTTGTTCTGTAAATTGTTTACTTGTGATCAAAAATCTGAAGCTCAGTGCTGATGCTTTTCTGTAAATACTATAGTTTTCTAATAATAATAATAATAGCAACTTCTTCCAGTTTTAGGCTTACAATTACAGGTTAAAGTCCCACCCACTCCATAGGCTGCATACAGATAATTTTTATATGGTTGAAGAGACAATGCTACACCATTGTCTCTTCAACCATATAAACATTATCTCTCTTATCGCTCTCTACTTGCTCATCCCTAGCCATCTGGCCACCAGCTGTGTCACCTGTATTGTTACCTACGTTTGCTTTACTAATTTAGGCAGCATCTTGTGATTAAACAAAAACACACGTGTGCTGGCAAAAAACAAACCAAAAAATCAAATTCCAGTATCTCCAACAAATTTAGATGTAAGATAAATAATAACATAAACCAAGCATGTTAAGAGCAATTTCAGTTTTTTCTTACAAGCATAGTTTATCTTTTGCTTACAGATAGGCCTACACTTTTTAATGAGGCCTATCTTTAAATATTAAGCTTTAATTTGAGTTTTTGGGTTTCTTCTGTTGCCTAGATTGCTGTGTTTATTTAATCACTAGATAGGGCTTCAATTAGTAAAGAACACACAGGTAACAATACAGGTAATACAGATAATGAGCTAATGACTGATGAATGTTATTCTATAGGATGAGTTAAGAGCAGGTGAATTTTGCTACCCTGATACAAATTGTGAAGAGGTGAGGACTTTTATCCACTACAAGGCTCTTAGAAAAGCTGTACCCTATCCTGAACAATTACTGATTAAAAACCGACGTTAAAACAACCAGAGAGTACCAAGAACTGTGAAAAAAATACTGTTTTTTAAAAGTTTTTTTTTTTTTTTTTTTTTACCAGTAAACCTTTCTTCTTGACATTTATGAGACAGGAAATCATGGGCGAGAGAGAGGTAATGTGACATGCAGTAAAGAACCTCCAGCCAAGATTTGAACCGCGGTCGGCTGCGTATATCACAATAGTTTTGTTATGCCATGGCCACCCCAGTAAAAATATCCTGGATACGCCACTGACAACGACACAGTTGCATGCTGCGGTTGACAAAAAACAGGCTGAGTGTTTGGCTAGTGGCTGGGACAGTGTTTGACAATTGTACTTTTCTGCCCTGAGTTTAACCTCTCAGGCTCCGTCTAGCTCATGTCACACTGTTCACCATGCTGTTCACAGCCTGACCTGCCGCAGGAATTAATTCATTTCATATTCATCTTGAGAATGGACATGAATGCCTGTCCAATTTCATAAATATTAGCCAGGAGGAGGCGCTAGAGGTCATCACTGAAGCAGTCGTTCAATCTTAATTTACAGAAGAGGTGAACAGAAGTGGAACCGAGCTGTGTGAAATGAGGACAAACTGGTTTAACTCAGCAGAAGTTTATCTGGAAACCACAGCAGGCAGACTGGTTGTCCCAGTTTTTGCTGATCAAATATCCCATCTGTTTATTGATCAGGCATTTTGGTGACACACTCATGCACACACGCTATGGTTGTACAGGGACAGTAGATGGAGGAGTGTTGAACATTGATTTGATGAGGGTAATGGAAAGAATGCGTGACTCTGCTCAACCCGGATGACACACACATGCACATGCACGCACGCACTCACGCACGCACACACACACATGCACACAGACACACAAAAACATACAGAGATGTGTAAACATCCTCTCAGTGGAGGCGGACCAGAGGTTTGGAGTTGTGAGTTCAGCCTCCTGATTCGGTTATGAACAGATCAAATCACAACATCAGAAAAAGTTGCATCCATGTTTTTTCCCTGAGATGTAAAAGTTGTGGAGATATTAAGTTGATTTACTAAAGTCTGATTTTTTAGCATACTGTTGGATCAGTGCTGAGCTATGCTGTTTTGTTATCTACTGTAATGCCCAGCAGAGAAGAAACTCTAATGTTTAACTCTAACAGGTTTATGTGGGTTAGTAGTTTATAAATGTTGACACTAATAGAGGTTTATCATGGAAATGCACAGATAATATGAAGATTTTACACTTTAACACAATTTAATTTGGCTTTATTTCCATGATAATATGTTTATGGGTCTGTTGGTTTAGAGGTTCAGATATAAGATGTTGCAAAGTAGGTTTTCCATACAAAAACCTTGAGCTGACTTAAACTCTCCACTTCATTTCACAGTGACATTAGAAAACACTACAAAGAGTTCAGTGCTGAGCTGTAAACTCACCTGAAAGCTTCAGACTTAGCGAGAGAAACTCAGTCGTTTCTCTGTCTGTGTATGTACACACCGTCAGTGACTTGACCATTATTCTACAGGACATTTCAAACATGTCAGCCCCTTTGAGGTGCATTTGATTTACTGACACAGAGGAGAGAACACAGAGAGTCAGACACCGCCTCTCTGTTTATTTAAACCTTACAGTTTCCCCTACATCTGTGGTTCAGTTTTCAGACCTCAGTACTGTAACTCTGCCACTTGATTCACAAACTCCGACTCTGCCAAGAACTACAGAAATGTAAACTGAAGACACTGTGCCAGAAGTGATTTGTAATGATAGGGGCTACAGTGGGGATGCTGCTCTTCCAGATACTTGACCCGTTTTTCCATTCAGGGGGACACTGACTAGCCTCGTAAACCAGCCTCTCGCGGAAGTGCATTTCATTTCATTTCTCGGGAGAGTCTGGCCTCATCCCATGGATGTATTATATTAGCCTCATCCCCATTCTAAGCGTTTGGACTGAAACCCTCAGAGGGCCGAGCCAATCAGCGTCGCCCGCTGTGATTGACACAGCACGTTGGCCAATCAGGGACCGACTGGTGCAAAGCCCCGTCACTACACCAACTTGCTGATTGGCTGAATGGGGTTGTCTTTCAACGCTACTACCAAAGATATTAAACCGTCTTTGCTACTACTCCCGCCCAGCTCCCGCCCACCCCAAACACTTACAGGGGGGATGAGGCCAGACTCTCCCTCGGAATTAAATGAAATGCACTTCCGCGAGAGGCTGGTTTACGAGGCTAGACACTGACAGAAAAAAAGAAAGAAAGCTTTTGTCACTTTTAGAGTAACAGACCGATTTGATTGATGTATCTGTGTATATGGTGTGTATGGCGTGTGTGATGTGTCAGACTCTGGCTCCCTCTGCTGGGTTGATGCTCTCGGTGACTCTACTTTCTCTATGACCATTAACCAGAAAAAAAGCAAACTGACAAGAGTTTTTGTTTTAAATCAAGGGACTTAATAGGCTTTATGCACAGCTCCACTACTTCCTGAACTTTAGCCAGCTCCTTTATTTCCTGTCTTACATTATTGGACCAACTGATTAATCCAGGTGTGTCTGACCATTGTTGTGAGGTCAGACACACCTGGATTAATCAGTTGGTCAAGAAGTAGTGGAGTTGTGCATAAAGCCAATTGTGGAGGAAATGAATGATGAGCAATAAATGCATCATGGAAAGTGAGATATCATTTTGCCCATCTTATCTGCAGAGTGCCACCACAGCAGCTCCGGCATAAACTTCTCAGCAATGCAACTTGTTTCGTAAGAAATGATAAAGTCTAAATTGTGAACATCAGTCTGCCTCATGGAGTCTGTTTTTTTTGCCTCTGCCTTTGTGCACTGTCTAAGACAAGCTACATTCTATTCAGCATGGTTCACTAGACTATATTCAAAATTGTGATCCAAGCACGAGTTTCCCTCAGGGTTGGCACACTTTTGTCTACTCCCTCTTGACCTTACAAATATGTTGCCTTGGGGCTCACACACTGCCTGGGCATGTCAGACACACGCATAACAGCTCCTAACCTGTCAGGCGGCCATGAAAGAAACAACCGTGACATTTTAGCACATATCTCTCCACCAGAGTCACATCAACCCTGGTGAACCCACCATGAGGACAAGACCGCAGTGATGCTTGCAGAGCAGCCGCTGAAACCACAGTTTCACCGTATTTCTCTACATCACCGTCTGAAATAAACAGCATAAGTAGACTGCTCAGTTGGTTTAATGTTCAGTTTGTGACCTCGTTATTTTGTACTCCAATTCTCATTTTATCTGCCCAGGTCTATAATTGACTCCAGATGGGGCGTGGCCGACATTCCTGCTACAAACCCAGAGTACCAGAGACACTGCAGGGGCTGTGTAAAACAATGCCTTCAATATAAAAGCACGCTATCATTGTTTGAAAATATAACATTTATTCATGCAGGGTCATCGGTTGTCCGACACAGGGTCATATAATGTTGTGTAAATGGGTGCACTCCATGAAATAATAAAATCCGATAGAATAAATAAATAAAAGGTGAGATTTGTCAAAAAATAATCACGTCTCAATAAAAGCATATTGAGAGGTGATTTAAAACAGACTATGCTCCAGCTTTATGTATTTCTTTGATATAGCTATATGGAATATTATATTATTATATGATAATATAATTAGGGGCATCTTGGTCACAAAGGTGTCCCTCTGTCTTATTATATCTTTATCATTTGGGTAGTAAAACTGGATTTATTTTTGGTCCGACTTTTATTTTGAAGGTCTCAGTCGGTGGGGTAAGGGGCTGGTCCAACTAACGGGAAGGTCTGAGAATCTGGTCGTCTGGGTTTATCAACCTTCTCCATACGAAGTGTGATCTGAAAGCAGCATGATGGACAGCTCAGGTAGGAACCAAGCACACACCGACACACAACCATAGCACACAACATAACCCAACATGGTGGCGGTCATTCACCAGACTCACTGACCACAGGACTCGGACTGACCCGCACCACATAGTCCGCAAGTCGCCAAAGCCCCAGGGACACTGCGTGCTATTAAAGACCACGGATCAGGGTTTCACCTCGGCTTAGTTTAAACCCAGTTGGTGTATTTGGTCCACTATTGTAAGTGCAGCAGGCTGTAATTTACATGTGACCTGATGCAGACAGTGGAGAAATTAAAAGCTTGTTTTGTTGACTTTACTGCGGTGATTTGAATAAAGAATATATTTTATTTTGTCTTATTGTGGATTTTTGTAAGGTTTTAGAAATGTCGAACCTTACTTTTCCGGTTCATAGTGTTCGTTAGAAAATTGCATTGTTTTTAATTGTCTTAGGTGCAGGGGTGTGTCCAGACGTTTTTTACGTGGGTGTACGTCCCTATAGGAGCACTGTCTGGTGCTCAGCATAGACTGTAAAAAGAATGGACGTAGCGTCCGTGACGTCACCCATTGGTTTGGGGGAGTTGGGGGAGTCTGTTTTGTGCATGGATGTATTATATTAACTGGATACCGGACCGGAAAATGGCCGCCGTTCATTTCAATGAAAGTTGCTCGCCTGGCGCATACGCCGAAAAAGTTTCTGACTTCCGGGTTTACTTCCGCGTTATGCGGCCCATAGAGCATGCGCAGTTGAGTCACCCCCCATAATGCTCTGCGGTCTCCCATCATGCCCTGGGGCAATGAGAACGAGCAACCGCCGTTCTAGTTTTGGCGCTGCGCGTTCATGTATGAGTTACTTGTGGATTTAAGGAATGAGTATTAAGACTTTTACAGGACTCACACGGACTTTAAAACAAAGATAATGATTTAAAAAGTAAGACGGCCGATCGTAGGTTTACTACGGTCGTTTATATGATCGTTAAATCGTTTTGACAGTTAATTAATATACGATGTTACACTGAAAACGAGTTATAGTCCGAACCTGTAAGCTTAAATCACAATGGAAAATAAATCATAATTAACTGTATTTTTGTTAAACATGACAGAGATGACCACAGAACACCTCAAATAATGTAATGAGGCTTTACTCTTACCTTTTTTTATATTCAATAGTATATTTAACTTGCTGCACAGTTCACCAGTTGTATTTACAGGATGTTGGTGGAGTATAGTCACACGTGTTTTGTTTTTATCAACCACAGCTGTGAGTTAGAGCTCTTTGGCAAATGCATCTTCCTTTTAATAATTGTCTGTACTGGCTGTGTTCATAGTTTCATCATCATCATTAAGCCTTCAGGTGGATGAGACTCTTTGTAATTCAACAGTTTAACCTTACAATATTTCCACAACACACAGAATATCAGTGTCCACTAATACAGCTGTTACAGAACCAGACATTTTAATTAAACACGATGCCTCAGACACAGTTGATGTTGGATTTGGTAGAAGCAGAAAAAAGTCACAAGCATGTTTGTTTTTTTCCGAACAATTTAATAATATGATGATGAGTTTAAGTGATCATTTAGCATACTGACACTGAACAAACACACACTGACGACGGTGAGGAGGAGATTGGAGGATGAGGAGGACGTCCACGGTTCTTCCTCCGGCCCCGGTGAAGACGGGGAGCCGCTGCACCGTCAGGACACACACACGACACACACCGACCATGGGGGAGTCTGGAGAAGTCTCGGTTTACATTTTACCACCGTGGCATTAATTAAGCCGTAAAATAAATTGACGTGAACGGAGCAACAGGTGTAGAACATCAGCCGCGATGAGACACTGTTGACACACACAAACACATACAGCATAAATGACTTATCAAGCTAAAATTACTGAAAAATATGAGTTTTACAGGAGCAGTAATGTAAAACAGTCCGGGTTTCACGTCAGTAAAAGCAGTCATTACGAGGCGATCTCATCAATTAAAACGTTACGTTTAAGAATACGAGTTGACAAGAGACTAATAACAGACATTAACTATCATAAAGTTAAATTAACTCGATGTGACCAAACAAAAACTCACCTTTGAGCCGTGTTTTCCACTTTTCCGAGTGATTTTAGCACCGGACAGAGTCTCATTAGTTTCAGGCATCCTCGGTCCCGAGACACACACGACCGCGCACTGCTGGTGCACGGACACAGCCGTGACGTCACGGCCAGAAAAGAGACTTTTCTGTGGCTTTTTGGCCGTTAGAAAACCTTTTGACGGATAAAAAGTCCATGACTTAAAAATATAGAATACAAAGATTAGTAATTAACGGAGGTTACAGCTGGAGGTGTCCTGTGAACAGTTTTACAGGCTTCTCTTTTACTATTGCGGTCTATGGGAAAAATCCTTTCTGGGCCGCATGGGATTTTTTGTTGCAGTACCACGGGTGGCCACTGGGAAAAATCGGCGTGCCTGCTGAGAGGATTACAGGGGGGCTGGTTTTGTGCCGCTACTACGGGGGTTTGAACCGCGCCATGTTGGATTCTACTTGCCATATTTGGAGCGGTGCGGCCGTTGGCCGGCCGAGAGCCCGCCCACTGGCCTCGTAGCAGCGGTCGCCGGACCTGTCACTCAACGGTTCTGCGCCCTAATTGGCCAGAACTTTAAACCTAATAACAGTAAAACGGTAGAGTTTTAAAAAAATTCACCCCCCTCAGAGTGTGTGCGGGGGTAGAAACTATCGGTTGAGACCAAAAAAATGAAATGTACCAGGCTGTAAATATGTTTTTTAAAGCTGTAAAATCGGCTATTTTAACATGGGGCTCAATTGGAGTTGCTCCCTTCTGGAGCCAGCCCCCAGCGACAGCCGAGGGGATTGCAGTTTTTTGAACGCGGAAGTGAGCTTCACTTCTCAGACCGACAACTGCCCCCTTGGTGCTCAGACACGCACTAACATGCTAGCCTGGTTGGCACGACTTTCCAATGTTGATACTCAGCATTGGGTCTGGCCAAGACGTTAAGAGAATCCATTTCTCAAAGCGCATCCTTCAAACCTGGTTTACCCGCCCCCCTCAAATGCCTCAGTCTGCTATTGGTCGAAGCCAGAATAGGCGGTGTCGGAGCTTAAACCAATCACACCGCTCTTTCCTCTGACGTATGTGATGCGACGAAAACTGAACACTGACGCGAGAGAATGAAAATTACTTGAACACGCCTCTACCCAGAGCCGTTGGAGAGGCTCGACGTTGATTGGCTCTCGAAAAAGAGGGTGGAGTTCCCGAAAATTCGGGAGACAGAAATCCAGTTAATAGAGAGCCTAAGCGGAAGCAGGAAGTAACGGCGCCATGGGACCTCAACTCTGAAAAACTTGCCATTCAAATGAATGAGACTGAAAATTTTATTTCGTGATCCGATTGAATTGCGCCATGAGAAAAAAATATGTCCTCTACCTGTTTAAAACATCACGTTTCATGCCAAGAAATCAGCCGTTTATCATAAAACGGCAACAGAAGAATGTAGGCTATTTTGTGTAAAGACCGCTCCACGGACTACAGATCTGTGTCCCACAGAAAATACGTCACCAACTGACACGGGAAAGGGCGGCAATTGGTGTGTGACGTCACCTACGCGACTTGTAGTCTTTCTGCTTACAGATTCTTCTGAATTTTATTCTACAATAGCTTTACAATAAACGGCTGATTTCTCGGGATGAAACGTGATGTTTTAAACAGGTAGAGGACATATTTTTTTCTCATGGCACAATTCAAACGGATCACGAAATAAAATTTTCAGTCCCGTTCATTTGAATGGCGAGTTTTTCAGAGTTGAGGTCCCATGGTGACCGTTACTTCCTGCTTCCGCTTAGGCTCTCTATAGCACGGTTGGCCAGACTAGCAGTCAGCAGCGCTTTTGCGAGGCGTGACGTCACTAGTGTGGGCGCGACCAGGCTACTAACATGCCTACTAATGTCAGCATAGCATTAAGATATGGTCTTACATTTCCTGTGCTAGTAGTATAAATTGAGAATAAATAGGCAAATCACCACATAACAGAGTGGAAACATACAGCAATTGTAAGAATATAGAACAGCTATACCTTATTCTTGAAAAAAGTTACTCCCAAAAATTACAGGCTATCCAACAGAGTAGTTGGTTACAGAAATAAGTGGGGAAAACCGCAGTGTAACTTGACCCCCCACCCCCATGCCAGGCTAAGCATCCTTTATTTTATTTTATTTTTAATCGGTTTTTATATTCCATTCATTATGTTTTTATTCCAAAACTGTGGATGTCACACTGATTTTCAAGGTCCCAGAAGCACAAATGTGACTTTTGAAAAAAAATCTTTTACCACTGTGATAGATGCCACAGCCCAGGTTTTAACAGTCTGCTAAGTGACTTTCTCATTGTACAGAAACACATGGAAACCAATGACGATGCTCTGAGAGGCTGGAGGCCTGGGGTATAAGTGGTAACATCTGGTAATGGCTGATGGAAATTAGTCATTAGTTTCTTGACCAAAAAAAAAAGTGTAAAAGTTTTTCATTCTATTTAATTTCTTTTGATCAAACTTTTCGTTTCCAGGGTAGGACAGAGAGGTATGTCACATTGCTACACCAAAACTGGTATCATTTTTCATAAACAAGTCCTTCAGGTAAAATAATCCTATAGGTTCTTTTTCACATAATCTTGTTGGTTAGGTTAGGAAAGATCATGATTTTGGATGAAGTATGTTTAACAGTCTTTGTTGTCATACTTCAATAATGGAATGGTTAACTTTGGGTATAGGTATCGGTTTTTATTGGTTTTATCCGATACCAGTGCCAAACTAGTATTTTGGAAAAGGTGCCTGTGCTTAAACGGTGCCCGAACCAGTTCTTAAAGAATGGAAAAAAATACACACGTGGTCCAAAAACAGTGCCTTTTTATTTTCAAGGCATTATGTGACATGCAAGTTGAACAGAGTATTCGTTCGACATCATGCCATAAATGTAGGAAATTGGTGTGGTGGTACGCTCGACTATGACGACCGCGGGCATTACGCGCGCAGTTCACTCCACGTACTGTATGGTCCACTCTCAGTATACACCCTACTATGGGGGCCTTTAGGCATTTTGAAGGTTCACTTCCATGCAGGTGAAAAACTGACGTCACGTCACGTGTAGCGCCGGCACAGCTATAGACCTGGGGGGGAAGGGGTAATTAAAAATTCAGTGGCCCCGAAATGAAGCACCGAAATCTGGGTTGCTTTTCAGTGTGGTTACTACCGTTTACGTCAGTGCCATTATGGTACCGAGTATTAGTACCCATCCCTACCCATTCATCTACCCCAACATCCTCCATACTTGGATCTTGGTGTTTTTCCACTCACCGCACTTCTCCCTATGCTCCTGTTATAATTACTACAGCCACTAGGTGTCACCTATAGCAACAAAACGTAATTGGATCATGATTATCTACTGTAACAAACGACCCTGAGCTAATGGTATGTTTTCAGGTTGTCTGTCTGTCCTTTTCCTGTGAACTCAATAACTCCAAAACACCTTGAGCGAATCTCTTTAAATTTAACACAACCCTTTACTCGGACCCAAAACTGAACTGATTAGAATTTAGAGGTTTAAGCATAAAGGTCAAAGGCCACTGTGACCTCACAAAACACATTTTTGCCCATCACTCATAAATTCTTACACAAATTATAACATTAATGTGAAGAAGGGATGACATTTTATACCCAAATGGCTGGAGGTCAATCATGAAACCAGAAATATTTCCTGTCACTTGCTGGTTTCGCAGGAATATACAAAGGCAGTAATCTGAGTTGTATTCGTCAGCATGTGGGTTTGATATCAGGATACATTCGGCATTGTTTAACCAGGGAGTGTCACTACACAATGTAGATTTGTTTGTGGAAGTGAGGCTGGATCAGATTAAATTAATTAGATAAAATGTGTCTTTGATGTTGTTGGGGCTCACACAGAAGTCTGTGTCTCTGTTCGTGTTTTCTGCAAATAGGGCTTCCATGCTTCCCTCTTTTCACTGGCAATGTGTCTGGTTTCACATAAACCTTACACCATTAAACCCTGACTTACTGGAACAGCTGCAGGGAACTGTGGGAAGGAGTGTCACAATACCGTGGAACTTACAGCAGTAGAGTTAGTCAAGTTAAAATGATTTCCGCATGTTGGCTCTATCCTCTGCTTCCTCATTGTAATGAAATTAGATGAAATGAAATTGTAGCATTTGAGGAAATCTTTCTCAAGAGCAAAGAGATGGGGGATTTATTGATAGCCGCAGGGGAAATTCAGTTTGGCACGACAACACAAAGGAATGCATTGCAGTTGCCATCAGACAAAGGAATTACTGTAGCATAAACAACAATGCACGAGGAAGAAATGAAATAAAACATGAAGGCATGCATTTACATGTGCAGTGCTAATTTCTTGTAACATATCTGTGGGGTCGCACTGGTGGTATCGGGTGATGTGGTGTGGTGGGGACTCGTGGCCGCTTGCACGAAAACTTTAAGACACATGAATACGTTTCTGAGCTGCTTTATCTCAGCATAGAAAGGGCAAGACCATGATAAATGTCAGCTTCCCCTCTTATCTTCATCTCTGAAGATATCATGCAATATCAGCCAAACTGATTTTATCAATTCATAAGTAGAGTGTGTCATTTTACAGACTCTCTCTTAAAGAGTCAAATTCTTCATAGCTTCCATTTGGTTAAAGTAAATCATCACACAGGAAAACCCTTTTATATAGAGAGAGAATAGAATAGAAATAGAAAATACTCTATTAATCCCTAGGAGGGAAATTCAGATTGTACAGCAGTTTACATAACAATGATGTGATATAAATGGTATAAAAAGTAAAAAGTAATATGTCGCACTACAAAATGAAAAACACCTATATAACCCTACAACAGGAAGCACAAAAATATTGCTTAAAGAATTACTTTGACATTGAGGACTTTGTTGTTGTTTTTTCTCTTTCTTGGTTTTGATGAGAATCAGCATCTCTGAAACTCATTAACACATGAAAAACTGTGTTGTATGAAGATAAACATAGCCTTTGTCCTGTATGTTTCTGAGGAGCAGTTTTGAAGCTTCTGCCTATTCCAAAAATTTGTCAAATATGTGCCGGTTTGTGGTAGGCATTTGCCCACCCACCTGTCACTCAAAGCAGGTACGGATTCAATTATGTAGAACTTTATTTAAATGAGAGAGTTACATAAAACAAATCACCTCCATACAGTCATCATGAAGGTAAAGCTATAGAGACTAAAACTGTTTCTGTACCAGGTTGTTAACAGGTTTATCTCGGCTGTTGAGTTGAAAATTTTAACACAGGAGTCGATGGGAATTGATTCCCTAGTGGCCGTTAAAGGAACTTACATGCTGCCTTCAGTTTCAGCCGCAGGAGTTACTTCTTGGCTATTGTGTAGCTGAATGCACCTTCTTACGGGCTGATGAGGATACACTATAGCAGTGGTGGGGTGGGGAATAAACCACAGACCTTTACCCCTCCTAATCAGCTCCTTATTTACTTTGCAGGCATGAGAGTAGTAGCAATTTTCTTTTTCAACTCTTGGTAAAACATTAAGAAGCAAATAACCAAAAATGTTCCCGTACAGTATATCCAAGTTTTGTTTTTTAAAATGACAAAATGTAACTCTGGGTTTTACTAAACCTGGAAATTAACATTAAAGGGATAGTTCACCCAAAATTGAAATTTCATCACTCATTATCTACTCACCCTCATGTGGACTAAGGGCTGGGAGAACTTTCAGAGTCCTCCGTGCCTTCTCTGAGTTACAGGGGGTCTCGGCGTAGCAGTGCATGTCCATATAACGGTTGCAAATGGATACCAACTGTCTTCGTAACAAAAAGACACACCAAAAAACATCCAAATACCTTCATGCTGCTCGTATGTAATGTCTCTCTTGTATTGAAGCCCCGAAATGTGAAATTGTCCCGAAAAAAATTAAATAAGTCAATATTTCAAGCTTGTTTTGTAGCGGAAGCTCCTCTTCCCGGTTTGTCAAATTTGGACGAACCGGGAAGAGGACAGACCCTGGTTCGACCCTGGAAGAGGAGCTTCCGCTACAAAACAAGCTTGAAATATTGACTTATTTAATTTTTTTCGGGACAATTTCGCATTTCGGGGCTTCAATACAAGAGAGACATTACATACGAGCAGCATGGAGGTATTTGGATGTTTTTTGGTGTGTCTTTTTGTTACGAAGACAGTTGGTATCCATTTGCAACCGTTATATGGACATGCACTGCTACGCCGAGACCCCCTGTAACTCAGAGAAGGCACGGAGGACTGTGAAACTTCTCCCAGCCCTTAGTCGACATGACTGTGAGTAGATAATGAGTGAAATTAACAGGATTATTTTCCATTCTCACTGACTTGATGGTCTGGTGACTGGTCTAACATCTATTTTTCCTTTTGTTTTTTATGTAGCTGTGTATCCCCCTCCCTCTGCTCCCCCGGCCAACATGTTCAACAATGTGCCTGGGTATGAAGGCACAGTGGTAGGAGGAGGTAAGTGACGTCCAAACCACAAGTCTTCACAGAGCAGTCATATTGTTGTCGCTGCTGAAAGGTGTTGCTGTTTCTGCAGGTGGTTTTTTGCCCCCTCCCATGCCTGTGGAGCCTCTAGCTCCTCCAGAACCTGCCCCTATGCCCGACTGGAGGTAAGACCTGACTGCACCTGCTTCACTGAGCTGCTCATCCACCTGTAGCTACCGGTCAGTTGCATCCAGTGGGATGCTCATGTTGCTCATGTTGTATGTGTGTGTGTGCTTGCTGCAGCATCCCATCACTCACAGAGGATGTGGCACGTGAGGCCTTCAAGAACTTTGCGTCATCTCACTGCTGCTACAGTTCATCACCGGCTGAGGATGGTGTCATCACCAGCATGGAGCCATCCAACACCTTTAGGGTGATCTGATGTTCACACTTCTTTTGTTATTGAACACCACTCCTGCCATGGTTCTGTCTGTACCATCAGATGATTTAGTACACTTCATTCTACAGTCTGTTTTACGTACTGAAGAACTGGCAGTTTGCTTCATATCCATCTGAGATCATCCTGTGATCTGTGTCTGAATGTGATATCTCACTGTCACTTATTGCACAGCATGCCAGGCTTTAATCAATGCCTTCTATAGCAGCAACTAATTATATAATGAAGCAGTCAGTGCATACAGTTCCTAAAATACTCCAAACAGCTGCACTATTCATGCACAAGGCCAAAGAGTACAAACATGTGATGTAGCCTATCTAACCTCACTGTGATGTTCCCAAAGAGTGTTAGTGTAAAAGATATTAGGAACTACTACTGACATTTATCAACAAGGCCCTAATGTTGCACAAATGTTTTTGGTGAGTAGAAAATTGGTGAATTATCGATTTTGGGTGAAGTATCCCTTTAAATGAGGTTTTCACAAGGAAAGAACAGGTTATCTGCAACCTGTGGCTTTTTGAGATCTTGGCTAGTTGCGTTGACTTCCAGATGTGGACTAGATGATCAGATTACATTCTGCTGCATTTACAACTGGATTAACATGAGTTCTTCCTGGTCCAGGTACATGTTACCAGGTGGAAATGGGATGCAACTGCTTGTTCTCGCTGTGCATATAAAAGACAGGACAGAGAGAAATCTTTGATCAGAGTCTGATATTTTCTCACTAGTTTATAAACACTTTAATTACTACTCATGTCTCTCACATGACTGTCATGTGACCTCAGAGACTTTCACATGACACATGACCAAAACTCAATGCTTAAAATGAATCTTCTCTTAGCTCATAGCATACCAACAAGATCTAAACCGAATCATCAACATGAATGTATTAATTCATTCTGATAATTACTTAATTTGGATCTGTTCTGTAGTATCGACTGGAGACATTCACAGAGTCCAGGTCAACTGAATGGGCCCACAAACCCTATGAAGGTACACACACACACACACACACACACACACACACACACACACACACACACACACACACACACACACACATCGTTGTTTAATCTCTTTACCTGCTGTATACCTAGCGAGGATGGTGGTGTTTATGCTGCCCTCAGTATATGATGTGATGCCCTTTGGCAGTTAGACAAACTCCTTCCTGACATCATGACTCTGAAGACAGTTGTCCACTGTCCACAGGTTTATTGACACAAGAAAGAGTAAAACTGAAACACACAAAAGGCATAATGATCACAAATTAAATTGCTTCCTCTATGCTTACACACACACACACACACACACACACACTTGCTCTTGCCTTGGCTGCCGCGGACCCCGTTGATGACACACTTGAGTGCGTAGCAGAACATGTAGCACTAGCATGAGACCGCGTCTTTAATGAAGTTGTTTTCTCGGACATGGCGTTATCTGACATACCTCTGTTTAGACGCTGCTGTGATGGTCATCCACTGGCTGCGTGTGATGACGTTGTTAGTAGCATCTGTTAGCTTGCTGCATCATCTTGCCCGCTAGAAAGCTGTTGTTTTACTATGCTGCCCTTTGGCAGTTAGACAAACTCCTTTCTGACATCATGACTCTGAAGACAGTTGTCCATTGTCCACAGGTTTATTGACACAAGAAAGAGTAAAACCGAAACACACAAAAGGCATAATGAATACATGTAGCGGATGTGCACTCACTCCACCCATAAAAGACGTGCTAACCAACCCGCCAAGGGGTTGTCAACCTCTTGGCGAAGAGGTTAGCATCGTCGCCTCCGGTGCAGGAGGTTGTGGGATTGAACCCCACCTAGGGCAGGCCGTGAGAAACACAACGCAGAGGGCCAGATATGACGTGGGCTACAGTGGTGCCGTGACTCGGATGCCCTGGGTGGAGTGAGTTCAGCGGGGTTGAGTGTAGCGGATGTGCACTCATTCCACCCATAAAAGACCTGCTAACCAACCCGCCAAGTGTTTGTCAACCTCTTGGCAAAGAGGTTAGCATCGTCGCCTCCGGTGTGGGAGGTTGTGGGATCGAACCCCACCTAGGGCAGGCTGTGAGAAACACAACGCAGAGGGCCAGATATGACGTCGGCTACATACACACACACAATGTAAATATACTGATTCTTAATGAACTAAAGTGCTTGTTTTTAACTGCTACTTTCCATGTATTTATTACTTATTTACCTGTAAACCATTGTATTTTAACATATTTTAACGTATAATCAACTATTTATTCACTTTTATTCCCTTATATGAATTTTAGCAACAGCCATGGTGGGTGGAGTAGTCAATGACTCGATAGACTTCCTGAATAAACTTCTCAAACTAAACATTGTCACAAAAAGAATAATCTACGATCATTAATAACAATAAAACAAATAAATATACCAAGGATGCCATCAAAGGCCATAAGATGAACCTGTTACATGCATTTCCTGTTTCAAAGTAAAATCCTACAAAATAAAAGTTTAGCGATTGTAGCAAAACAGTGTTAGAGAATGGTATGCTGATTTTTGATTTGATTCAAGTTTTGCATAATGTTTAAAGGTCTTTAACCAAGTCTGAACTTTCGTTTATATTATTAGCAATTTAAGTAAAGTAAGTAATGTGTCTGACGTAACTAAATAGTTTGACAGATTACTGCATTTAAATCAAGTATGTTCCAAGGGACATGGCTACTGTAAATTTGTTGGAACTTGATTCACTGCTTTATAATGAAAAGCAGTAATATAGTAATGGTTACTCATTAGGGCTGTAGCCGATATACGAGTACTCGATTACTCGCTCGGCTTGGGTGGCATCCGAGTGCCATTTCACCGACTCGGATACTCGCCCCCCCTCCAGCGCCCGCCCGCTCACAGCTCGGGCGCTGGAGCGTACTGTCGTGGCTCGCTTTTTTTTTGCTCTTTTAATTGCGAGTTATTTGAGGATATCTATGAGGAAAAATATCATACTGTATGGACAACCGTTTCAGCTGTTTTATTAAAATAAATAGTATTTTATGATGAAAAGAATTGTATTACTTAACTGTCCGATTTACGCGGCAGGCAGTTTCCTCTCTCAATTACTATTAATTGTAAGTGATCAGGACCGTTCTCTTCCGCTGCTCCGCTCTCCCCCCACATGCCGCTCGTCCCTCCGTGTTCCGCTCCATCTACACGCCCGCCCCCGTCGACAAATACTCGAGTACTACTCGGATAGTGACCCCGAACATTCGGATAGTAAAATATGCTACTTGTTGCAGCCCTATTACTCATATATCTCTACTCTCTACTCTAATCAAATAGATCAAACGCAAATAATGCCACATCCTACATTTCCCATAATGCAGTTTGATAGTGTCTCTTATTAGACCCCAAACCTCCACCTGTTAAACACCAAGCACGCATTTCAACGCCTGACAACACTAGACCATGATGTCACAATGACACCGCTGTGAAATCACGGTAACAACAGCTTTCAGGTCTATTTTGATTGCGTTCTTGATTGACAGGTGGGTAAAATGTTTCTGTCTTGTGTAACTGACAGGTGAGCCAGCTGACTTCTACACCCAGACTGCCCCTCGACCCTGGGAAGTCCAGGCCACGCCCCCCAACCTCTTTACCGATCACAAACAGGAGATCCGGGTGCCCTTCACCTCATCCATCAAGGTGATTGTTAACTGTCTGTTAGAGACTTGTTTCTAGAGTTATCTATTGTTAATTTACCTTGAATTTGAATTTAAAACAGAGTTCTTAGTTGTTGACTTAAAGCCAGTCAGAGAGTAGGATGATCTTGCTGGGGTAAATTTGTTGTAGAGTCTGAATTATCATGGGGGGCCTTGAGAACTTTAAAGAAGTCCCGTAGAAAGTTCCAGAAGTCTCTGAGGAAGTTCAAATGCCCCTTGAGGGGGATCCACAGGGCCTTGAGAGGCTATCATTGGTCCTTAAAGGGTTCCACAAGTTCTAGAAGTTCTTGCTAAGGTTTCCAGGGATTCTGACTGAGTGAGCTGCTAATGCAGTAGTTCAACTATTGACCTGAACTAGTGACATTAACATTGTGTGTGTGTGTGTAGGACTGCCACACCTGCCACAGCTCAGGGACGGCTCCATGTGAAGAGTGCAATGGAAATGGATATGTAAGTAGATTGGCCATCAGTTGGTTAATTAATTGATGTAATAGTGATCTAGATAATAACTTTTTATTTCCACAATGATACCAAAGCAACATTAAAGTGTGTGTGTGTGTGTGTGTGTGTGTAGAAACCGTGCTGGGTGTGTAATGGCTCTGGGACAAAGATGGATGAGAACTGCCATCGGTGTGAGGGTACTGGCAGAGACAGGTACAGTGAAAAGGCAAATTGTGTATTGCCTTAAAAAAAACTTGACCTTAAATTAGGAAAACTAGTCTCATATGAAATGTTGTACTTTTACAATACCAAATATGAGGAAACTTAAAGGACAATTCCAGGCGAATTCAACTCTGGGGTGTATTTTCCTATCATTTTAGGTCTAAAAGAATGAATCTGAAGATTTTAAGTTTAATCGCTCCTGTTTTGCGGTAGTTGCGTCTGTCCCCACATCGCCACGGCAGCAATGAATGGGAGTGGATGTAAGTTCCGCTGTTTAGGCTGTTTACAGCTAGCCAGGCTAGCGCCGCCTACTGGTTCCGGCAAATTTCATTTGCCTCAACAATGTAGTCAGGACACTAGCAATGCGTTTCGGTTTGCTCCGTCCGCCAGAGCGGACGGACCAATCAGCGAACAGACGGGTAAGTGAAGGCGATGACGTTGAACTCAAGCGCTCAAGATTAACCTATGAGCTTAACCGGTGTATAGCACACATGACCACCAAGCAGCAGCGATTAGTTGAAGCAAATGTAAGCAACCGCCTCCCGGAAGCAAACGAATCCCTATGGCTCAGGTTCAGACGCTTTTTGAAATGTAATGAAATAAGCGGCTGATGCATCAGGCTAGTTTACAGCCCTCAAAGCCGCAATTTTTTTCCACAGATAGCGTCAGATGGCTACTCAAACATGCACCGAGAAGTTTATTTACTTCAAGCAAGCCGACATGTTTGTAAAACTAGATCTAATTCAAACAGTGTTGAGACTAACGCCGTTAGAATAAACGCGATTACGTAACGCCGTTACATTCCTCTGTAATTTGTAATCTAATTAATTACTTTATCCAGCGTTACTAACGCCGTTTCCGTTACTAACATGACTTGTGTTGCCGTTACTAAAATCGGGGCCCCAGCGCGATCGTGGTAAAAAAAAAAAAAAAAAAAGCCTGCAGCCAGCATGAGTTCTAGGCCAGGCATCATCAAATGGCGGACCTCGGTCCGGACCCGGACCGAGTGATGGTTTGATCCGGACCCGAGACCAATCTCTAATAAGTTAACATTTTCCTGGAGCATTTTTTTCCGACGGGACAGCGGGCTCCAGTCAATACTGCAGCTTCACTCAATTGAGCCAATCAGATCGTTTGTTTACCCTGCGCGACCAGCGCGTCAGAGAGGGAAAGAGAAAGGAGACGGAGTGATGGCAGCATGTCTTGCTCCAAAATTTAAAAAAAGTTGATGCTGAAGTCAAAGGCGAGCCACCGGGCGTTTGTGGCCGCCGTCGCCGCCTTGGTTAGGCGTGTGTGTGTGCGTGCGCGCGCGTGCGGGCCGTTCAGATGGGTCTCTTGTTGCGCGCACAAGCCCATTACTTTCATGTGCGCTCACAACCGAGAGCGACGCCGTAGTGGTGCGTATTCGGTGCACGTGCTTGTTTCCTGTTTCTCCGCCGGTGTTGTGTCAGACCCCCGGTTCTCCCTCGGTCTGTAAACTTTTTCACGTGGAGCTCTGCCCCGTTTGAAAGGAGAAGGAAGCCCGTATGCGGGAAGACGTCGCTTCAGACATGTAGAATGTGTGTTGTAGAAGAGAAACACCTATTTCAGGACTACTGACCAGAACAGAACAGACATATCCTGTGATTTTCAGCCTCCCTCCATATTTAATAGAAGGGGACAATGCAATGACAGTGCAGCTATCAAGATGCTTTTGACACCTTGGCCTCAAAAAAAGAAAGAAAAAAAAAGCACCAAACAAACAAACAAACAAACAAACAAACAAACAAACAAACAAACAAACAAACAAACAAACAAACAGGGAAACCCCCTTATTTATTCTGTTTTGTTCTCTTTAATTGAAATAACAGGCCTTAAATTAATTTGCCTGGGGGCTACTTTTATTCATGGTAAAAAAAATAAAATAATTTAAAGCTAGTTGTTTACTATACAAGTGCACTATGTTAAATGTTTCCTGTGTTGAAAATTGACAATAGATATGAAAATGCACTTCGTTGATTTTATTTATTTGACATAGGGGTAGGCTATAGCTTATATATAAGACACCATTTGGACTTTATAAGGTTCGGACCTTTCACTTGGATGAAAGTTTAGTAACTGGACCTCAATGAATTTTAATTGAATACCCCTGTTCTAGGCTATTGTTTTTTCTTTTCTTCCTTTCCTCCTCCTCACTTCATAAGCGGGCTGCAGAGTAGAGAGCACACTAGTACAACACGGTTTCGATAAATACCAAGGATAAGACAGGTCATGTTTTGCGGATATGGAACAAGGAAGTAACTGACTTGACGATGTATAGCTGCGTGACATCATTGACGAATCCTTGTAGGAGTTTATTTTACACACAAACCGACGTAGCTTCTGTGCGGCGCACACACACAACTTTCGACCGGTAAAACCAAAGTGATAGACAGAGAAGAAATGGCGAGTACAGAAGAGGAGGATAAAGTGGGAAAGTCGGCGTTTAAATCACTTTATGTTGTTTAACTGTTTAGTTTTGTGCAAAGAAAGTACTTGAAGTAGGCTACTCACTGTATGTATAGAAGACAGTTGTCTGAACATGTAAGCCTTTTTGTTTCTTCTTTAATTTGCACTGTTTGCACTGAAACATAATATTTTCAGATGTGGGTCAGAGACTAAATACCTTTTGGGGTCCTTGACAGCCAGGTGAAAAGATTGAGCACCACTGACTTAGAACCATACTGTATGTGTTTAGAAAACAGTCAGGATTTAGTAGACATTTCTACTGTAGCTACATTTGATATCAGGTCTGAAAGGGATTGTTATGCCAGTTGCTGATGTGTCAGTTTCAATAAATATTATGTTGATGAGCAATAAATTGAATTATTGAAGTTCATATCCCCCCCCATGGCAAAGGATATTTGTTTAAGGTTAATTATCTCTCTATGCTGTTCTACTCTATGAAACTGGCGTGTGAAACATGCTTCTAAAAAGCCGAATTCTTTGACATATTACTTTGTTTTAGTAACGCAAAAATTACTTTTCCTAGTAATTAGTTACTTTTATAATAGAGTAATTGAGTTACTAACTCAATTACTTTTTTAAGAAGTAATTTGTAATTGTAATTAGTTACTTTTTCAAAGTAATTTGCCCATCACTGAATTCAAAGTCTCCCGGAGTCTCGCGCGAGACCCAGTTGCCGTGCTCGGTGTGTTCAGGTGCAGTGGGAAAAGCTACCGTTTGTGTCATAAACACAGGAATATCAACTCTTTACTTGCTTCAAGTAAAAAAAACTTCTCGGCGCATCTTTGAGTAGCCATCTGACGCTGTCTGTGGAAAAAAATGTACACTTCAAGCAAGTAAAGAGTTGATATTCCTGTGTTTATGACACAAGCGGTAGCTCCTACTGCGCCTGAATACACCAGCACTGCAACTTCGGGCTCGCGCGAGACTCCGGGAGACTTTGAATTAGATCGACTTTTACAAACATGTCAGCTTGCTTGAAGTAAATAAACTTCTCGGTGCATGTTTGAGTAGCCATCTGATGCTGTCTGTGGAAAAAAATTGCGGCTTTGAGGGCTGGAAACAGCCTAAACAGCGGAACTTACATCCACTCCCATTCATTGCTGCCGTAGCGATGCGGGGACAGACGCAACTACCGCAAAACAGGAGCGATTAAACTGAAAATCTTCAGATCCATTCTTTTAGACCTAAAATGATATGAAAATACACCCCTGAGTTGAATTCGCCTGGAATTGTCCTTTAAAGCAGAAGTAAGCAATCCAGTGGTTTTGGCTAACTTCCTGTCAGCAGATGGAGTTAGCAGTCCCCGCCCTCGTCCCTATGTCACCACATTCACGCGCATCCCTTGGCTGCACACACAGAGAGGACCGCCCCTTTTTGCCGTTCTCTCTCCTCATTGGATAAAGGTTGTAGGATACAAGGAAAGTTTTCTCCTCGGCTTACAGCAGAGCAGAGTGACTGACAGACCCGTGTTTCAGACCAAACACTCTATATAAGTGATTGCTGTCGGAAGATAGAACTATTTAAGACTTATATTAACACAAACATCCTGCTTACTTCTGCTTTAAACCAACACTAAGGAACTTTTCAACCTTCATATAATATTTTCAGAACTTTTGTGATGGTACATCGACTTACAACAGGTTGAATGACACCTCTGTCATGGCCTGAGGGGGTCTGTATCGCCTTCACTGGCACTAAGCAACTTTGAGGAGCATGGTGGGCAATGCGGCACCTTTCCATCGGATTGTGCATGTGTGTATACTGTGAAATGATCCGCTGGTAACAGAAACGTAGTTTGGACGTCTTCTGTTAATTTCCATGCACCGGGAGATCAGGATGTTTACGGCGCTACGCGCTAGTGCTCTTGGGAAATGGAGTCTTCCTTCAGGCAAAACACTACCGCTTTGGGCCACTGGCGCCGCCAAACTCAACCAAAACTGAAAGTTCTTTAGTACTGCTTTAAAGGATTAGGTCACTCAATGTGATCGATAACAAAAGGAAAATCTGAGGTCTGACAACATGTCATCTCTCTGACCTGTGTGTGTGTCTCTGTGTTTCTGTGTCTGTGTGCGTGTGTAGGTGCACCGAGTGTAATTCTCATGGAACAAAGCAGTGTCAAACCTGCGATGGAAAACGTCAGCTGCTGACATTCATCCAGCTCAAAGTGGAGTGGTAGGTACAGGAATCGCAACTGTGGGTGTTAAATGAGGTTCCTGGGGTTCTAGGGGGTTTCCAGTGGTCCTCAAAAAGTTGACATGGATCTTTGAGGGGCTTCAAAGGTCAATGGGGGGGAGACTCAGAGACCTTGAAAATGTTGAGGAGGTTCCAGGGGTGTTTGGAGAGGTTGCAATGGTCCTTGAGCAGATTTGCTGAGAGGTTTGCATATGGCCTTGCACAGCTCCTAGGGGCTGTCAGACGTTCCAGGTGTCATGGTAATTGAATAACAACTAAGGGCCATAGAGAAATGTCAGTGGTTCTCCATGGACAGGTGGTCACAGGATCATCAAGAATCTTTCTGGGTCCTGAGGGGTTTCTAAGGGCCCTTGAGAAGAGGTTTTTAAAGAAGTTCAGGACTTTTTAATATATTCTCAATCTTTACGTATTTGATGGATGTATGACTATTTTACAAGGTCTGGTGTGCGTAACTGATCATGAAGTAGTCACTCACAATTCAGGGGAACTGAACTGTAACTGAGAGGTAGTGTGGTATATGGCTGTGACTGTTGTTCTTTCCCTTCCTCTGAAACTTCTTAGTTCTCACCTGAATAATGGAAGTGAACATCAGCAATGATGGTTTCATAGGTGCTGGGGGAGTTAACAGGTATTGTTTTGATTCCAGAGAACACTGAGAGTGTTACCTTCATCTTTTATGAGGTTTCTTGGATCCTTGAAGAGTTTGTAATGGTCTGTGAGGGGATAATTGGACAGGATAATGGCAGTAGTTGAGGTGGTCCCTATGAGTCCTTGAAGATGACACCAAAAAGCTTCACTGGTAATGAATAGTTGTTTAAGATGCTACTGTAGGGTGGATTGTGAGGATGTTTCTACAATTGATTCATCTGATCACAGATCTGACCTAGTGGGCCTAAAGCTGCATACACTGAACCATGCTTACCCTCTTCAGTCAGGTTCAGTGTTGTTATTGATGATAATTTGGTTCCCTCTGGTGGTATGAAATTAAAATTGCATTATCTGAATTCATATTGATACAAATACACACTGCATACAGTTTTTTTTTAAATTGCATAAAATTCATTATGTGTATATATGGTATCTTGTGTGCGTGGTGTTATCCATGGACTTCACAGAGAACAACAATGTGCTGTTTTTCCTCCATACTGATATTAAAATATCTATTGTTTGTGAATTATTGCTTACCCTGTCAAGTACTCTGGAAAATAACCTGGACAAGGTGGCCAGTCGCTCTTAGAATAGGGTTTAAGTAAGTGTATTATAGTAGTGTATTGCCTTCAGTCAATTGATAAAAGTTCAATACCATAACAACAACCTAAAAGTCTATAAGACCATCTTGATGGACCATGATGCTCCTGTGGCTTATATTAGGAAGCATTTGCCAGATAGAGATAGATCACATGTTCTGGCTGCACCATTTGTTTTAATTATTATTTAAAATAATATGTTACATTGAGAATCAATGGCAAAGTGCTGAATATGAAATTGAAAATAGTAAGGAGAAGCAGCACATTTGGACATACCGTATGTATCATATATTGTGTATCTGTGTTTAGGACTAACAATGTGGAGGACCATGTGGTGCAGCAGAACTCTGGTCTGAGGGTTGATGATCTTCGTTCTGTGAGTGGAAAGGAACTGTACAAGTACAACCAGTACATGGTACGTATACACACTAAAACACACAAACACACTCACACACACTTGATTACTTAATGCATCTTCCTGCCCACTTACCCTAAACCAGGCATCATCAAATGGCGGACCTCGGTCCGGACCCGGACCGAGTGATGGTTTGATCCGGACCCGAGACCAATCTCTAATAAGTTAACATTTTCCTGGAGCATTTTTTTCCGACGGGACAGCGGGCTCCAGTCAATACTGCAGCTTCACTCAATTGAGCCAATCAGATCGTTTGTTTACCCTGCGCGACCAGCGCGTCAGAGAGGGAAAGAGAAAGGAGACGGAGTGATGACAGCATGTCTTGCTCCAAAATTTAAAAAAAGTTGATGCTGAAGTCAAAGGCGAGCCACCGGGCGTTTGTGGCCGCCGTCGCCGCCTTGGTTAGGCGTGTGTGTGTGCGTGCGCGCGCGTGCGGGCCGTTCAGATGGGTCTCTTGTTGCGCGCACAAGCCCATTACTTTCATGTGCGCTCACAACCGAGAGCGACGCCGTAGTGGTGCGTATTCGGTGCACGTGCTTGTTTCCTGTTTCTCCGCCGGTGTTGTGTCAGACCCCCGGTTCTCCCTCGGTCTGTAAACTTTTTCACGTGGAGCTCTGCCCCGTTTGAAAGGAGAAGGAAGCCCGTATGCGGGAAGACGTCGCTTCAGACATGTAGAATGTGTGTTGTAGAAGAGAAACACCTATTTCAGGACTACTGACCAGAACAGAACAGACATATCCTGTGATTTTCAGCCTCCCTCCATATTTAATAGAAGGGGACAATGCAATGACAGTGCAGCTATCAAGATGCTTTTGACACCTTGGCCTCAAAAAAAGAAAGAAAAAAAAAGCACCAAACAAACAAACAAACAAACAAACAAACAAACAAACAAACAAACAAACAGGGAAACCCCCTTATTTATTCTGTTTTGTTCTCTTTAATTGAAATAACAGGCCTTAAATTAATTTGCCTGGGGGCTACTTTTATTCATGGTAAAAAAAATAAAATAATTTAAAGCTAGTTGTTTACTATACAAGTGCACTATGTTAAATGTTTCCTGTGTTGAAAATTGACAATAGATATGAAAATGCACTTCGTTGATTTTATTTATTTGACATAGGGGTAGGCTATAGCTTATATATAAGACACCATTTGGACTTTATAAGGTTCGGACCTTTCACTTGGATGAAAGTTTAGTAACTGGACCTCAATGAATTTTAATTGAATACCCCTGCCCTAAACTATAAACCTGAACCTATTCTGACCTCAACCCTTCACAGTCCAGACTGAGATTAAATGGGGTTCTTAAAGGATGTTGCTGAGTATAGCTATGTGTGGTTCTGTCAGCACTGTGTCACTCTGTCTGTCTCACTCAGCTCTACCCACTGATCGGGTTCCCAAACCAAGCCATGGCTGAGGCCTCTGAGCGTCTGATCAAGGACCACCAAACCAAGTACGCCCAGAACTCCAAGATCCTTCAGCAGGTAGGTCCAGCAGACAACTCTCACAAATAGTTATATGTCTTAAAAGCCCATATACAGCACTGTGCAAATGTTTTAGGCATTAAAAGTAAAACAAGGATACTGTCAAAAAAGTTTTTACTGTATGTCAGTAAACACACAGTGCAGCAAATAGAAAACTGCACTCTCTTCACTTTTTTTTACTCTGTCAGTTTTGTGTTGTTTTAAAGGGACAACGAGGAGTTTTGGAAAAGCGAAGCGTTTTCACACTACATTTATGAGCCTCCGCGCACACCGTAAAATTCTTTTGACCGGCGCAAGACGGACTCATGTTTTCACTCATCAATAATTAAAGTCAGAGGTTCAAAGAGGTTCACATACCGTCGTAGTTCCGACCATAAACGGCGATTCAGCTACGTTATTCTCATGACTCGTTGCGAAACTGAAAGTAAAGAAACGCTGGTCGGCTCGACCAGCATCTCCGCCACCACTAATAGTAACAAAATAACGATAGAGACAGATCGATATATTTATCGAAAATGGGCCCATTAACAAGTGTGGGTAGCGGAGATTCATCCACATTAACGTGAGACTTTTTTATAACCGATTAGAAACTCCTCGTTGTCCCTTTAAAGGATAATTCCAGGCGAATTCAACTCGGGGGTGTATTTTCCTATCATTTTAGGTCTAAAAGAAGGAATCTGAAGATTTTCAGTTTAATTGCTCCTGTTTTGCGCTAGTTGTGTCTGTCCCCGCATCGCCACGGCAACGATGAATGGGAGTGGATGCAAGTTCCGCTGCTTAGGCTGTTTACATCCCTCAAAGCCGCAATTCTTTTCCACAGACAGCGTCAGATGGCTACTCAAACATGCACCCAGAAGTTTATTTACTTCAAGCAAGCCGACATGTTTGTAAAACTAAATCTAATTCTCGCGCGAGACCCAGTTGATGTGCTCGGTGTGTTCAGGTGCAGTCGGAGCTACCGTTTGTGTCATAAACACAGGGATATCAACTCTTGACTTGCTTGAAGTTAAAAAAAACTTCTTGCCGCATGTTTGAGTAGCCACCTGACACTGTCTGTGGAAATAAATGTACACTTGAAGCAAGTCAAGAGTTGATGTTCCTGTGTTTATGACACAAACGGAAGCTCCCACTGCACCTGAATACACCGCGCACGGCAACCTGGGTCTTTACAAACAGGTCGGCTTGCTTGAAGTAAATAAACTTCTGGGTGCATGTTTGAGTAGCCATCTGACGCTGTCTGTGGAAAAAAATTGTGGCTTTGAGGGATGTAAACAGCCTAAGCAGCGGAACTTGCATCCGCTCCCATTCATCGCTGCCGTGGCGATGCGGGGACAGACACAACCACCGCAAAACAGGAGACATTAAACTGAAAATCTTCAGATTGCTTCTTTTAGACCTAAAATGTTAGGAAAATACACCCCTGAGTTGAATTCGCCTGGAATTGTCCTTTAAGTGGTGAATTTTCCCTCACAGATGATAAAATACAGATTGTCATGTCTTAAAATATTGACAATATTCATATAATATTATATAGATTTTTCAAAAGCAACAATATTGCTGTTATAGCGCACGTGCAAAAAAGAAAGATGTTACTAACAAGTAACTTCACTATATGAGTGTTTTTTTTTTTTAATTATGATGTTAAAATGCTGCTCCTTATTCAGAGGATAATACAGACGTCGACTAATTTTTCCATACCTTTCTGTTGAGGAAAGAAAACCCCACAATTGTCACTGAAATAACTTGAAACTGACAAAAGTAACGGACCAAAGGACATTCTCCCAGAAGCTTTGTAGACAGATGAGACAAAACTGGAGCTTTTTGATCCAAAACTGAAGCTTTCTGGCAAGTCACTAGCCTCGTAAACAAGCCTCTCCCAGAAATGCATTTCATTTCATTTCTCAGAGAGTCTGGCCTCATTCCCCCTGTAAGTGTTTGGGGTGGGCGGGAGCTGGGCGGGAGTAGTAGCGTTGACAGACAACCCCATTCAGCCAATCAGCAAGTTGGTGTAGTGACGGGGCTTTGCACCAGTCGGTCCCTGATTGGCCAACGTGCTGTGTCAATCACAGCGGCAACGCTGATTGGCTCGGCCTTCTGAGGGTTTCAGGCCAAACGCTTACAGCGGGGATGAGGCCAGACTCTCCCTCAGAAATGAAATGAAATGCATTTCCGGGAGAGGCTGGTTTACGAGGCTAGCAAGTCACACCATGAAACATGAAACATGGATCAGGTCAGGGGTCGTCCAACAGGGTAATGACCCCAAACACACAGCAGCTAAAAACACCCACGAATGGCTAAGAACAAAACACTGGACTATTCTGAAGTGTCCTTCTTCTACTTGCCCTGATCTAAATTCTACTGAACATCTGTGGAAGGAGCTGGAACATGCAGTCTGGAGAAGGATAACCTTCAAACCTGAGACAGCTGGAGCAGTTTGCTCACGAGGAGTCGGCCGAAATACCTGTCGACAGGTGCAGGAGTCTCACTGAGAGCTACAGAAATCGCCTTTTCACTTTTTTTTTTTTTTTTAACAATTCTGTTGAACCATAATTCAAAAGCAGTGTCTGATTTTTGTTGGTTAATTTTGACTTTTTTATGTATTATTACTTTTGTCAGTTTCAAGTTATTTCAGTGGCAATTGTGTGTTTTTCTTTCTTTAACAGAAGGGTACCAACAATTTTGTCCACGTCTGTATGAGCTGCTGCACAGTCAAGTCGTCTGAGGAGTATTGCATGCTTAGTTCACGGTTTTGCCCGACGTGTCGAGGAGTTCTTCTACACCACTTTCACAAGACATGCTTCAGTGCATGATGTTCTATCTAGATTGATCAATGCACAGCTTGTGTATGAACGTTTAAAATTGGAGCAGCACCACAAAATGGCTGGTTCACTATACTGTATAGTTCACTAGGTAGTGGACTAGGGCATGTGTCAGTGCGCTAGAGTCACGCTAACTGTTTGTCCCTGTTCCCAGGCAATCACATCCAAACGTGTTGCTTAGTTGACACACAGACACAGGACTGACACTGATCTGGGAAAGGAAGAGAGTAACCCTCTCTCTCTCTCCCTCTCTCCCTTCCTTCCCTCTCAGAGGCAGACGGTCGAGTTGATCCCCATCACCACGGTGAACTATAAGTGGAAAGGCAACACCCACCTCTACTACGTCTATGGCAATGAGCACCAAGTCAGTGCTGACTACCCAGCAACCTGCTGCTGTGTTATCCTGTAGACACACACACACACACACACACACACACTCACTATTACCTCTCTTACACAATAACCTCTCTCTGTCCTGGACAGTTTTCATCCAATCACTACACAAATGTTGAAGATTTTTCCATAACAGTCCAATTAAAAGAATCCCAGCAGGTGTTTCTATATACTATTGTCCACTCTGAGCTGCTGTGTGGAGCTCATTTTCAACTGATTAATCTAGTCTCTTATATTTTCGATGGGTCCAGTTATTGCAAATAACACACACACAGTTTTCTTTGCAATCTGTAAGGAATAATGTGCTGCTCATGCATCAACAACAATGATGCAATAGAGCAAAACTGAAACTATAGTAGACAAGGGAGAGTAACAGGTGACTTGTGGGCTTCAAAATAAAAAAAACAGAACAGCAGCTCTTCCTGATATTTTGTTCACATTTCAGTTACAATTACCTGTGTTAATTAAATGTTCACATGCACAGTGACTCTCCAACAGCGTAATATAACGATGCATATTCTGAATTGTAGACTGTCCCTGCCAATATCAATGTAAAAAAAAATATTTTTGTTCTTGTGCTCCTTGAACTCTCTTCTCACTTCTCACTCTCAGCCTGACTGAGAAAACTGAACTGTTGATGCCCACGATTAAGATTTTGTCAGAAATATATTGGATGAAAAGTCTCCTGGTACAGTCCGCCTCTTCAATGTCCAATATCGTCAACACATGCATTGTCCTTTATTTCCCTAATGACGATCATTTACCAAAGGTCTTCTTCCTGACACTTTAACTCAAAAGTTTACTTCAGACATGTGCCAATATGTGCCATTTAATGTCCCAAGTGCTGAATGTAAATCTAGTTCATGCCCAAAATGCTTTTTAAGGAAATAGAAAAAAAAGCAAAACATGAGTGCTAGCAAAAAACAATGGATGAACTATGTTTTAATCTGACAGTGTTGATTATATATTAGGTGCTGTACAATTATTTCGATTAATATATGATATATCATGTGACTATGATGTATGAAGAGGTATACTCCACAGGGATATAGTATATGAAAAATAACAGGAACAAGTATATCTGGTTTCTACTTTTGTCTGTCCTCTGTACAGTAGGTAAAGGTAGGAATCACTTTAATGTTAAAACTGTAGAGATAAGAGGTTTCACCACAAACAGGTCAGGACCTTCTGACCTCTGGAACAAAGGCTCATCATGCCAGATGGCGTCAAAGTGAAAATCATTTGCATGTTTGTAAATATTACATCCTCCTAGCTCGATGACATATTATCAACATATCAACCTCCTAAAGGTTGTTTAAAAACACTCACTGCTTTTCTGATTTTTAGCATTGCCTCATGACCACCTGGATGAAAAAAAACATGATCACTGCTGCTGTCTCAGTTTTGAAGCAGGTGCATAGGTGCATACTGAAAATGTTTTTTTTTTTATCCAGACACTTGGAAGATTCTGAAAATCCCTGCAAAATAGTAATTGCTGTTGCTCAGCTGCAAAGATGCTGTTTCTTGTTTTCATGTTTTCATGTTTATAGTTTAGTTAAAACTTTTACCTTTCACCTGGAGAGGCTAAATGACATAACCACTATATTCCTAGTTTTCAGTACATCTATAAATAACCTCATATGTTGCTAATTGTTTATCCTTTGGGGTATTTGAAGGGTTTTTATTTTATTTTAGTTTAGTGTAACTGTTAACACATATACTACAGATACTGTAGACGCAGAATTACCTTGACTTGAGCATTTTTCATCAGAAATTGACATGATGCTAATTCATCCGTTGTCTAAAAGCCTTAACACAAAACTGTGTCCAACAAACATCAACTGCTACGACAAACCTGAAGAACTGAATGTTGTTATCCCATTACTACTCAGTGATATTCTTGTTATTGTAGAAAATCGGCTGTTTGTAACCTGTGAAAATCAACTCCTTCTCTTCTGCTTCTCCTTCCACATCTCAGTTTACAGAAAAATCATTGTATGCAGCGCAAGTCTGATATATGTAGTCAAACAAATGTGACAAATAATTAAAACTTGTCTCATGTCCTTAATCAAAACTCTTTTTCGTATGTCATTTATCTTTATTGACTTTGAACATTTTTGGTTTGGAAATATCTTTAAATCCTACTTGAAACAACTTCAACTCTTCCTTCCTTCCCTCCCAACCCATTGCCTATTTTATTATTTTACTCATTTTATCAGGCTTTTTGTTTCTGTTGGATTTGAACCTGTGCTGAGTAGGACCAAGCCTTAACCTACTGAATGTCAGTCCAAGGTATTAAGTAATTAAACTGAATATGTACTTACAGTATGGTAACATGTCAGAGCAACCTGTAGAAACACACAGACTGGTTGAAAAATATTTCTCATACAAAGGAAAAGAATCTTGTTTGCTCATGAAAGAAGATAAGAGAAATATAACTTTACTCAATAGCAATATGAAACGTGGTCGATAGAAAGTTGATAGGTTTCATCAAGGGGGTGGATCCGACTACGCGCAGGCGTAGCTGACGGTCGGCCATATTGGAACGGGCAACTCGCACAGACGTTTGCATTAGTTCAGGTGGGTGATCCTGTCCTCTGCACTAAAAAAATACAAATAACTTGATAAAACTGTGACCGATTCCCTAACGGGTTGGTTTGGTAGATTCGCTATTGGCGTAGCTATGATACGGGATGCTCTCACATGTTGACATTGCAGATTTGCAGAGTTCCATTAGTCTGTGTCCAGAATCACGATGCCTGACTGTTGTGCAGCATATGGATGCTCAAACAGACGCAACCTTGACACAAAAACCCGTGGGATTACCTTTCACAAGTAAGATGATACGGAGCCCTTGATATATCATGGAATAAAAAATATATAATTTGTGGCCACGAAATAGCAAGTCGTTCCCACGAAATAGTAATTCGTTCCCACAAAATAGTAATTCGTTCCCACGAAATAGTAATTTGTGGCCACGAAATATTAAGTCGTTCCCACGAAATACCTAAATCGTGGGAACGAATTACTATTTCGTTCCCACGAAATAGAAATAACGTGCGCACGAAATACTATTCCTATACTCCTGGACACATATGCGCCGATTCCGGCCACCCACTGACCAGGTTGAGCACCCACTGAGGGGGCACGCCACCAGATGTGCATTTCTCCGTGCCGCTGTCGTGCCCAAAAGTGATCGTCTGCCAGAATCTGATTTGAGGCCGCGGGAGCGCGCACAGCAGCCCGTTGAGCGGTGGCGCTATAAAACGTCTGATTTTCTTTGGATTGAACGGTCATAATGTGCATATACACACACATTATCACAACTGTGGCCAAAAGAAGTGTAGTTTGTAGCGAAATAAGGCATGGCAATTACGTGATAGACACGTCTGCATTATGTTTGATTTAACAGCCAGAGCACTATATCAAAGCACTACCAGTTTACGCCACACAGTGGCGCCTCCTTTGTTAAGCTTTCCTCCAACTCCAAGTTACAACGTGTTTTCAATAAAGTAATGGTCACTTTTACAATGATCCTTGTGACTCTGCATTGCTTTTTTACCTTATCTGGGCCCTTCCCATATTTGGATGTGTTTTGTATCTAATATTATTGTTTATGCCTACTAATATAATACAGTTTTCACCTGCCAAAAATTGATTGGAGGCCAAATGCAGTTACTGAATGGTGATTTCTGCCTAAAAATGACTTTATCTCATTCAAGAGCTTCATAATATAGACACTGAAGCTCACATGACAGTGTAGAACTCTTTTAAAGAACCATTACAACACAAAATGTGCTTTTTCACCTGCCAAAAATTGATTGGAGGCCAAATGCAGTTACTGAATGGTGATTTCTGCCTAAAAATGACTTTATCTCATTCAAGAGGTTCATAATATAGACACTGAAGCTCACAGGACAGTGTAGAACTCTTTTAAAGAACCATTACAACACAAAATGTGCTGTGACACCTGCCAAAAATTGATTGTAGGCCAAATGCAGTTACTGAATGGTGATTTCTGCCTAAAAATCACTTGATCTCATTCAAGAGCTTCATAATATAGACACTGAAGCTCACAGGACAGTGTGGAACTCTTTTAAAGGACCATTACAACACAAAATGTGCTTTTTCACCTGCCAAAAATTGATTGTAGGCCAAATGCAGTTACTGAATGGTGATTTCTGCCTAAAATTGACTTTATCTCATTCAAGAGGTTCATAATATAGACACTGAAGCTCACAGGACAGTGTGGAACTATTTTAAAGGACCATTACAACACAAAATGTGCTTTTTCACCTGCCAAAAATTGATTGTAGGCCAAATGCAGTTACTGAATGGTGATTTCTGCCTAAAAATCACTTGATCTCATTCAAGAGCTTCATAATATAGACACTTAAGCTCACAGAACAGTGTGGAACTCTTTTAAAGGACCATTACAACACAAAATGTGCTTTTTCACCTGCCAAAAATTGATTGTAGGCCAAATGCAGTTACTGAATGGTGATTTCTGCCTAAAAATCACTTGATCTCATTCAAGAGCTTCATAATATAGACACTTAAGCTCACAGAACAGTGTGGAACTCTTTTAAAGGACCATTACAACACAAAATGTGCTTTTTCACCTGCCAAAAATTGATTGTAGGCCAAATGCAGTTACTGAATGGTGATTTCTGCCTAAAATTGACTTTATCTCATTCAAGAGCTTCATAATATAGACACTGAAGCTCACAGGACAGTGTGGAACTCTTTTAAAGGACCATTACAACACAAAATGTGCTTTTTCACCTGCCAAAAATTGATTGGAGGCCAAATGCAGGTACTGAATGGTGATTTCTGCCTAAAATTGACTTTATCTCATTCAAGAGGTTCATAATATAAACATTAGAGCTCACAGGACAGTGTGGAACTATTTTTGTGAAGTCATTTTGAGCAAAAGTATTCATCTCTGTGCAGTACCAGAGGCGTAAATCAATTTCTGGCAGGTGAAATACCCTGATTTTTACATTGTAATGGCCCTTTATGCGTTTTTCAAGTGGTAAAAAGCACTGGTTGAGGTCAAATCTTGTAAATGTTACTCTGCTGAGTGATATCAAGTCATTTTGAGCAAAAATATTCATCTCTGTGCAGTAACAGAGGCGTAAATCAATTTCTGGCAGCTGAAATACCCTGATTTTTACATTGTAATGGCCCTTTATGCGTTTTTCAAGTGGTAAAAAGCACTGGTTGAGGTCAAATCTTGTAAATGTTACTCTGCTGAGTGATATCAAGTCATTTTGAGCAAAAATATTCATCTCTGTACAGTGCCAGAGGCGTAAATCAATTTCTGGCAGGTAAAATACCCTGATTTTTACTTTGTAATGGCCCTTTACACATTATTCAAGCACTGGTTGACATCAAATCTTGTCAGTATTACTATGCTGAGTGATATAAAGCCATTTTGAGGCAGAAACAAATAAACAATCTCGAATCAAAATATCTTTATTTGCCTAAATACAAGCCAGATATAAATCACCATCTACCCAACAACAATAGGCCTATTAGGCTACTGGACACACAGGAGGCTATCAAACACATAAACAGAGAGTTCAGTGTCTATATTATGAACCTCTTGAATGAGATCAAGTGATTTTTAGGCAGAAATCACCATTCAGTAACTGCATTTGGCCTACAATCAATTTTTGGCAGGTGAAAAAGCACATTTTGTGTTGTAATGGTCCTTTAAAATAGTTCCACACTGTCCTGTGAGCTTCAGTGTCTATATTATGAACCTCTTGAATGAGATAAAGTCAATTTTAGGCAGAAATCACCATTCAGTAACTGCATTTGGCCTACAATCAATTTTTGGCAGGTGAAAAAGCACATTTTGTGTTGTAATGGTCCTTTAAAAGAGTTCCACACTGTTCTGTGAGCTTAAGTGTCTATATTATGAAGCTCTTGAATGAGATCAAGTGATTTTTAGGCAGAAATCACCATTCAGTAACTGCATTTGGCCTACAATCAATTTTTGGCAGGTGTCACAGCACATTTTGTGTTGTAATGGTTCTTTAAAAGAGTTCTACACTGTCCTGTGAGCTTCAGTGTCTATATTATGAACCTCTTGAATGAGATAAAGTCAATTTTAGGCAGAAATCACCATTCAGTAACTGCATTTGGCCTCCAATCAATTTTTGGCAGGTGAAAAGGCACATTTTGTGTTGTAATGGTCCTTTAAAAGAGTTCCACACTGTCCTGTGAGCTTCAGTGTCTATATTATGAACCTCTTGAATGAGATCAAGTCAATTTTAGGCAGAAATCACCATTCAGTAACTGCATTTGGCCTCCAATCAATTTTTGGCAGGTGAAAAAGCACATTTTGTGTTGTAATGGTTCTTTAAAAGAGTTCTACACTGTCCTGTGAGCTTCAGTGTCTATATTATGAAGCTCTTGAATGAGATAAAGTCATTTTTAGGCAGAAATCACCATTCAGTAACTGCATTTGGCCTCCAATCAATTTTTGGCAGGTGAAAACTGTATTATATTAGTAGGCATAAACAATAATATTAGATACAAAACACATCCAAATATGGGAAGGGCCCAGATAAGGTAAAAAAGCAATGCAGAGTCACAAGGATCATTGTAAAAGTGACCATTACTTTATTGAAAACACGTTGTAACTTGGAGTTGGAGGAAAGCTTAACAAAGGAGGCGCCACTGTGTGGCGTAAACTGGTAGTGCTTTGATATAGTGCTCTGGCTGTTAAATCAAACATAATGCAGACGTGTCTATCACGTAATTGCCATGCCTTATTTCGCTACAAACTACACTTCTTTTGGCCACAGTTGTGATAATGTGTGTGTATATGCACATTATGACCGTTCAATCCAAAGAAAATCAGACGTTTTATAGCGCCACCGCTCAACGGGCTGCTGTGCGCGCTCCCGCGGCCTCAAATCAGATTCTGGCAGACGATCACTTTTGGGCACGACACTGCCTACAGCTCAAAATGACGCATCTGGACACATGTGCTGCTCTCATGTCAAGAGTCGACGTCGCTGTTCACTGGATTTTTATTTTTTCTAGGTCAGTTTGTTATCAACTCCAGTGTTTTACAGTTGTTCTACCTGGATACTACGTAGTTTAGGCTCCACGCCCACAGAAACCTGTTATTACCGGACTGGACAGCAGCCGAGATAATTAGGCTATTATTACGTTATAATTCAATAATCATTATGACCGAGAGTGAGTAGGCTATACATATGGCGCTTTAACACAGACTAATCATGATCTAGTCTGTCCTGAGCCCACAAAATAAAGTTTGTGAAGTGTCTGTGTAACGGAGCTCCGCCTCCGCGCACCTCCGTTACATCTGCACGGAGCACACGTCAGCTGACAGCTGACAGATGCGTATAGCCTATCTGACAGATGCAGCTTACAATTTCCTCATCACTACCTGAGCCACCAACCGATCCCCCCTCCCTCACGTCCCGATGAGTCTCCTGGACATCTCTGACTCTCTCTCTCGCTCTCTCTCTCTCTCTCGCTCTCTCTCTCTCTCCTCATATAAAAGCCACATAGGAACAGCCGGTGCGAGGTATAATTGCTCAGAAATCGAGTGTGTTTCATTTTAATAAGTTGTAAGCTTCAGAAACCATTAAACACACATATTTAGGAAAAGTCACGGACTGGATCCTGTAGGTTTAATGTAAACAGAGTAAATTACATAAGAAAAACACAAACGGTCTGTGAGACCGTCTTGGCGGTTCTAGTGTTAATCCCTCTGTTCAGCATCTCTGTTAAGACTAATAGCTAAACACAAATCGCCGCAGAGCGCGAGCCTGGCACAGAGGTGCGCGCTCTGGCGCATCTGGCACAATCGGTTAACGGGACCGAAAGGAAACTCCAAAGTCTATGTTAAGCACATGTTGTTATTGATATTGTAGCGTCAGACCCGACGTAACTACAACATAACACAAATCTGACAGCTCTCACTTCTTCCTCTGCTCCTCCTCACTCACCTACACACACACAGACACACACAGACACACAGGACTCTGTTCCTCACAATCACCCCAGCCCCTCAGTTTCTCATCCAACCATACATTACTGCGGGGTCTTTACAATATTTTCAGAGCGAGGGGGAGGGGGGGGGGGTGTCCTGTAGACTATAGACTATTGAGAGCCAGGTCGCTGCAATAAGGGGATCACCGTGGTCTGTAATGCGAAGGAAGCCTATTCTTGGTGGGCGGACATAAGTTGCCCTTTGATCAAGTAGCCTATTGCCTATAGCGCACAACTTCTTTCAGCGGTGACTGACTGTATATAAAATGACATATATAGGCTATAGCCTAATATATAATAAGCTCCTGACGCTCAGCTCCACTGGACTTTCAAAGTAAAGGTGACGCAGCTGTAAATAGGTTAAAATAATGAAACAGCGGCACTTATATATATTTTATGATTAAACTCTGAACATAACCTGGTCGGGACCAGGCGCATATGTGTCCAGGAGTATACATTAGTATTTCGTGCTCACGTTATATCTTATTCGTTCCCACGAAATAGTAAGTCGTTCCCACAAAATAGTAATTCGTTGCCACGATTTAGGTATTTCGTGGGAACGACTTAATATTTCGTGGCCACAAATTACTATTTCGTGGGAACGACTTACTATTTCGTGGGAACGACTTACTATTTCGTGGGAACGACTTGCTATTTCGTGGGAACGACTTATTATTTCGTGGGAACGACTTGCTATTTCGTGGCCACAAATTATATTTTTTTTATTCCATGATATATCACGGGCTCCGTAATACGATATTACTTAAATTGTATAAAACTGTTTCTACCTGACTGATTTAGTGGATGTAGCCTATAGGTTAGGCTAGATTAGGTTAAAAGAAAGAATGAGATCATAACCTAGAATTGCAAAACTGTCATTGACCCCGGCTATTTTAACCAGATGGACAGACAGAATAGCTGTTGGAATAAAAAACATTGCAATGTATTCACACGCTCATTGAATGTCACTTTTGGACCATGTCTACTACTATCATTACTATTATTATTACTATTATTATAATAACTAACATAGACAAAATAGCAATATGAATAATGCCATCACTAGTCATAGGTCGATTATGTGTATGTGTATATGTGTGTATGTATGTATGTGTATGTCTGTGTGTGTGTGTATGTATATATGTGTATGTGTATATATATAATAGTATTCAATAGTATTATCACTTATATTATTATATAACTTTTAGTTATTCATAGCAGTGCAAGTGATTAAATTATATCCTTAGACCTATCATTGTAACACAGCTCAATTAGACATTACTCCTAGGACCTTCTAAGCACTTGATTGTAAGCACTTTATCTCATGACACGGTTGCACTTTTGTACTGTCGTACTACAGCACTGAATCTATATTATTATCTATTGTACTGTAAACTGACTGCTGCTATTTTATAACATGCCTTTGTTTTTATTTATTGTATTTTGTACCAGGGAACATCTATGTATGGGACAGCGGATGGAAATTAGCCTGTGGCTACAATCCGGCTTGTTTACGATTTTGTTTCGTTCATGAACTTGCACTGTCCCACTTTAAATAAATTGAATTGAATTTAATGTCCTAATAGTCACTTCATAATTATTGTTGTGTGGTTGCCTAAGTTGAAATGCAATGAAAACGTAGGATAAATGTGCAAACATACACATACGTACATGCAAACTAAAATGTACCCAATATGGTATGTAAGCATATATTTTTCTCCTTATCCTTATTGTTATGGGGAAAACTGTTTACAATGTATTATCTATTTTGCCAACTGTTGTCACATCTTTAGGTTTCCCAAATCTAAAGAGGAGAGGAAGCAGTGGCAACTTGCCCTTAAACGCGAAGGGTTTGTTGCCAGTGACACGACCGTGCTCTGCAGTGAGCACTTTACAGCAGAGGAATTTGACAGGACTGGACAGACTGTCCGACTGAGAGATGGTGTTGTTCCATCAGTTTTCAACTTCCCAGCTCATCTTCAAAGAGTATGTATATCATCAGGTAACTCACATATTTTAGATTATGAGAACTCAAAGAAAAATCATGAATTGTTGTGTTGCTTATGTTTGAGACGGTAGCAAAAAGGACAACAAAAACATCAAAAAGAGCTGAAGAGAACCTGGATTTGACTCAGAATCATCCTCAGCCTAGTGCTGTGAGTATTTGCATGTGGAATGTTACTAAATAATGAGAGCATGTCATGCCTTGTCATTAAAAAATGTACAATTGTGGTACCCCCTTTTAAAGTATTCTGAGGGGAGTTATCTGTGGGAGAATTAGACAATGTAAAAAGTAAGTTAAGCGTTTAACATTGATAAGTGAATGTGAAATGAAAATAAAAAGCTATTAATTTTCATAATAACAATTTTTGGTATATTTTGCCAAAGCCACAGGATGCTGCCAGAGAGAGCCGCAAGTGGCAGGCCTCTGACCACTCCTATGGATTTCCTGCTTGCCCAAAGGCTATGAAGGCCAAACTCAAAGAAGCCTCAGCTACAGTGAGTAAGATGCAGCGGGAGAAGAAGAATGCCATGGCAAGAGAAAGGAGGGCCAAGAAAATTATGCGGACTATTCTGGAGGAACTGAAGGAAAAAAGTCTCATCAACGAAGAGCTGAAAGACAAGCTTGAAAGATACTCAGGTAAGATGAACACATTACATTAATATTTTGTGTATTTCATGTTTACACTCTTGATTATACTATTTCACTTTTCATAACTAAATTACAGATCTTCCAGTTCACCTCCTGTCAAAGCAGGGTGATAAATACACCAATGCCCAGAGGGAGTTTGCACTAACTCTCCATCTTCATGGTCCTAAGGCCTATAACTACCTTAGAGAGACCCTGCATATTCACCTCCCACATCCCAGTTCATTACAACGGTACTCTTTGTGATATTATTATGAATGCTGAAACTTACTGATTGTAACAGCTCATGTCACAAGCTGATAAGTTTTAATGTTGTAGCTATTTTCAGTATCACAGTAAGGATGCGTGGGGTAGTGGATAAACAGCAGCTACTTTTTAATCTTACCTAATCTCTTTAATCTTAGGTGGCTGAGCCCCGTTGATTCCAGACCTGGTCTCAACAAAATGATGCTAGATATGCTGGGGATACGACGCCAGGAAGATGAGGCCAAGTATGGATGTGTCACTCTGATGCTCGATGCCATGGCCATCAAGAAGCACATCCAATACGATCCCCAGACCCAAGCTATGTCTGGATATGTGGACTTTGGGGATCGACTAAATGAAACTGATGTAGCCTCTGAGGCTCTTGTTTTCATGGTGGTGGGGCTTCAAGGTCATTGGAAGGCTCCAATTGCGTATTATTTGACAAAGTCCCTCACACCTGAAACGCAGAGAGTTTTAATTGTACATGCAATGGAAGAACTCCACAGTCGCCAGATAAGGGTGGTGTGTCTGACGATGGATGGCCATGCATCCAATGTCAGTATGTGCGCTCAACTTGGGTGTGATCTAAAAGGGAACCCCTGTGAGCCATTGAAGACACACTTTCCACATCCAATAACCCATGAAAAGGTTTTTGTGATGATGGACGCTTGCCACATGCTGAAGCTGACACGTAATATGTTGCAGGTACATGCTGAACATTTCCTATTTGTGCTGGTTGACTCACTTCTGCTTTTTTTTTTTAATGTATCTTTTAAATTCCTCTGTCTAGACAGATGTGGAGGATATGGTGCTTTACATTTTATTTGTGCTAGCAGTGACAAAGATTATGATTCTGCAGGTGTACAGCCCATTCAGTAGCCCCAGTGGCAGTATCAGTTGGACCTACATAGTTCATCTGAACAACATCCAGATGAAAAGTGGGTTACATGCTGGCAACAGAGTCACAGATAAGCATGTGAACTTTGTCAATCAGAAAATGAAGGTATGTTTGAATGACATGTATAGAGGACCACAATAGGAATAGACTTTAGGGCTTCGAGTTGTCCCTATTCATTGTGATGATGTTAATGATATCTTGAAATGCTAATGTGGTTTTCTTTTGAACTATTTCCTTAAACCCAATCAAGGTCTCCCTGGCTGCTCAGACTTTGAGTAACTCTGTGGCAGTGGCGCTTCGTATGTTGCGGGAGATGGGCTATGCAGAGTTTCGAGACTGTGAGGCTACTGCAGAATTCATTGAGGTAATATAGGGTCGGGATTGGCTTCATTGACGAAACAAATCAATTAATCATCTATTAATAGAAGGTTCATGTTTCAACCAAAAATTAAAATAGAATTTGGCCAACAGGAACAATTACATATGATTGATTGATTACTATGAGCACCCTCACATTCAACAATATGGAGGTACTCACAATTGTTTATACTTCCCTCAGAGGCACCCTTATTTTCAGATCACATATTAACAGGTTGAAACCATCGGTGAATGTAATTTCAAGAAGCACAAGCATAGGAGACATACTGTACAGAGAAACCAAACAATTCCTCATACTTACATATTCACAAACTGATACCAGTTGACACTGGGTTATGGTGAAAATTTCAATGCTTAGAGTAAATGCAGATATTTGTTTCTAGATGGTGGACAGGCTGTTTGACACCTTGAACAGTCGCAATCCCAGAGCCAAGGGGTTCAAAGCTGCCCTTGGTTCTAGGAATTGGCCAAGTACCAGGGAGTTCCTGTTGAGAGCCAGGGGCTACTTGCTGGGTCTGAAGATGAAGGATGGCACACCCCTTTACCGGACAAGGAGGTCTTGTAAAACAATGAATGTTCCGTTGGTGATGCACTGATACCATTTTCCCCCCAGACAAGTAAAAGAACAACTACTGAACGTGCCAGTAGTTGATAAAACCCAGTATAACTCCTTATTTATGATGAAATTATCACAACAACACTACAGATTTTAAGACAATAACCATAATTGTTAATTGATTTATACAAGAGGTCAATTTACCAATCATTAAATTATCAAGGGGATAAGTAAGCAGTACTGCTTTGGTTCCCAGAGTATCTAGAATTTATAAAGATTACCAATACCTTAACTTTATAGGTTTCAGTGCATCCCTAAGGTCCATATCATAAGTTCACAAAATGTTCTGTTCTCCTCTCTGCATCGAGTTCATAAGATGCTGTTTGTATTCATATGGTTCTTGACTGCAGTTTTGTTTCTTTGCATTCTCTTGTGTTCAGTGTCTTTCAGGTTCCACAGGTATCAAATGGTATGTAAGTGTAATTCAGCTATTCTGTACTAGCTTGGCTTTGATCCCTTGGCTGAACAAAAGGTAACACAGCAGTTCGCTAGAATAGAGGAATGCTTCCCTTGTCCAGGGGATTAACTGGTCACTTGAGTCACTTGAGTGACCAGTGAGTTCAAGTTATAACTGTAACTATAACTATAGATATAACTATATATCACTGCAAGTTATAGTGACTTATACTTTGAACTGTGTTTGTCTTGAAATCTGTGATTTTGGATGTGCATGCACTGTGTCCTTTTGTAATCATTTCTACTAACCTCGCCAGCTCCCCAACAAATCAGGCATTTGTATTGAAATTATGCTAGTTTGATCCAGTGTGTTTGCTGTGCTGTTTCACTTGTTGCTCCCAGTGTTTCCCAGGTTCTAAAGGTTTGAAACTTAAATGTATATTAATTGGATGCTTTCTTGCTGTTGTGTGTTTGCTGTGTATGCATTTGTTTCTATTGTTATACTTTTTGACAGGTGTCAAAACGGTATGGCATGGCTTGCATGTTCTTTATAGTGATAGAAGCAGGTCTATCGTCCTAGAAGTAAACAAGTTATCTTAAGGACGCTAAACCTGACACTGATTACACTTTTAGGAACAGGGATGCAAACTAGTCAGCTTTATGTAATCGCCCCCTTTTTATCCAAAATTTTGGCACTTGTGTAAAATGTGGTTTGGTGTCTGCCCTGGCAGCCCCTAAAAAGTGCTGATCTGGGAGCATTGAATGTTTTCACCCTCTACAGTATGTTTGCATCCCTGCTTTCTTGTGTTCTGCTTTGATGTGAACATCATAGTAAAACAATATTTCCTTTCAAAGGTACCTCTCTGTCCTCGGCTTCATCATCAACATCGACACATTAATGGTGATGGTTCCTGTGCTGCTCAAACAACAGCGGTATGTCCTGACGTACAGGTTCAGCCAGGACCACTTAGAGCTTCTCTTCAACTCCATCAGAGCATCCGGTAAGGTTCATATTCCTCACTTGCTTGTATGTGCTTGAATGAAAATGTAAATGTGTAAAGACATTGTACAGACATAAACAGCAATTGAAATCATTTTGAGAATTTCTATTAAGACAAATGTTAACATGTCTATTTGTCCCTGTGTACAGATTTTGTCACCATCGTGATAAAGTCTGAACTGTATAAATGTCATTAAACTTCATATGTATTTGTCTGTGTAATGTATATCTTGTGTCTGTTTTCTATTTTAAGGGGGCTGGAATAACAACCCTACTGCTGGCCAGTTCAGGTACATTTTCCGGAGGCTGATGGCCCGGTGTGGAGTTGTCCAACCAAGCAGTGGAGGCAATGTCACGGCACAGGACAACACCAAGTCCCTACCAGCCGTGGCTATGTCCTCTGCTGCCCAGTCCTCCCATCATGGCATCAACCCATCTACGAGTCTGTCTACTGTAGATATGTCCTCTGCCGAAGAAGCAGAAGATCTGCCATCACCCTTTGCAGACATTCCTGCACTCATACACGACCACAGCTACCTTCCTACCCGCTTTAATGGTCTTGTAGATAACGCTCTGGTCTATATTTCAGGGTTTGTTGTGCAGAAGACTTTGAAAAAGCTCTCCTGCGATGTCTGCCGTGCCAGCCTGGTGACAGATGCTCTGTCAGTCCAAAAGGATAGGAGCTACCACCTGTTGACTCTGAAAAACAATGGAGGCCTGATGATTCCATCAGAGGGCACTTTGAAGGTCGTTAGGTACGCAGAGTGGGTAATTCGGCAGGCATCAGTGGACTCCAGAAGATCACTGCCCATCAAGGTGGCAGAGGTCCTCTACATCGTCCGGAAGAGGATAGGTCCAGACGATGTGTTTTTGCTTGGGGAGCACATTGATGACACGCAGTATGGCATTGACAATCACCACCACATGTTGGTGGCATTAGTTGTGTCGTTGTTTTTTAAACTGAGACTACACCATGTAGCTAAACTCACTACTCTTGATTTACAGAGTGGCAGCATGAGACAGAAGCTCTGCAAGACTGTCCTTTTCAAGGGGCATTAGCTCTGCTCAGCTCAGTGGAAGAGGAGGAAGTGTCGGTAAGTAGGGAAAGGAGTGAGTGAGTGAGTGAGTGAGTGAGTGAGTGAGTGAGTGAGTGAGTGAGTGAGTGAGTGAGTGAGTGAGTGAGTGAGACACAGAGTAATTGAGGGTGTGAGTGTTTGAAAGCGCATGAGTTTGCACAGGTAGTGAATAAAATGCAGCTGCAAGATTAACAGTGCATCTATCTTTGCATTAGTTTACACTATTTGTGGTGCCAAACTGCAAAAAGACAGATGCAAACACAAGAGATGTGTGTGTGTGTGTGTGTGTGAGACAGAGAGTGGAGGTGAGTGAGATAGAGTGTGACAGTATCACTTAAGTCAACATTGAAATGCTGGGTATTGTCAATAAAGTACAATCATAAAAAAAAATTGTGTTGGTTTCTACTTGGGTGTGGATGGGCAGGTCACTAGCCTACCTCTTCTGGTATCTGCTGCTTATGTGCAGGTAGTTACTTGTTATTTGCATACTGTTACTTTAATGGAAAAACACATAATTAAAATTATGACTGATTTTGAGTATGTAGTATCATAACTGCATGTCAGACGTTCATAACAAATCTATCCGTTTAAAAATCGGACAAAAAATGAGCAGGTTGTGGATGTTATGGCAGAAAATGCACCATAGACTTAATGCTCTGAGGGAGAGAGTTGCCCGTCCCAAGATGGCCGCCGTGTGGCTACGCCGTGTCATTGGCCAGCAGCAGCGGATGAGTCATCTAGTTCTTACATATATCTATGGGTTTCATTCATTCATGTTTTGAAACATCCAATGAAAACAAGAGTTGCGCCGCGCTGAACCACTGGCTGAGCCAACCAGTCCTGCGCGGGACTGTTTTCTTCATCCCGCTCCTGCCCGCTCCCGCTGATTTTCTGACCATTACCGCCCGCGCCCGCAACGTGTGTGTTACACTCCCGCCCGCTCCCGCAATGTGCATGTCCACTCCCGCCCGCACCTGCAAAACTCTGAGAATTTATGCCCGCACAATAATAGAGATGCATTGATTTTGTGTCTTCTCCTGTCCCGCAGGAGAAAACACGTAATTCTATAGGCTATTAAAAAGAGACTCATGGGCTGCGTGTCTTTTGACGCACTGGTCTAGCGCTCCTATTTCGTTGTTTTCATTTTTCAATTCAATAAGGGCTGTTTCATATTCTATTCTCCTCTTCTGTATTTTATTTATTTGTCTACCTTTATAATCACGCAGTGATTGAGGATATTGTCTCTTTTCTAAGTTAGACCTGAATAAGAAACAATAATGAGAACACAATCAGCAGATCCATACACAATAAATTTAAATATAATTTTGTTTTATCAAAACTTCGTCACGGCACATATAGAATTCATCTTTTCTGACAGACTAGTGAACAAAAGACCACTGAAGTGGCGTTTGACAAAGCTACGTTCATACATTTCCCCACAAGTGTAAACAGCTGCGAACACAACAAGAACACAATCAGCAGATCCATACACAATAAATTTAAATATAATTTTGTTTCATCAAAACTTCGTCACGGCACATAGCCTATAGAATTCATCTTTTCTGATAGACGAGTGAACAAAAGATCACTGAAGTGGCGTTTGACAATACGTACATTTCCCCACAAGTGTAAACAGCTGCGAACACAACATGAAATAGTCACTCACTCATACTCAAAAACAACGAGAGTGAGTGTTTCAAATAACACTAGTACATAACATTAACGAATGAAACGAATGAATTTACTGTAACTAATTAATCACTTGGCCATGTTGCTATGGATGAAAAGAATATTGCTGATGGACTGTGGTCCTAATCGCGTGCGCCTCTCCTCCATAATGCGCCCGCAGACGCTGAAGGCCCGCTCGGAGGGCGCACTGGATGCGGGGATAGACAGGATGAAGCGGGCCAGCTTTGAAAGCGCTGGATAGCGGTCTTTGTGGAGCTTCCACCAGTCAAGCACGCTCTCTGTGTCTGGGTTATCAGAGACAGAGAGCCGGGAGCTGAGATAGTCAGTCATTTCATCATCGACCGGCTTTGGAGCTGAAGCGCAGGTCGCCGCATCATCTTCCCAGTCTGCGAATCGGTCTGTGAGTGTGCTTTGCTTTTTGGCTGGTGGCTCATCCTCTGCTGTGTCCGGGACCAGGTCAAACTGCATCTTCTGGATAATTTCCTTTGCGCCTTTGGATAAGATTTGATAAATAAATATGTATTTAGAAAATGGCTCATGCTGTTATTCATTTAGCTATAAAGCTCTATGATTTTTATTTAGGCTATTGTCTTTTATCTCCGTCTCTATTTTTTGACTGCATTTCACTTATTCTAAATTGTAATTGCAGTGTGTATTTTCTGTTTGTGTCTGTAATAGGCTACATACATACCTTTAACCACGTCTTCTCTTGCATCTGGGGGCAGCATCCTTAGCAGTCGCATTTTGGGAGTCAGGAGCGTTGCAATCCTGTACATCATGTGGAGAGGGGATGATTTGTCACTGGTGCCCATCAGCTCTTCCAGACGCGAGGCGCACACATTGGCGACTTTAGAGAGCAAGGGCTCAAGGGATGCTGCTTGGCAGTGTTCAATGAGTCTCACGGACCACGGCAGTGGAAGTGCTGCGCTGGGAGTGGAGTTGTCGGATTCTAGGTCATTAGTAGCATCCTTGAATAACTTAAGGAACGCAACTACTGTTTTCAAATTGTTTGCATTGATCTGCGCAATTCTTTCATACTGGTTATTGCTCAGCAGTAATGTGGAGATCTCCTCATGTTGTTGCAGTATCGAATCCAGCATGTCATAATTTGAATTCCATCGGGTCTCGATGGATTGCTTGAGGGATTTCTTCAAGCTGTTTTGCAGACCTGAATGTTTGAAATATTTCACCAGTTTTTTTGCATTGGTCAATGTAGATCAGTCACTATGTTAGTGTTGATGTTTATTGAGCTACTGCGGACACCGTACTGAGGAACACTCAGCTATACAGGTTACCGGGTCCGGGTCAGAGCAATGTTACACCGCTAGGTGCCAGCTGCCTGTATGTTGTTTTGCATCCTCGTCGTGTTGGTTAATAAACCAGGTTGTGAGTACTAAGCCTGTGTAATTCATGAGAACACGAAACATGGTGTCAGAAGTAGAGGATTTTGTAACTCGCGCGCACATTTTTTTTTCGGCCGAGTTTTTTCTATTTTTTTCAAGCGAGGACAACAGAGCCACCTAGCCTGCGGAGCTAATCAGCGAACATGGCGGACGGGTTTCGGCGGCCCGACCCTCTCGTCTTTGATGGCAACATCAGTGAGAAATGGCGGATCTTCGAACAGGAATATGACATTTTCATCGCGGCGGCACACTCTGACAAGCCAGCCCGCACCCGAGCATACATTCTCCTCAACTTGGCAGGACCAGAGGCCATCGAGCGCGAACGGTCTTTTGTGTATGCAGCGGAGGTGAAAGCACCCGGCGAGGGAGGAGAAGTCCTCGTTCCCGCTGAGTCCAAGGAGGATCCCGAATGTCTAAAAAGAAAGTTTCGTGAGATGTGCAACCCACGGTCCAATATCACAATGGAAAGGCACAAGTTCAACACACGTAATCAGAGGGCTGGTGAGACCATTGAATCATATGTCAGTGACTTGAGAATTAAAGCAAAAAACTGTAACTTTGGAGATCTATGTGAAGAGCTAGTTCGGGACAGATTTGTCTGTGGCACAAATAATGACAATTTGAGGAAAGTGCTATTACGTGACAGTGACTTGACGCTAGCCAAAGCAGTCTCTGTCTGTCAAATTCATGAGATGACGGAAGAGCACAACAAGACACTAGCTTCACAACAGCACTATGCTACGAATGTTGATGCAGTCCATCCCAAATTCATGAGAATAAAAAAGCATGATAGAGACAAAGTGGACAATCAATCAGAAAAATATGTCAAACAGAGCATTGCTAACTGCAACAACTGTGGAGGCAGTCATGAAGCCAAGAGAGACAAATGCCCAGCTTTTGGTCAACAATGCAACGCCTGTAAAAAATGGAATCACTTTAAAAGATGTTGTAGATCTGTACAACAGGGCCACAACAAGCTAAGATTCAGGAGAGCTGTTCACCAGATTGAACCGGACCAAGCTTGTGATATTGTGGATGATACATTCTACGTTGATGGCCTAACACTGCAAAAGACTGTTGATTTAACTGATGTACACGTACTTGAAAAAGACGAAGCTTTTGTTACTGTACATATAAATGGAAGTCCAGTCGAACTGAAAGTTGATACCGGTGCCAGGTGCAATGTCCTGTCAATTCGGACATTTGAACAGATAAAGAGGAATGAACAATTTGAAGTGCACATGAAACCCACAAACCTTGTTGCGTATGGGGGCAGCAAAATTAAAACTGTTGGTCTTGTTCAGCTGCAGTGTCACCTAGAGGGACAAGCACATACGGTGCCTTTCTTCATTGTTCATGAGGATGTTTTGCCACTGCTTGGTCTGCGTGCATGCAGAGAGATGGGACTTGTCTCATTCAGCAAAGAAGTCCATCAGTTAAGTCCTACTGATGATGATCTGTCTCAGCAAATTCACACTGAATACAGCGACCTCTTCTCAGATGAGCTTGGGAAACTACCTGTGACTTACTCCATGACACTTGATCCAGAGGTGAGACCTGTTGTTCGTCCTGCACATCACATTCCTGTGGCTATGAAAGACAGAGTCAAGGCTGAATTGAGCAGAATGCAGGAATTAGGTGTCATCACCCCAGTATCTGAGCCAACCGACTGGGTGTCATCAATGGTAGCTACAAACAAAAAGGACAAACAAGAAATTAGAATATGCATAAATCCAAGAGACCTTAACACTGCTCTAAAAAGACCACACCACCCCATGCGAACTGTAGAGGAAGTGGCTGCAGACATGCCAAATGCAACTGTATTTTCAGTTCTAGACGCAAAAAGTTCTTTTTGGCAGATTCCTCTTGATCACAAATCCTCAATGTTAACCACTTTCAGCACCTGTTTTGGTCGTTTCAGATTTCTACGGATGCCATTCGGACTCAACTCAGCCAGTGAGGTCTTCCAGCGTTCCATGGAGCAGATTTTCGCTGGATATCCCTGTGCAATTATAGTTGATGACATACTCATTGGCGGTAAGACTGTGGAAGAACATGATGAGAACTTGAGAAAAGTGCTCAACCGTGCCAGAGAGGTAAACTTGAGACTCAATCCTCTTAAGTGCAGGTTCCGGCTGGACCAGGTCACCTATGTTGGTCATGTTTTCTCCAGTGAAGGCCTCAAGGCGGACCCTTCGAAAACAAAAGCGATCAGTGAAATGCCAACACCAACAGACGTTCCAGCTTTGCAAAGATTTCTCGGAATGGTTAACTACCTCGGGAAATTCATTCCCAACTTCAGCGAGCTTACAGCTCCACTACGACAACTTACACACAAGGACACAGCGTGGACATGGCATGAGCAGCAGCAAAATGCGATTGAACAGCTAAAAACACACGTGTCTAGTCCACCAGTGCTGTCATACTACGATGTCACTAAACCAGTGACACTGACGTGTGATGCTTCACAGTATGGACTTGGTGCTGCATGTCTGCAGGGAGGTAAACCTGTAGCATACGCTTCACGCACATTAACTGACACTGAAACTAGATACGCACAAATCGAGAAGGAGCTGTTAGCAGTAGTTTTTGCATGCTCAAAATTCAATGACTATATCTATGGCAAGCCGGTGACCATAGAAACGGACCACCAACCCCTGGTCACCATACTAAAGAAGCCCATACATGCAGCTCCAGCAAGATTGCAAAGGATGATGCTCAGACTGCAGAAGTATGACCTCACACTTGTGTACAAAAGCGGAAAACTCATGTACGTGGCGGACACACTGTCTCGCGCTCCCAGAAGCTCAACCGCTCAGGAAGTTGACGAGGAGGACAGCTTTGATGTGATGACGGTCAACTACATCTCTTCTTCCCGGCTGTTGGAGTTGAAAGAACACACAGCTACTGACACAACTCTGCAGACTCTCAGCTCCATCATCAGACATGGATGGCCTAGCAGACCATCCAGCCTTCCTCATGCTATTCGTTCCTTTTATCCTTTCAGAGATGAACTGACTATTGAAAATGGTGTGGTCATGAAAGGTAATAAGGCTGTCATTCCAAAGTCTTTACAGAAAGACTACACTGACATTGTACACAGAGGACATCCTGGTGCAGAAGCAACTAAACGGAGAGCAAGGGGGATTGTTTTCTGGCTTACAATGACACATGATATTGACAAAGAAATACAGTCATGCACAGTGTGTAACAGCACAAAACCACATCAGCAGAAAGAACCACTCCAGCTACACCCGGTGCCAGATCTTCCCTGGTCCAGTTCAGACAGCTCAGGATTTTCAGCCAACACGCCTGGTGCAAATGCGCTTGACAAGGTGACGTTCAGGATGTGTGCGTTGCAGTTCAGCCTGGCGTATCCCCGCAGGGCAGCGACTATGTTGGCTCCACGGTCAGTGACAAAGACAACACGGCCAGATAGAAGTGAAGCATCAATTCCAAATTCACGGAGTTTCTGGAACAGCAGGCTTCTGATATTATCCCCTGTTTTAGTTACACCACCCTCAAAGGGAGCCGCGAATAACACCCTGGAAACGAGCTTGAAGTCGTTGTCTGTATAATGGATGGTGCCGGAAATGAATGACGTTTTATGGTAATCCTCCGTCCATATATCTGTTGTGATGGCACATCCATATGTCTCGATGATGGGCTTTATCTCCGCTACCAGTGATGTCTGCAGTGCTTGTGCTCGCCCCTCAACATGTCTGGAGACAGTTGTTGGATGAGGTAAAACGTCTTTGACATCAAATTTGCCATATTTAGCAGCGACGTTAACAAAGTGTTGCACTATGTCAACAAAGCCTTTCCCGGCTACGAAGTCATATGGACGTATGTCTAGGCAGCACATTTCCACACATTTCTCAGTAGTTTCTTGTTTAATGTGTGTAGGGAGAAGTTGTTTTTCCTTGAAAAGCAGCTTGCTTTGACCGGGGAGAACAGAGCATGTGTGTCGCCTCAACCCAGAGGTGCCGGATTTGTGACCGTTGTAGACAAGTATTTTTGCACATTTGTCACAACTAACAAAGTCCAGTTCATTTCCATCTTTGTCACAAACAATTGAGAATATTTTCCAAATATCAGACTTGCCTTGCTTTTTTTTTTTGTTGTAGAGACCTTGTTTTAGCTTTTTTTCTATTTCATTTGCTGACTCCGTCATCCTGTCTCTCCCGCAGTGTTTTGTTTTACCCGCCCGTTCCCGCCCGCAGCAAAGTTCAAACCGCCCGCTCCCGCGAGATTTGGGTTGGGTCCCGCGGGACCCGGCGGGACCCAATCCCAATGCAGACCTCTAGCCTGTACTGCGAAGCCAGTTTAGTGGGTTAGCGAGGTATGTTGAGTGTAAAGCCAGCCTCTCCTGTACTGCGAAGGTGGCTGTCTTTTAACGAGGCTAGATCACCATGGTAACTTATGCTTAGCTCATAACCTGGTCCCGACCAGGTTATGTTAAGAGTTTAATCATAAAACCGGCTATAAAAGCGCCGCTGTTTCACTATTTTAACTCATTTACAGCTGGCGGCACCTTTACTTTGAAAGTCCAGTGGAGCTGGATCAGAACGGAGCGTTTGTACGGAGGGAGAGATCAGCTGATCGCTGCTGTTGACTTTCTCTCTGAGCGTCTCCGCTGAGTCTCCGCCTCCTCACCCGTTGAGCTGAGCGTCAGGAGCTCATTATATATTAGACTATAGCCTATATTTTACTTTTATATACAGTCAGTCACCACTGATAGAAGTTGTTCGCTCGCAGCAGGACAGATAATCAGATGGATAATCGGTAAAGTTAATAATTTCACTTAATGTGGCCGTGAATAAATTAATTCCGATGTGTCGCCTGTTATATTTCAGTGTTGCCCAAACGCAAATCTTGAATAAGTCTCCGCTGTTTTCACATTTAAAAAGGTCTTTGTTTATGAGATTTGCTTGTAGCTACAGCACCTAAAAAAAACCCTCACTGTAACCTATTCAGCCTCGCTTCCAATAAAACACACACTCGCGTTATAATTGCGATCAGTGAAATATATAACAATATAACACAATTTAAAATGACAGTTGATGTTGCTCTAGTTTATATGGATAAAGCTTCATATTTAAAAGTAGCGCAAGAGCTGTCAGAAAAATTAAAAGCAGCCTCCTCTCTTGTCATATTTGCAGCAACACTGTTGCTTCAGGCTGTGATCGTGCTTTTTTTTAATATCGCTCATACTCTCTCCATTAAAACAATTGCACTCGTCTTGGCTGAAATCAGCCCGTTGTGGATCCATTTCGTGCGGAAGTAGAATAATATGACGTCAAACGCCCCCTTTTATGTGAACGCGCGCAGAGCACAAAGCTGAGAACCGGACTTGACTAATTAAGTTGATAACCACCGTCACAGTACCGTTTAGCTCTGATTGCGGACTTGAGGGTTTGTTGAGCTGCATCTTGAGCACTAAGCCTAGGTATGTTGAGCCTCCTTCGCAGTACAGGCCCCAGGTTAGATTGACACAGGAAGACTGTACACAGCACAACAACACGTGGTAATGTTTGGGCTGCTGCAGCCTGGCGTCAGCAGCGGGGCATCGCCAGTAAAAAAAGAGAGAGAGAATGAGTGTTGCCTCGAAAGAAAAAATGGAGGAGAACTAGGACGAGTGACCGCGAAAAGACGTGGTACGTCATGTTTACATTAACCCCGATTGATGGAAAACTGTAAACAACCCTAAACTTTAACCACGGAGACACCAGGCAGTCGGAGCGGGTAGAGCTCCGGCCGCCGTCACACATCAAATGGAGCGCAGTCACGGCGTGGCCGCGCCGCTGCTGCTGCTGCTGCTGCTGCTGCTGCTGCTGCTGCTGCTGCTGCTGCTGCTGCTGCTGCTGCTGCTGCTGCTGCTGCTGCTGCTCACACCAGAGCGACACTGTTCAGCTGTGCCGACCTAAACACTGGCCACTTGCGAAGCAAACGCTCACCGCGGCGATTTCTCTTCCTTTTTCTTTTTCAGCTGGGTTTAGGCTGAGAATGATCGCTAATTAGACGGGCCACGTCAGGTCCGGGTTTTAATTTTCACGTCCGTTTATAACAGTAGCAGCAGCAGAGAGATGGGGCAGCTCCTGTATGGGGAGCCTGGCTCTGATTTAACTCCTGTCCTGTTAAAGAACGCCTGAACAGCGGAGTGATAATGTCTGTAAAAAGACCCAGTGCTGTTGTACTGTATATCAGCACTAATGTATGTCTCTTGTCCAATCAAATTATTTGGTTGAAACTAACTGTATATAATACCAGTTTTATTTATCTGAAACTGTTATTAGGCTACTCATTGCTTTTATATGTTAATCATTACATCTGAAATGTTCAATTTTTGACGAAAAATAAATATTTAAATCAGAAATAACCTTCTGATATCTTCAAATCTCACTTGTGAGTATGATGGAACATTTAGGCTTGACAAACTCAGTGGAGTCCCTATCGTGATATATATCGATATCGACTGATATGAAAAAAAATATCGTGATAGGATTTTTTCTCATATCGCCCAGCCCTACGCTATTGTTATCCAATGGATTTTTTCCTTTTCCTCTTTTTTCTTCCGGACAAATTTCGATTCGCTACAACAAATTATCAAAATTTGCAGTTCAATCGGGATCAGTGTGCTATTACTTTTCTCAGCAGTATACACATTTTGCAACAATACAAGACAAGACAACACACCATCAGCTCCTTCTTTTCCCCTCTGTCAACCCCCCTCCCTCCCTCCACACACGCAGACACACATAAGAAGAGTGTCTTTCATGTGGCTACTTTATGTGTGTGTGTGCCTGCACGTGTGTGTGTCTCTGTGTGTGTGTGTGTGTGTGTGTGTGTGTGTGTGAGTGGCAGAGGTTCAAAAAGGGACCCGACGGTGTATTGTCTTGAAATTTCCGACCAAGTTGCAGATTTTACTTTCACTTTCGTCAACTTACCAACTGTAGCTTTTAAGGTTGTGGGTTTGATTCCCATGTTGACAGAGATGGTATGCCCGGCAGTAGCCCCCCGTGGTCCTATCAAAATTTCCCAGAGGAAATTTTCTAGTTATCAACTGCTGGTGAAAGGGGAAGGGTTACAGAGCTCAGTCTTAATACCAAACATCATGTGATTCTGGGAGAAGTTCAAGATCCAAAATGTCATGATCCCACCCAAAACACTCATGTTTTTACTCATCAGGCTGATACCCAGCACTCTTCACTAAGAGCCACAGGTCCTGTTCAGACTTTACCCTGTTCATAGATACAGTTTCAAAACAGGAGGTTTTTATTTTAGGTTGAGCAAAAGCCGATGTGAAGCAGCTCCTGAGTGTTTGTAGGGTTAGATCAAAATTAATCAGCTGTAACAATCTGTGTGTGTTTGTTCAGTTACGTCATCCAGGCCTTCCTGGAATATGTTCTGCTACAACAGGAAATACATTTATGACAAATAAAAACAAGTTGGAAATGTCTTTCAACACCTTTTCTTCAGAAACTAAGGAACTTTTAAGAATCAGCTTGTAATGGCATTGTCACATAATGTAGGATGAAACTTAAAGGGATAGTTCACCCAAAATTCAAATTTCACTCTTTATCTACTCACCCTCATGTGGACTAAGGGCTGGGAGAAGTTTCAGAGTCCTCAGTGCCTTCTCTGAGTTACAGCGGGGCTCCGTGCAGCACTGCATGTCCATATGCCTGTTGAGAATGGACACCACTTTTCTTTGTCCAAAAAGACACACCAAAAACCATCCAAATACCTCCATACTGCTCGTCTATAATGTCCGCCTTGTATTGAAGCCCCAACATGAGAAATTGTTCCGAAAAAAAATTAAATAAGTCTATGTTTCAAGCTTGTTTGAAGTGGAAGCTCCTCTTCCTGGTCCGTCCAAATCTTGCGCGATTTGCACTGGCGTCAGTAATCACATGTTGGGGCTTCAATACAAGGCGGACATTACAGACGAGCTGTGTGGAGGTATTAATTTAATTTCTCTGTTTCTTACAGCACTTTGGGTAACAGGGTTTGTGTTAAATGTGCTATATAATAAACTTTGACCTTTTGAACGTTAACGTATAGAAATTATATGGAAACTGCAGAGGTTTCAAGTTAAGTTGGTTTTGTTGTCTGTCCTCTGTCTGTCACTCATGTTTATTCACTAATACAAATCAATAATCACGTGTCTCAATGCAGCCTTACTTCCCCCTGATGTTGCTGTCAGATCAAGGCCAACACGCACAGCAACTCAACTACACACACAGTTTGAAATAAATGACACTACATAGTATCGGATGTGTTCTTCCTCTCGGCTGCACAGTGACAGTCATTTCCTCTTGTGCTTGAAGCCAGAGGATGACCTCACTCTGTCTCAGGCTCTGCCAGAGAAACATGTGTCCCTCAGCTGTTCTGGGGCCTTTAACATGTTCCAATTTGTCAGATAAGTGAGGACGTCCACTGATCACATTGATTCATTGACTACAAAAGTTATTTTTCATGTGATTCACTCACATTTCATTTTACAGTGAAGGCAGACAGTATAATTCTGTAGCAGATGCACAAGCTCTGCCCTGTATTTTTCGGATTAGGGGAAGTTTATATTTATGCAACCTCAGCCAGCGATGCAATAGATAGTTTGCCAACCACATCAGTTAGTTGTCATTTATCTTGTAACACTAACAGTAAAACATAGCAGCACCTAAATAGGGATCTGGTAATAAAGTGTGAATGTAAAAATAAAGTTTAGATTTTTACTCAGTAGTTTCCCATACGTATGGACTTAAAAAAAAAAAATGTTTCTCTACATTAACTGAACAAAAAGTTATGTTTAAAGCTGCACTGATCAATATTTAAATCTGAAATGACATGTTTTTGGCCACTTTGGGGGGAGCAGCAACAATTTGTGAACACAGCAGTGGCATATCATCACTGAATGTCGTTGCATCCAGTCCTTTATGACACTACTTTATACCACTAGATGCCACTGTTGTATCAGGTAGTAGGCAAGAAGTGCTGGAGAATGAAGATGGAAACTTGTGATTGTAGCCTACGATGTATTGCTGCTACCAAAGGTGAATTTTTTATTAGTCATTTTAAAAAACATTTACTTGGGGCGGCGTTTAGCTCACTGGGTAGAGCTGCCGCCCCATGTTGAGGCTCAGTCCTCGGTGCAGGCGGCCCCGGTTTGAGTCCCGAGTTGGACGGCCCTTTCCTGCGTGTCATTCCCCCACTCTCTGCCTCCCCGTTTCCTGTCTCTCTCGACTGCACTATCAATTAAAGGCAATAAAAGCCCAAAAAATATACTTAAAAAAAAAAAAACATTTACTTAGTTACACATCCAGCAGTTATAGTGCAGCTTGAGCTTCAATTTCATTGTGTAGCCTATGTCTGTTCACCTTGCATAAATCCAACATTGGCTCTGTTTTACCTTTCACACCATTTGCTCATTGTTTTCACTCTGTCAAGTGAAGCTTCACTAGTGTGAAATGTAGGCTAATAACCACTTAATGGATTTAATGTTTAGTGTGAAAGTTAGAGAGTGATGCTGGATGTCAATCAACAGATGGGAAGATGATGTTGTGTCTGTTGGATGTTTGTTCATTGTGCTACTTGTTTATTTATTTTTTATTTCTGCTTTATTTGATAGGAATAGATACAACATACATAGACATTTTCAATGCAGAGTATAGCAGATGCTAATACGCAACACCCAAGAGTGGCTTTTTGATAACATAGAAGCTTGAAATAAAATCAAAAGTCACACAGAAAAGTGTTGTGTAATAAAATTGCCACTTTAATTTGTTTTGGTGATGCTAATGGAACTCAGCTGCTGTTTTTTTGTTTGTTTGTTTGTTTTCATGTAATTTCATTTTCATTTCATTCTTCCTCCATATTTATTTATTTGACAATTTGATGTGTATTATGGTTAACTGCAGAAGCTCGTCCACAAGTAGAATGGGTTTGGAGTCGTGTCAGACATAGTTGCATACACCCACACTCCAAACCACACATAAATTAAACAAAAAAAGAGTACCCCCCCCCCCCTCCACCACCACCCCTCAGGTCCTCCCCCTCCCGGGCGGGGCCTCCCTGCGCTGCGCTGCATCACCGTGGCCTCACTGATCCGCAGCTTCACACAATGAGAAGGGGAAAAACCATCCGAGCACCACCGCTGCTTCACGTGAGTCTGTCCGCCCCTCAGCTTCTTCTCACCGGAGCTTTGTGCTGTTTTACCGGCTCGGTGTGTGTCAGGGCTTTGGTGTGTGTGTGTATGTTTGTGTTTGAGCATGTATGTGCGCGCACGTGTGTGTGTATGGGTTGTGTGTGTGTGTGAGTGCGTGTTTGTGTATGTGTCTAACTGTGTGGCAGCGCGGTGGAAACTTCAACAAGAAACTTCGGAGAGTTCCCACCAAACTTAGTGCAATGTTACGCAAATTTTGCGGCGGGTTGTTTTCACTCAGTCTGTTGTGTTTCGAAGTGTAATGAGCGGAAAGTGAAGGAGCGTGACACCGATGAAAAGCAGAAACAGGGGAAGAGGGGAGGACTGTGTGTGTGTGTGTGTGTGTGTGTGTGTGTGTGCGTGCGCGCGCGTGCGTGCGTGTGTGTGGATATTCTTACTTAGTCTGTCACCACTGAACAGTTTGCTGTTTTGTACATTTTTTTTAGTAGGTTAGTTGCCCATCTGTATCTGCTTAAATATAGGCCTATACCGTTTTATGTTATAACCAGGCCTGTAGTTTTCTGTGGTTTGCCCAGCTGTTGCTTATTGTCACCTTTATTTTTGACCTAGGCTACATAGAATTTTAGTTGCCCCGAACTTTAACCTCCTTTAGTAGGCTACAACAACGTCAGGGTATGTGATAATGTCAATCAATTAATTGTACTGTTTTCCTCTGGGTTAATTGTCTTATCAGTAAGATGATTCATTAAGATTTATGAAATTTTATGGGCAGTCTTTTCACTTCCTTCATTCATCCAAAACTTAAATTTATACTCTTTACTATCATGTGACAAATAGCAGCCTGTTGTCTTTAGAATTACTCTGCTTAAAGGGACATTGTGTAACTTCTCCTGTTATCTATTCACGAAAATCGATTATTTAGTTCAAAAGTATGCTTTTCATTAATCAGTAATCACCCCCATCAACAAACTGAAGTATTCCTTTCAGCTCTGAATTTGCCGTTAATATCATTCATATCTACATTGAGCGGGTAAGCTTGGTGCTGGCTGCCATGTCGTGTCTCCATGTTTTTACGTTCAGTGGCAGCGTGACGGTAGGAAACCACGGAAACTCAGCGGAGACACCGGAGCTGTCGGCTCAGGTGGAGGTGGCGTCTGTGAAAAGTCACCGCGGTAACGCAGTGAGGAGGAATGGAGCGTTACACTGATGCTGCATTCATGTGCAGTCGGGCAGACGGCCCTACTGACCCAATTCGCCAAAGCCCATAAGGTGACGTCTTCTGATAAATAGTCCATAAACCAAACATGTAGAGTTTACACTCGTAAAAGGCAATGGAGACCAAAAAATTCATTTGAGAAGCTGTAACCAAAGAATACATATAACTCAAAAGTTTTATGACACACTGATTTTAAGCACAGTGGTCATAGTATACAAGATTCTAACAGTGTATTATAAAGTGTCAATAGTCGAACGTAACCACTGAAACACCGTTAGGCTTGCCGGCCAGGGTATACCACAGTTCTGTTTGACACTTCCCCTCCAAGAGGTCAGAGATGCCATCCATAGGGCCAGGTCAGTGTCAGCACCAGGACCAAGGGTCTCCCATATAGGCTGTATAATAACTCTATTAGCCAATTCAGGAGCATCACCCTGCTGAACTTAGAAGGGAAAATCTTCACAGTCCTAGCCAAAAGGATGGCCAGCTTTCTCACGATCAACAATTATATTGAGTCAGAAGGCTGGCCTCCCAGGCTCCTTGAGACATGCAACCATAATCTGGGAGCAGATACAGTGTTTCAAGAGGGAAAGAAGAGACCTGCATGTAGTATGGCTTGACCTGGTTAATGAGTCTCACAAGTTGATCGGTACTTCTGCAAGTTCAACATATACTTCTCCACCGAAGGCGTCTTACTGTATAAGGTTGTCAACAAATGGAAGCTGCTCCATCTCACCAATTCTGTTCCTTGCAGCTTTTGAGGTCATTCTGATCGGAGCCAGGCAGGTGGCAAGAGGGTTGAAATTACCATCTGGAGAATGACTCCCAATACTGGAAGCTATGTGGACGATGTAACCACCAGCTTGCAAATAGGCCCCTTGCACGGAGTCTCGGAGTCTGTCCTTCTGGAAGGATGCGAGAACCAACAGCATGGTGTTTATTTCAGGAGGCAAGGAAATACCACGGCTGGAAGAACAATCGATCCGGAGCCTTGGGATGGACTACACAGCAGAAGTCTCAGACAGACAAATGGAGAGAATCGCACAGAAACAGCTGGCAGAGGGACTGGCAAGAATTGATAGCAGCCAACTTCCAGGAAAGCACAAGGTGTGGTGTTATCAGTTCACTCTCTTCCAACAGAATCTGTGGCCACTAAAAGTGTGTGAATCCTATCAGCAGCAGCCAGTAGGATGGACAACATTGCCAACAGTTTCATCAGGAAGTGGCTGGGCCTCCCTCGCTGCTTTTCAAACTCTGGCCTGAGTGGCCTCTCTGGTAACAACATGCTTCAGCTCAGCTTCCACCGAAGTCCCTCAGCCTTGGCTACAGTACAGGCAGAAGAAAATACATCTGGGTTAGAGCTGAAGGAATCAAGGGACCAGCTGGTAAGAGGTGCAGAGGCTGAGGTATGAACAGGACACAGGTGGATGGCAGAAGGAGTGGTGGATCGAGCCATTAGCAGGTTGTAGCACAAAGAGGTCATGGGTCGGGTGCAAATCAACCGGACAGACTTCGGGCAGAAAAGCACAGCACCAATCTGGTCCAAAACCTCAAGGGAGCAAAGGAAGAAGATGATGGTGGAAGAAGTCATACAGGCAGAAAAAGTGAGACTTTACATCAAGGCCGTGTCCAAAGTCAGCAAGAGGCGTGGATAATGTGGGAAGACACAGCAGCCAGAGTAATCAGCTGGGTGGACATTTGGCGGATCCCCAGGATCGGCTCAGCTCAGCTTCGCAGTAAGAGCAGCCTATGACACCTTACCATGCCCCCAGAACCTCTCCTGCTAGTTTGGAAATGAGGACAAAGGCCCGTGTGCAATGGCATTGGTGCAGGCCTCCAACACATCCTGTCAGGGTGCAAGGTAGCGTTGGCACAGGGGCGCTACAGGTGGAGGCACAATCAGGTGCTATAAGCTAGCTGAGCTCCTGGAGATGGGTCCCTGCAGACAACACCACAGCAGATCAGCAAAAGCTTCTGCACTTCATAAGAGTGGGCATAGTAGGTATAGAATGGGAGATGAGGGTTGACCTAGGTAAACAGCTCTTTTCTCCACTGGAGATAACAAAGCCCACATTCAGAACAGACTGCGTCTTGTGGTCCTCAGTTGCACGCAAGGGCGCTATCATCAAACTCACTGTCCCCTGTGAGGAATGGATACCAGCCGCAAATGAGTTCAAGCAGCTCAAGTACTTTGACTTGGCAGCAGAGTGCAGGGGGGCAGGCAGGGTTGCAAACATTCACGCTGTGGAGATCAGATGCAGGGGCTTTGTTGGGAAGTCAATGATCCATCTTTTGCGGACAGCTGGAGTGACGGCAGCGGGGTATGGGCAGAAACTTGTGCCACCAGAAATTGAATTTGAATCATTCATATTTGAATTTGAATTGCTAAACTTGAATAATTGAATTGAAAATTTGAATTTGAATCACATAATTTGAAATTGTATTGTTTAATTTGAATCATTGCATTAGAAAACTGTATCTGAATAGTATAATTTGAAATTGAAATCCAATGAAATTTGATCCTCACTGAAAATCCAACTCTCACAATTCAAATTCAGTTTTCAAAATTCAGATTCAAAATTTCAAAATTCAAATTCAAATTCAGATTCAAAATTTCAAAATTCAAATTCAAATTCAAATTCAAATTCAGTTTTATTGTGACAGACATCCGGGTACTTGAAGGATGAAGGATGAAGGATGAAGGAAGAGCAATCGAGCTCAGATACACAGGACTCATCTCGCCTGTGTATCTGAGCCATGGATCTATCTGAGGTCGTAGAGAGTGTAGCTGCTTAACTGGTTCAACTCTGGTGCCTCCATTAGCTGCTCCTGTCTTTGCTGCTGCGGCGGCGACAATTCTCAGTCTAATCTCGGCTGAAAAAAGAATAAAGGAAGCCGTCTTCGCCGTGACCGGCAACTACGTTGTGACGGCGATGTTTTGATATCAGCGTTAGCTGCTAATTAGCCTGGCAGCGGCTAACGCTGCCTGTAGCCGCTGCCAGGCTAATTAGCAGTATAGGTGCTGTATGGGACCGCGTGTGTGTGATGATCGCGATCGCGACCAATTAGCGATTAGCGCGTTTAGCATTTATTAGCTCCAGTGTCTCCCTCTTCTCTGGAGGAGGGTCTGGCGAGCGAGACTAGCTCCAGAGCGACAGCAGCAGGAGGAGGAGGAGGAGGAGGAGGAGATTGACTGACTGTGGCAGGACACCTCTGCCTCTGTTTCACTTTATGTTGCTGGTAAATAATGTGGTTGTAAAAGTTGTAGGCTAAAGTTAAATTATTTAGTAAGCACTAATTAAAGGGGCAGAGCTTTAAGAGACATTTTAGCTTTTATATTTTATAAGATATATTTTTTGTAAGAACCACAATTAATAAGTATAGGTTATATATTTCAGTGAATATCTAATTGTTCTTAGCATTTGTTAGATAACTTTATTTTCCCAATAAATTAAAACATGTTGGAACTATCAATGTCTCCTCTCTTGCACCCAGAATCTCACCTACTTTTAAACTCAGACTGTCACAATATCAGATGTCAGACTGCCTCATTCTTTCAGTTTTAACCTGAATATACAAGACATGATTGATTTTCCCAACAATCAAAGTATACGAAACCGAACCGAAAACCATGACCACAAAACCGTGAACCGAACCGTTTGCTTGAACATCTTTTAAATACATATTGCCGCTTAATATGTTTTATGTAACCTATGGCATTTTTAAGCTTCATGTGTGTTATTGGACAGAAAGAGCAGCGCTACCTCGGAGCATAGCCTACGTACAGAAAACACATTAACATCAATAAATAAATGTTTCACAATGAACCAATCAGTCTGTATTAAATTTTATTTAGTTTGAAGGCAAGGTTTGCAAGGTTCATCTGATGGACATCAAGGGACAGATTCTCCAAGTTTTGCACAGCTTTTGCTCATGCTAAACCTGCATAGGCTGAAGACCCCCTTCACATATTCCAAAACCAAACACAGAGAGACAGATTGTGCAGGTTTAACAAGAGCAAAAGCTGTGCAAACCTGAGTAAATCTGGACCCTAGTCTCATGCTAAAATTGACTGTAAATTCACTTTTAAAGTTTTTTTTTTTTTTTTTATTTCCCCGGGGGAGCATGGGGGTCGGTATCTTGTCACCTTTTTTACCCCTGATGAGTTTGCACCCCTGCTCTTGACAGCACTCTTAGTAAGTGATTGCACTTTCTTTTAATACAAGGTGCACAGCAGCAGTAGGCCTACAGATAAGTGGATGCGTTTCAGCTAACAGCAGTCCTCAGCACTGATATGTGGGTGTGTCCCCCTTTTAAACAGAACCAGCTGGTCCAAATCAGTCATCGCGGTATAAAACATATTCATATAAATCAGCATCTGCAGCTGACCCAGAGGGCATGGGAGGAGGTGTGGCAGGCAAAGACGCCTAGCAGGGTTGTAGTCAGGGCTTGATCGTTTTTACATCCTTTAAGACTGTTCGTGGCCAAAAATGGCCACCTACGGAAAAGGCTGTAATTTTTGGGAATTTAAATTTTTTTTCAAACTTTCACTGCATAATGTTTTTAATTAACTTCCGTTCTTGCCATTCATATAAATTAATCATTACTTCTTTTTTTTTTAACCCCTTATTTGCCAGTTTGTTTGCACGATGCCCTTGTTTGTAAACAGTCTGGGGTATGTAAATGATTCACCACAACATTGTTGATGACACAATTTTATTTTTGGGCAGGGAGGCAAATTATATAAAAACTCCCGTTTAGCCTGTTCGTGGCCAAAAATGGCCACCTACGGAAAAGGCTGTAATTTTTTAGAATTTAATTTTTTTTCGACTTTCTCTGCATAAAGTTTTTAATTAACATCTGTTCTTGTCATACATATGAAATAACCATTCATTTTTAAATTTTTTAACCCTTCAAATGCCAATTTGCTTACACGATGCATTTTTTGGTATACAAATAACACACTGTAGTCTGTATTCTAAATGCCAATGGGCTTTCTTGTATTTGTGGTAGTAGAGTCTTGGATATATAACAGAATCACAGTAACATTTATTCTGTATTTTTAGTTTTTTGTAGGTAAGCAAATTACATCAAAAATCACACTTAGCCCCTATAATTACATTGAAAAAATGCTCTACAGAAACACACACACACACACACATTTTTTTTAATACAATATCCCATATCATCCTCAGGCATCCTCAAGATCACTCATATGTCAAAATTGTGTCATTCATTTGCTCCTTTGTAGTGTGTATGCCACCTATGATCCCTATGGGGAAACTAGAATATTACATAAAATTGCTCCCATGGCCGGAAATTGGCCACTGGCATAATCTGACAAAAAACATTAAAATCCATAAATTTCAAGTCTCTAGTTTAGAATGAAACCCATTTTGCCTACTTTGTATAATTTTATACTGGAAATAACAAGGGGTTACTGGGGAGACTCAATTCACTGCAACACCACTAATTTGTGCTCTGATTTCTAAAAAAAACACACACACGCATACACACACACACACACAAAAACACATGCACATACACACATTTTTTTTTTTAAAGGTTGCAATGACTATCATCATCAGACATCTTCAAAATCACTCATTTGTCAGAATTGTGTCATTTATTGGCTCTTTTGTAGCACATATGCCTTTTTTACCCCTAGTGGCAAAATAGAATATTACATGAAATTGTACCCATTCCCAAAAATGGGCCAATGGCATAATCTGACAAAAAACATTAAAACCCATAAATTTCAAGTCTCTAGTTTAGAATGACACCCATTTTACCTAGTTTGTATGAATCTATACTGGAAATAACAAGGAATTATTGGGAGACGCAATTCACTGCAACTGAACTGCAACAATTCTTATGTGTTATGTGTGCTTTCATACCTAAAAACACACACACACATTTTTTTTTTAGGCAACAACAAATATCATCATTAGACATCCTCAGGATCACATACATGTCAAATTTGTGTCATTCATTTGCTCCTTTGTAGGACATATGCCACTAGCGACCCCTAGTGGTGAAATAAAAATATTACATTAATTTGTTCCCATGGCTAAAAAAGGGATACTGGCATAATCTGACAAAAAACATTAAAAACCATAAATTTCAAGTCTCTAGTTTGGAACGATACCCATTTTACCTAATTTGGATAATTCTATACTGGAAATAACAAGGGATGAAAACATGTGGTTTTAATGGGTTTCAATTGGCCAAAAGTGGCCACGATCAAGTCAAAGGGAAGGGTTGTATCTTAACAGAATATTATTGATATATTTGAAATTCTGATGATGGAAAATTGAAATTCAGACAAATGTCCAGACCCTTGGGGAGTTTCGTTCCATTTGCTTTAACACAGATGAAATGATCAACAAAAAGGGCTGGCCACCAGGGTGGCCACAAAAGGCCAGGTTCAAGCCCAGAGGGTTAACAAGACAATCTTGACCTGTAGTTACCATATTGTGGCTTTCCCCCAGTGAATTGTTTACCACAGCTTCCTGTATTATCTGATGTAATAGAGCTGCTCTGCTTCCTCTGTAGTTTTCCTATGTAAATGTTTAAAGACCCCCTAAACCAAAAATGCACTTTTTTTAAATGATTAACATGTCAATTTAGTGTGTGGGCTCTGCTACAAAGCATTTCAGGAGCAAAATTGCTAATCCACGCCGTAACTGAGCATTTTAGACTTCAAATTGGAGACCGTTTTTGTGCGTCACAAAACTATAGCAACCAATCCCGTTGATTTTTTCCCCATCTCATTACATAAAATATGCACAGGGTACAAAGCGGGAGTAACGTACGTTAAACAGCGATGACGGCGACGTTGCTCTGTGTTCGGGTGAGGAGCGGTGAAGGACGGTGATACCAGCCTGTTACCGAGCAACTCAGAGACTCTGGGCATGGCCCCTGGATGCGAGCGCCTAAAAAACTCTTTAATTCACAGCGGCAGCGGCTCTCTGCAGCCGTTGTTTGCTGTAGTAGTTCACCATGACAGTGACACTTCACATATATAGCTAGATGCAGGGTGTGTAAATAAGAGGTCACGGTGGCTTAGTGGCAGCGGCGCCGCCCCGTAAACTGGAGACTCATGTTCGAGTCCCGGTGTGGTCTTTTTTTTTTCTTTTTCTTTGTTATAAACTTTATTCACATTTCGGTTTACATTCAAATTTACGTTTACTCGCCGGGGGAAACACCAGCTTGCACGTGAAACCTGACGTGAGCTTCGTGTTTTGACATCACCTTTCTGTCTCCCTTGCCCCTGAGACCGGGCGCAAATCATGCACATTAATAGAAGCTGAATTTTTCAATGAGGGAGAAATAATGGACATGTTTTTAGTGTCTTGGAGAGTTATTTTAAACAACTTTGTGTGGGTAAGCAATTTTAATCAAAAAATAGTCATAGCAGAGCATTTTTACAAATTTTAAAATGCCTCTTTAGGGGGTCTTTAAAATCCTGTATGTGTTTGTGTCGTGGCACATTTTGACCAGTTTTACTATTTCTACTATATTCCAATGTATCTTTTTTCAATAAAACTTGCCAATAGTTAGTTAGTTAGTTTCATTTATTGTCCACAATGTCTCATAAAAACAACAAGACCACAACAACAACAACACTTATACACAAACATCTTAGAAGTGGCAGTTACATTCAAAACACATCAACGGGACATGGTGTTCAGTGCCCCGATGGCATTAGGGATGAAGGAATTTTTAAAAAATATTACGATTTGCCCTTGGTACTTTGTAACGTCTACCAGAGGGAAGAATTTCAAACTCCCTATTGAGTGGATGAGAGGGATCTTTTGCTATTTTGACAGACTGATACACTGAACCTTTAAAGGGATAGTTCACCTAAAATTAAAATTTCACTCCTTATCTACTCACCCTCATGTCGACTAAGAGCTGTGAGAATTTTCAGAGTCCTCCGTGCCTTCTCGGAGTTACGGGGGGGTCCGCGCAGCAGTATTTGTCCATATGATGGTTCTGAATGGTGCTCACTTTTCTTCGTCCAAAAAGACACACCAAGAAACATCCAAATACCTCCATAGTGCTTGTCTGTAATGTCCCTCTTGTATTGAAGCCCTGACATGAGAAATTATTCCGAAAAAACTAAATAAGTCTATATTTTAAGCTTGTTTGTAGCGGAAGCTCCCAGTGTCTCGGTTCACTGCTCTTCCTGTGTCAGTGCAAATCTCGCGTGATTTGCACTGACCGGCGGATGTGACCAAATAACGTCCACTTCTCTGCCTTTCTGTGACTCTCTGTGTCTCTGTTGCAACCTGCTGATGACACTCTAGCTCAGTGGCAACTCCTCTCTGACAACATCCCGTTTGAAGCCTCGCAAAAGTACTGCGGATGAATTGTTAGGTGTCGTCTTGGTCTCACGATTTAAAAATGTAATCAGCATGATGAAGAAGACGGTTTAAATACAAATTGTCATTGAACCAGAATATTTAGTGGTTGCTTCATGGATCAGACACTTGTGATTTTTGCAGTTATTCACCTTGTTAGAGAACAGCATGTTACGTTATATGTACTGAAACACTGAACAGTTGGACATGTGCATTTGAAAGTTTAGAGAAGGTCAATTGAAGTTTACCTGTAAATGTAATAGTACATTTTAGGTGCATTCTGAAATTTCATCCAAAAGCTGAATATCCCTAACTTTTTGTGAGTAGTGTGTTGTATATCACGATATGACTCGAATCACTATTTTTGTGAAGCTTAAATGTTCCCTTAACTCATGAGTAAGATTTGAAATCATCAGATAGTCATTTTTTATTTAAAAATTTATTTTGTCTAAAGTTTAACATGACAAATGTACTGAAGAACATTATACAACTGTTTCAGATAATTAAAATAGGTATAATAATAATAATAATAATAATAATAATAATTGTGGTTGTCTGCAATTCGTACATGTCTTCTTGTGCTATGCACATCAACCTAACCTGACGTGGTTCTATTCCAGCCACATGATTGGTTCTGCATTGTCGTTGTCATTGGCTATTCATATTATCTGTCAAAACATGGACAATTGAATTCTATGGCCTATCTATCAACCACTTCTCATATTTCTGTCGAGGAAAAGTTATTTTGAAATATAGTATATCTCTAGAGTTTTATCACCTAGCCCTACTTCAGAAAACAAAATATTTTCCCACAGATTAGGTGAGATGCGACTTGAATTATCAACATTGTGTTCATCAGAACAGTAGCAGCACATGCACTAACCATTACCAGGATCAGTTATGTTTTCAACATAATTGGCTCAGTTTGTGCATGGTCACTCTACTGTGTTGTAATGTATCATCAACTCTTATAGTGTTTCACCAACAGGTGTTTTCATAATTGACAAGTAGGTTTCTGTGCTTGGTAGCCACTGTCTTCATTTTATTGTGCTTTATTGAGATTTAATCTCTCACACTTTTCCTATAAAAACACTTTAGATAAAATTAATTGATTCCGAGATGAGATCAAAATTATCGGCCAGCAGAAGGTTACAGTACACTTAAACTAAGCAGAGGGGCGAGCACAGACCAGGATCACTTTATACTACTAGACTCTGTCCCATCGTAGGCCCTCTTTATTACAACTTTGACAGGATTTAGTCTTCTTATCTCTTGCCGTGTCTGTAACATTCACATATAATAACCTCTCTGGGTGTGTTTGTGTGTGAACTAGGTTTCTGAAATACATAATTATAGACAGACGTAGAAGGATTGTGTGGTCTGTGAGTCAAACATCTTCTGTATTTGGACTGATGTAATTATAGAGGCTCGATTCTAAATCTGATCTACACAAACAGACTGCCAGGCCCGACTGACTGTCTTACGGCAGTTTTATCTCTAAAGCACAGTAAGAGAGATTTCTCAGTGGTCGCAAAAACACGTCCAATGTACACCACTTCATCCACAAAGCCTCAAATCATAGGAATTAAAAAATCCATACAATAAAAACAACTAAAGGGACAAAGGGAGGACAAAGAGTAAGAGGAAGAAGAGCTCCTCTGGGGCAGACAAGAAATAAGAGTCATCTTTACCGAGCATACTGGGGAGTGAGCAGGATAAATATAAATATACAGTGGCAAGAAAAAGTGTGTCAGTGGATTGGTGCAGAAGGCGGGGTGAGGTGAGGTGTAAGTAGGGTCTGGGCAGCTAAGCTGCCGGGAACCTATTGTATTCCTAGGAATTCTTTCTTTAGGGTCCGGGCAGCGCAGCTGCCAGGACACTATTGTATTCTTAGGAATTCTTCTTCTTCTTTCTTCTTCTTCTTCTTCTTCCAAGGAAGTCATACTTCCCATGGGTGAAAACTCACCAAACTTCACAGAAACATCCAACCCCATGCCAGATTCACTCAACTCCAAGGAATAAGTGTTTAAATTTAAAAACTTTAAAAATGTCCTACCAAACCAACGGTAGATGCTACAGTTTTGAAACTTCACCACAATGTAGCCCAGATACTGCTGAAACTTTTGTCCACTTAAACTCATTACAAATTATGAAGTCCATCACTCTGTTTTTTTCAATAACTGTAAAACTTTTAAAATGTATCTCCTCCCACAATTTTTGCTCAATTGACACCAAACTTGCTACAGAGCATCTCCAGACTGTCCTCCACAAAACTTTTTTCTCGGATTTTTGACTAAGCAAAAATTGAGCCTACAGTGCATGAAAACGTTTGACTGTAAACAGTACTGTAAACATATACCATCAAATTCTTGCTAAATACATTTTCAATCTTCCTGAAAAAAAATGACAATATTCTGCAGTCATGGTTGATGAAGTTTGGCAAATATCAGAATTTTAATTCAAAAACTGAATTTTTGAGAACATTTTGAATTCTGCTCTCATGGGAACAACTGCAGTCAATGTGAGAGTGGAATTTTTAAACATCAGATTTTCTCTTATGAAGCAAAACACTTATCATTAAAAACAAATCACCAACATTTCCATGCTGTCAAGATGCAATTTATGTATTATCAGATTTTTGTTTAGATAACTGAATTTCTGACATTTTGACCATTGCATCACAACAGCTGCCCATACACTGACTCCCTGAGTCGATAAATGAAACTACACAGCAGGTCTCACTACCAGCTCATTAGCTCAGCGAGTTAGGAGCTGGTTCTTGGTGTCAGAGATTGTGAAATCGAGACCCAGCAAGGGTGATGATGATGATGACAGATCAAAATGTCATATGTCCTCAACATGAAACACAAGACAGTTGTACTGATGGTGGCATCACAGCAAGCCTCTAAATTTAACAGGGCCGCTCCGTGCGGGATTCGAACTGGGGTCACCTGCAGTGAGGACTATAACCTCAACACATGGGGCGGGTGCTCCACCAACTAGGGTTGTGCCGATTGGCGATCCAATCGTCTATCGGCGATTGGAAGGACGATCGGCGATGTTTTGTTTTCTTGGCGATTTTACACACTCACATACTCGCTACTTTTTTATTGATCTAATGCGCATCTGTTTGTTTTGTTTTAATGAAGCCGCTCCTCTCGCTGCTTCCAACAGACACTCTGTCATATGACAGTGTTTCACCAATCAAATGCAGCCACTGGCGACGTCCAATCAGACGGAGCCAGGTAGTCATATGACCGCACACAAAATCTCTGTGGTAAACAGGGTGGCCACTCCGCCTCAAATTTGAGGAAACACGTTTAGCTGGTGTTGTGGCTGTGACTAGGCTGCCGACGCCAGCCCTGTAACTGTATGTCACAGCCCGACGAGGTGTTCACTAATGCCACAAATAAATTACGTCCGCCAGAATAGATTTTTCGGCTTTCGGCAACGCGATAGCGTTCCGTTCATTGATCATAGTGCTCTTTCTCCGTTGTTAGCCCTCACACACAGAGAGAGAGAGAGAAGCGCGCATGCATGACAGCAAGGCACGGTAAAAGCGATACTCATACGCCGCCGCGCCCCCCCCCCCGTCGAACGAACACGTGGAACGGCCGCCGCCAACCCCCCCCCCCCCGGACCCCGGCGATAGATAGGTCTATCGGCGATCTCCAGGGAGGGCGATTGGGACGATCTGAGAATGTCAAAATCGCCCAACACTACCACCAACTGAGTTAAACACCGCCCCGTAATCTGTGTTTCTGTGGTGGCAGGTTTACATACATTGATGAACAATTAAATTTTAGAGTGAGTTTATAGTTGACCAATGAGTTGAGTCAGTGGAAAATTTTTTGATTTGATGATCACGGGCTGCTTTTCAGATGGACTGTTCTGGTGTTGGTGATGATCGAGTATCGGCCCACGGCTCCAGCGCTTCACTCGGACTTTATTTCCTTTCCTTTGTGGTCCAATAATGTTTTGTAATATAACTTTGTAGCCCTACTTCTATTGGTGTTTTGATATTTGTTGCAGTACACGTGATGGCGGGTGTGTAAAATTTGTCTATTATGATGAACTTCATGGGTGCCATGTTGGTGTTTGTTGTCTCAGACAGTTACCAGGCTGATACGGTAGTTTCAACCCACTAGGACTGTCTTCCTGTCTGTTTGTGAGTCAGCACAGGAAGAGAGCGTCAGTCTGGGCATGGATTTTTTTTTCTGGACTGTAAGCTGAAGTCATTGTTTTACGATTGCCTTAGGTTGTGTGTGTGCGTGCGTGTGTTCCTTCTGGTCATCTCTCTGGGCTGCACACACGCACTTCAAGTTGACTAATTTTCCACCGTGCTCCTGGTCCTGCTCTTAAAAGAAATAACAATGTCCTGTCTCTGCTGTCTTTGTGGAAACTGAAGCATTGTGGGTATTAAATCTGAACACCACCTCAATAAGAGCTGGGCCAAAGTTTTCCTCCTTTTTATTTTACCAGTTCATTTAATCTGTTTAAAATGTAAGCTTTACTGACAATCCTCGTGTTGCAGTGATTGTTTCTGAATAGGGATGTCCCGATACCACTTTTTCACTTCCGATACGATACCGATATTGCAGCCTTCAACATCGGCCCGATACCGATATTGATCCGATATTAGGGGTGGTGAAAAAAAACGATTATTTATATTTTTCAAATTCTAATACAAAGGAGAGTCCTCCTGTTGCTGACTGACAGGCTGCCGCTGTCATGTTCTTCTATGGGACAGACAGTAGTGAGCTTACTTTTGAACTGTAAAATATTAAAAAATAAACCTTATTTACAACTGTCATTGAATTACTGTAGGTACATCAATGTCAAACAAAAGGCAAAATCTTCTTGCTTCAAGGTTTTATTTGTCACTCCAAATTGAAGATTATAGCCTGCCTTACAGTAAAAATGGCATACATAAAATAAAAAGAGGAGTAAAGCAATATATTAAGCAGCAATATTTAAGCATCAAAGATGTTTAATCATACCCACATAGTTTGAAACAATGTTCAAAACACACAGCCAGTGTCACAACTAAGCATAAAGCCCGCTAGCTTAATGCTAACGTATAATGTAAAACGCCATAGACAGGCTAACAGAAATTAGCATCGTTAATTTAATGCTGGCTTTAGCACTGTTACTCGCGCCCGGTGTGAACGCACCGTAACCTGACCGTAACACGGCACAACATGTGACAGCTGGTCTTCCTCCAGAAGAATCTGACCGCCGACCTTTAGAGCAATATAGCGCATTTACCGTTTATTAGCGGGCAAGCGCGACCTGTCCATGCACCTGTGTCTCTGTGTGTGTGTGTGTGTGTGTGTGTCGCACACACGCTGTTGTTGTTGTGATCATGTGATCTCTGCATGCTGGAGCTGGCCGCTCTTCTTCTCTGGCAGGCGGCGCACTACCGCCACCTACTGTGTTGGAGTGTGAACGAGAGTCACCTATTCATATGGGACAGAAGTGCTGGAGCGGAATAATGGACTGCTTTTATCGGAGCGTTTATATCGGAGATTTTAGATGCAGTCCGATATAATCCGATATTCGTTTTTTTGGCTGATATCGGACATAAATCCAATATCAATATCGGATCGGGACATCCCTATTTCTGAAACTGTAAAATGCCAGGTTTTTACTCATACTAACAATCAAACCTATTCCATTTTCTTGTTAAAATCTAGTCTAAGATGTGAGTGCTAGCACAAGATTGGGAGAGATTTTATTTTATTTTCTACAGTATACTGTAGGGATGATGGGTGGGGGTTGTGATCAGGTACTGGACACTGGCTTGAGTTCCAGAGTCCAGTCCCGTTGTTACTAAAACAACCGAGGGCAGAGTGGGAAGAGCAAATCTTGGTGCTGCTAACATTTTGGTCTATGAGCGACTGTCAGACAACTGTGCCAACAAAAATCCATATAATTGCTACATGAACTGAATTTCTGTGTCTGCACTATAATTGTTAGCAAAGCTGAAATTAGCAAGACTGTATGAACAGAAATCCCTTCAAGTATATGGCTGAATGATGTTTTATCAATGATCTGATAGAAGTCTATGGTCTTTCGAGTACATTGTCCAATGTTTCTAAGCCGCTTGATCCATTGAGACAGGGGCCAGTTCTCTAAATGAAAGCGGCTATGTCACCCACATGGTCCCTTTCACAGAGAGAAAATCAGGTGTATCAGGGAGGATTGATTCCTGTCTTTAAATGTATTTTTATGGAATGACAATAATGTATAAGACAGTAGTGGTACAAGGATGCACACGGCCTAAATCCTAAATTAAGGTTAAACAAAGTAAAAATTATCGACAAGAGCACAAAGAAACTATCTACTACAGTGTAATGCATCTTGATGATAACATAGAAAGGATTAGTCAGAAAACGTTAGGCAAATGGAGAATTGATTCCCACCAGTACTGTTGGGTATATAGGGATATTTTCTTCTTAAGAAACAAAAAAAACGAGTCACTGTCCTTCCTTTCACTCGCCCCTTCCTCCTACATCTGTTATTTCACCTGCAGCTCTAGAAACTGGGATGTAAACAGTCTTGGGGTCAGTCACCCCTCTGTCAAACTGGCTGGACATTGGACAACCATGGGACTTTTTTGTGTCAGAGTTCAAAACAGATTGAAAATTGACATGGGAAGCGATTTAGCGGAGGTCAGTTCACAACGAGAAGTGAATACGACTGCGTGTAATGCTGTAACTGCAGCGACAACATGTTTTTATGTGGGTTGGTTTCAAGTTACTTAGAACAAAGTACATGTTAGTTACAAATTGGACACACAGATGATGAAGAACGGTCTTCTCGGTGTTTTAAAGACATTCAAACATGGTTGTTTATATGCCTCATTTTCCAGGTTATTTATGATCTGTTGTTGTTGTACATCCAGTCGAAGCTGAAAACAGGCTGTTAGACAAGACGTATCCTTTATGTACATCACAGCTGAGGTCATTATGGGGTGAAATATCCAGACCCAGACAAAATCCCGCCCAGCCCTGGACCCAGACTTCATAAATTACTGGGAATTATTTGAATGTGGCAGAGCATTTATTTTTATCATAGTGTAACACTGTGTTTGGTCACATGATGCTAATCAGCCAATTGTTGCAGCTGAACTCAGTAAGAGAGAAAGGGAGGGATATAAGAGGAAAGGAAAGAAAAAGGCCCATTGCATTTTTCATGTAAATTTAAGTGCAGAATTTTAAGACACTTAATTATTTTTATTTTAATCCTTGAGCTTAAAAATAGGAGCTTTGAGTCTTAATGGTCATAGGTACAGAGCTCCACTTCCTCACTGCTGTAATCAAACCGATTCGTCACTTACAGCACTTTGTTGTCGAAGAGTAAGAAAAAAAACATTGAAGTCGGTTGTGGTACATCAGTTGTCACTTCCTCTTTCTCTGTCTCTCTGTAGTGACTGTACTGTGCGAGGATCTGTGTCTCCACTGTGTTGCACACCCTGTCAATCACACATTTGTTTCACTTCGTCTTTTTGTGATGAACATGAACATCAGAAAACGATAAATCTTTCAGCCCTAAAAACCCTAAAAATTTAGTTTTCACTCCTGCATTAGAGTAATGGCATTTAATGATTTTTTTTTTTTTTTTTTTAGATTTTATTTATTTGCACAATTGACAAAAGAAGAAAAAAACAGCATAAAAACAGTAAACCAGTTAAAGGGATAGTTCACCCTAGAATGACATTTCGCTCATTATCTACTCACCCTCATGTTGCAGGGGTAGACAATAAGGGAGGGCCAGTGGCTTTTGAAGATCACTGGCCCCACCATTCTAACCACTGGCTCAGGACAATAGGTATCGATCCCCATATTAACGAAAAACAACATATCCCAGCCAATTCCTGCGGTCTTGCCATCGAGGCTGGAACTTTCTGATACCATTACTAGTCAATTTCCAACATTCTTGATACTTATTCAATACCACGATCTTGTAGTTTCTTGAGATTTTGGGGGATTATTTTGTTATATGTATTTTAGTGATTATGTATGAGTTGGTATATTTGTGTTTAATTTTTGTATGTTGTTATTTATTTGAGTCTGAGGATTTATATCCTGTATCAGATATTTTTCATTCAATTTCATTAAAGAAGGTCAAAAAAAGTGCTTTTAAATTCATCAGGCTACTTTATTTAATAAATAAATAACTGTTTCACATATTTAGCCTCCACTGTGGTTTAACAATGAAGTAAAAACAGAGTTAAAATGGTAAATATGCCTCAACACAAACATGAAGTTATGTAGTCATTACTTTTATCCTCCAAGTAGTTCAGTGATATAACTGTTGTTCTCATTCATTCACGTTTAGGCTGTTTCCACAGATTGGTGCAAAACTGACTCATTGTTTCATTTTCAGCTCAGTTTTGCGTTTACACACGTTTTTTTGTTGTTGTTATTATGGTCTAAATGTCACGTGACGTGCCACCGCTGTGGCGCACACCGAACAGCTGGCGCCCCAGCGCGAGCTCTGGCCCGTGTGTAACGTTCGCGTCGGTCCCGACAGGACTCGACCCGACGCGCTGAGGAGGAGGGAAGTTTCATGGTTAAGAAAAAGGTTTTTATCGGTTCTTGTGACGACCTTCTATCAGCAGCAGTGAGTGAGCTGGAGCTGCAGCTGCAGCTGCTTGCAGGTGGTGCTGACGTGCCAGGGCACAGCGCTGGCTGCGCACAGAAAGTAGATGTCTCTGTCGTTGATCGGGTCGGGATCTCTTAGCACTAATTACCGAGACGATTTGACAGTTATCATTTCAAACCACAGGGATTTAATGTGAAATTAGATTTATTTATTTACTTGTTATATTTTTTTCAAGGCATTATTTTCACTGGCCCCACCGGGCCAGTGTTTGGAGCGTTCTGGTGGCCCTGACGGTTTGAAAAGTACGTCCGGGCCACCGGGCCATTTATAATGTCGACCCCTGTGTTGACTAAGGGCTGGAAGAAGTTTCAGAGTCCTCCGTCCCTTCTCTGAGTTACAGGGGGTCTTGGTGTAGCAGTGCATGTCCATATAACGGTTGTAAAGGGACACCAGAGCTCTTCGTAAAAAAACACACACAAAAAAACATCCAAATACCTCCATGCTGCTCGTATGTAATGTCCGTCTTGTGCTGAAGCCCCAAATTGCGTAATTGTCCCGAAAAAAAATAAATAAGTCTATATTTTAAGCTTGTTTGTAATCTCGCGTGATTTGCGCCGGCGTCAGTGCGGTTACTGCGAATCACGCGAGATTTGGACGGACCAGGAAGAGGAGCTTTGAGAAGCTTCCGCTACAAACAAGCTTAAAATATAGACTTATTTAATTTTTTTCGGGACAATTACGCAATTTGGGGCTTCAGCACAAGACGGACATTACATACGAGCAGCATGGAGGTATTTGGATGTTTTTTTGTGTGTGTTTTTTTGCGAAGAGCTCTGGTGTCCCTTTACAACCGTTATATGGACATGCACTGCTACGCTGAGACCCCCTGTAACTCAGAGAAGGGACGGAGGACTCTCAAACTTCTTCCAGCCCTTAGTCCACATGAGGGTGAGTAGATAATAAGCGAAATATCATTCTAGGGTGAACTATCCCTTTAAGTTTAAATGGTATGATTTAAAGTAACATTGTGGAGTTTTTCGGCCATAAAATAATGTTTCCAGACTCATTGCAATGGTAGAAAAATGGTTAATAGGATGAATGGTGCTGCCGCTGCAGCCTGAGTGGGGTCACGTCGGCTGAAACTGCACTATGTAACTTCCCTGCACGGGTACGAATCACCGCCCCCCCCCCCCCCTCTGCATGAAGGGAGAGACGTGGTGGGTAAAAGCCAAACTTACGGTTCCCCTCCGGTCGTCGTCGCCGTCGTCGCCGCCGTCGCCGCCGCAGGTTTCGTAAATGTTTCTGTAACACCTACTTCACAGCTCAGTAGGAAGGACTAGTGACACTGAAGCACTCGCTCTGAGCTTTAATGATGTTTCAGTGGGACTGGGCATCATCTACCATTTTCCTAATATCTACTTCTAAAACAGTTTTGTTTTTTAGTGACATGAAAACATCAATGAGGAACACAAATAGGTTCCTCATTTGAGAAAATTGGACATAATTAAACTGCTGTTTAAACTCAAGCAGTTATTAACTGATTCAAATCAATACTGTCTGATCAAAAAATAATGACTAAGCACTTGAAATTATTGACTTTCATGAGATCAGATTTTGATGAGATAAAATGGCATTGACTTTGATACTCAGTGTAGTGCCCTGATATTACAGGACAGAAGCTTATTTAGCTACTTGGCTACAACTAATGATTATTTTTTATTATTCAGTAAATATGATTAATGATTTGGTTGATAAAACTTCACAAACATGACAGAGTCCAAAAGCTTATTTTAAAGTGTCTTGTTTTGTCCAACTTTTTGGACCAACAGTCGAAAATAAAGATATTTAAAGAGGAACTAGGCAGGATTATTTACCTTAATTAAACAGCTTTGGAGTAATAGTGATGGTTTAATAAATGACTTGTAACTTGTTACGAGGGAGAATGGAGGCTCTCTTTGCAAAATCAGAACCACCGCCCCGGTGTCCCAGCTCTCGCCTCTGCGGCACCATGACACAAACGCGCCCTGAAACCTGTAATAATAAGACTGATAAGACTACACAAATATACACGTTGTAACACTGTATGCAATTTATTATGTTATATACCGCTCTATTGATTGCTTTCTAGACGGCCTTGTTGTAAACAAATGCACATCACCAGGAGGAGGATTAGCAAAACAGCAGAAAAGCGACTAGACTTGCATAGTTCCCTTTTAAGTTAAAGAGTAAAAAAATTCCACATTGGAGAATCTGACACCAGAGAAATCAGTCTGTTTTCTTAAAAAATAGCTCCCATAACCAACTTTTGACAAAAATGGTTCCCAATTAATCCTCTGTCCATTGGTTAATTGAATTGACTTCTCATTGTAGCCTAAAGGTCACAAAAAGTAAGAACACGAAATTGTAAAAATAACTAATTGATTGACATTTCCTTGATTCCACAGAGGTGAATTCACTATTGTTGGTCCAGTGAGACCCGGAGTGGCTTAATGGATCCTCCCTCAGTGTGGTTCTCTGTTATGCATGATAGTTCATGGAAATAATGTAAGCACATGTAACTTCTTCATATCTTGTTCAGGTTTTTGACTTTGAATGTGGATTGTCTTCTGCAAACAATGTTAGCTCTCCAGCCGCACTAGTGTGCTGCTAATTTATTTGTTACTCTTGAAATTTCTCATTTTGCAAACTCAATCAAATTGAACAATTAGGTCAATGTGTCATAGAAAAAAATTGTTTGACCTTTACTACATTACAATGGAAAGTCTCGTCTCTGCTGTATTGAGTCAGAAATCTAAGAGACAAATGTCTCTTAATATGGTCAAATGAAACCAAACTATTAGACATGGCTGATGCAACACATGAAAAGAGGCCAACCCTTAAAATATGGAGTTAACTGTAGTATTAAAACGCAATGAATGAAATATAAATGTTCTTGTAGTGTGAGGCAACAAAGCAAAAAACTAAATCCCCTCAGCAAAATGTTTCATGTACAACAGTGATCTTTTGTTTCCTGTGATCTTGTCTCATGTTGCGTCGCCTCCCCACCGCCCTGTTCTATAAATAAAGGCAAGAAGCCGCTTTAGAAAACAACAGTGAAACCGGCAGCAGACACATTGGTCACTCGTCTCTGAGGGCACTCGATCTTGGAACAGAACAAAGTAAATCTCCGTTGCTCTGGCAGCCTGAGAGAGAACTGACATCAGTCTTCTTCCGTGGTGTTGTTATTTCCCAGTTAGATAGCCTGTTCTCGTGGCCTCGCTCTGCAGAGCAGCTGGTTTCCATCCTGGTGTCAACACTGAGGTCAGAGGTCACAGAGAGAGAGAGAGACAGGAAGGAGTGTGCCGTCACATGGTTTTCTCAGCACAGGGAACCATGTGACCCCCTAAACCTGCCAAGCTCCATCCCCCACCCTCCAGACCCCAAAATAACATACAAGGCAGTGACTCAGCTGACAGTCATTAACCCTCCACTGCCCTATCTCTCTTCAGGTGTGTGTGTGTGTGTGTGTGTGTGTGTGTGTACTTATCAGCCCTCTCTCCCAATTGTAGAAGAAGCTGGCTTCTAATCATCTTTTAGCACGGAGAGAGTGTGAGTGAAAGGAGAGATCGTTTCATGTAGCGTGCCGTGTTGCTCCTGTGTTCACTACAACTGAAAGCAGCCACTAGAAAACTAAGAAGTTCACTTTCCACTGCATCCACCCATTCAGACTGAAAGCCAGAAAAACTGTGTCAGGCTGAATCGGTCATTTTCCCCTCACTATAAATCCCCATGTCACAGTTTCCTCTCCTTAATGTTTCTCTAGACAAAAAGTCAAGAGTTTCCTGGATAATGTAGCCATACTATTTATTTATGATCTGCCCATTAATTTGAATTATTTCTAGGCTCCACCAAACTTGGATTTTTGGAGCTGATACTCTTATTGGTGTGTGAAAATTCTGAAACTGATTAATCAGCCGTTATCCCTCCTGTTTACACAGACAATGATCACTCAAATACGGTTCAAATACTTGTGACAAATATGTTTTGGAGGCTCAACATTTTACTGTTAAACCATAAAAAACTTTTATTATTCAGAATGGGCTCCGTGCAGCACTGTAGTAAACTCTTGAAAAATGTCAATAAAGTAAATAAAAATAAATAGAATGAATAATTAAATGTGCTCTTTTCACAGCTCACTAAATGTCTGTCAACAGTGACTGTAACATGACTGACATGAGCATGTGCAGAGAGTTTTTATGTATCCCAGCGCGTGACCTTCTTCCATGTGTAGTTTTGTGAGCCTGTGTGTGATTATAGTGCCTGGATCTCGTGTCATATCAGTGAGTGACCGATCTGCGTGTTGTCGGATTTAAGAAACAATGTACTGAGCTTATTCAAGAGAACAGCACTGTGGGAAAGAAAGCTGTGCCTGAGTTTTTGTTATGCAGTTCTGGACTGCTCTCAGATTAACATACTTCAGCAGCACAGTGTTAAATATGCAAAGTCTGAAAATCATTAGTCTTAGTCGAGAGTTAAAAAAAAAACACTACTCTGTTTGCCAATAATGTATTGATAGTTAATCTTAAACTGATATTGACCGGGGTGTCCTGGTTTTCTGTGTGGACTTTCAGATCCAGACAAAACACCCAGCAGATCTGGTCTGGTCTGAGCTGCTCTTGTGTTGAAAGCCTTTTGTACCAGGACAAGTTTGCACAGTCAACACAGCTCACAGTCAGACCCTGTGCTAACATGCTAATGCAGATGCTAATCCAGGAATTCTGCTTTATCTCAGGAATTTCTTTCTTTTCTCCCAGCCTCTCTACTGAGAGCGCTGCCATTTCCCGTTGGGAGTGGATCCAGGTAACTGTAACACATACATACACACACACACACAGACACATATTTCTCAATCAGCTGGCTGTATGTCCTGACTCGTCTCCCCTGGTCTTACAAAATAACACTTTCTGTCATTGCGGAATCAGTGTTTAGCCCTTCTAAAGACAGGAAATACAAAACATGTTTGTCTTCATCTCTTTTACTGTAAGTTTCTCTCTCTTGTTTGAGTCTTTGTTTTTTAGGCAGGTTTGTTTGTGAATGTGAACTCTGACTTCAGTTAGAAAGAAAGAGATGTTCAGCTGTTGTTTATATGATTTTTTTCATTATCTTTTTTTTTAATATACACATCCTAATCTGAGATAAGAAGACTCTTTTCAACAACTTTAATCAAGAGGTAGGCATCCCACTTGAGGCAATGCACGTGCTGACTCATCTTTGTGATTCAGTTTTCATTGTGATCTCCTCAAAAGCTGTCAGTCATTTTAAACTTGTTGTTTAAGTGCGTCTGTAGAAAGTAGAATCACACCATAGTTTGATCGTGCTATGGTCCCATTTGACCTCTTTTTTTGTCTCTTTCTTGGATAAACTGAGCACGACAAATATATTTTAAAGGGATAGTTCAACATTTTGGCAAATTGGCCCATTGCCATAATCGCTATAGTCATAGCAGCAGGTTCATTACCTTTAATTGTAGGTGTAAGCTATTTTCAGTACGGCGGAGCGCAGCAGCTGGCTGCTCAGAGCTACGCTATGGAGGCTAACGGAATTTCTTGGTTTCCCTCATTAAACTCATCAAATACAAAATCCCAAAACTCCACAGCGCTTTTGTAGACAAGTTGTGACCTGCACAACCACCACGCTATGAGATAATGACGGAACGATACGAAACGGAGCCGTTTTCGAGGTAAATTCATACAAAACCGCTGATGCGCGTTGCGTTCAGGGACAGTTTTTCAGCAAGCAGTCTCCGTATTTACCCTGTATTTACCTCGAAAACGGCTCCGTTTCGTATCGTTCCGTCATTATCTCATAGCGTGGTGGTTGTGCAGGTCACAACTTGTCTACAAAAGCGCTGTGGAGTTTTGGGATGTTGAATTTGATGAGTTTAATGAGGGAAACCAAGAAATTCCGTTAGCCTCCATAGCGTAGCTCTGAGCAGCCAGCTGCTGCGCTCCGCCGTACTGAAAATAGCTTACACCTACAATTAAAGGTAATGAACCCACTGCTATGACTATAGCGATTATGGCAATGGGCCAATTTGCCAAAATGTTGAACTATCCCTTTAAAACAAAATCATTATCACAAATAATTCAGTGACTTTCCCTAACAGCTATTTTCAATCATAAAAAGCTTTAGGACAAGAAACTGAGCTAATTAATATGTTTTCTCTTTTTATTAATCCCAGACAATGAATTATAGGTTGGGAAAAAAACAGGAGGTTGCACAAAATTGTATATCTTTAGGCCTTGAACAGTTATTTAAAGGAAACTTCCATACTACAGGTTATAAATAGTACACAAAATACAGTAATTACTCGCCACCACTACGTTTATGTAATTTGAAGGTTTGAAAGGAGCTTTAGCACTGCTAGTTGCTAGAGTGAATAAACTGTTGTAACGATCGGTTACACAACACAGTAATGAAGAAACACACACATACAGGTCAGCTGATTTACACACACACACACACACACACACACACACACACACACAAACAGTGAGAGAGAGAGAGAGAGAGACATTGAAGCTGACAAGCCGGGAGTGGAGTGAGAGCTGAAACAGGAGAAGCTGAACTGAGGCCAGATCTGATTGGTATGCAGAGGCAGAGTCAAGCTGCACAGAGACATTCCTGCAGGAGTAGAGGGGAGGTGGGGTGGGGTGGGGGAGGAGGGGGGAGGAAGAGGGGGACTTCAGCCATCAGCAAAAAATCACAAGCCCTCCTCCTATTTTGTTCACTTTGTTTTTCAAGGTAGAAGAGCATGAGTGTTGTTGTAGCTGACGTCATCGCTTTAGAATAACATTTTTCAGTCATCACTCCCATTATTATAACAATGGAGAAAAGTTCTGTGTTGAACTTGAACCATTGCCACTGTTTGTGATTTCTAGTTTTCCCAAAGTGAAGAGAAGCTGTGGTCAGTTATTGGCCTGCAAAGTGGTTTTGGATAGTACATGATTTGTGTGTTATAAAAGGGAAAATCTGTCTCTATGATGCTGATACTGCCGTGTGTTTTTGTCCGACAGGTGTGAACACAGATCCCTTCTCCACCAAAAGGAAAGCGGCGTTGTGCACAGGCCTCAGGCTCCATGGAGATACGGCCAAGTGGAGAGACAACAGGACAGAGGAAAATGTGCAGATGACACAGTCTAACTATGCTGACCTAGCAGGATGATGAAGGGCTGATTGACTTCTCACCAACACAACGTCCTTCCTCCCGTCGTCGCCCAACCACCGTCCGTCCAGCCATGTTGTTGAGGAGGAAGCTGTGGGTTGTTTCGTTGATCGCCGCCATCTTCATCCTCATGTTTGCCAGTCAGACCATCCACAGGCGACATTTCCTGCCTCTGTCCTTATCCCTCCCCACCATCCAGGGCACGCCCACCGGCAGGGAGGCAGGTGAGGAGCTACAGTTGTCGGGGGTTTGATTTTTAACACTTGCATTAATGTTTATTACAGTAAATCACGCAGACACTGCAGAGCTTCTCATGCTATTATGCTCTTAGCTCATGTACAACACAGGTATCCACTCAGTGTGCCTCTAATGACTGTCAAGGCTCCTTCAGACTCCGAGCGGTGAAAAACAGTCTGACGGTAACTGCTTGCGGCTAATTAGCTACATCCATGCTTCACTGAGCATCGGTTAGTCAGTTCTCCCCCGTGTCCACTGACCCTCGACTATCACAGTGTTCTCCTCACTGGTTCAACAAACTCATCAGACACCTACAACTTATACAGACACTGCTGCTCCTTTTCTTACTAAAACTAAGGGAAGATAACATTTTACCACAGTTTAACTTATTGCTTATAAGTCACTAAATGGTCTGTGCTAGTTTTTGTTTTTTTTACTTCCAAAATCAGACCATTCTTGACTCACTGATCTAAACGAAGTCATGCATGCATCTTTTATTTTGTCATGCCTGGACTAAAGCAAAGTACTTTATCCTGCTTCATCTGGCTGGTACTCCAGCCTTGAGTAGTTCTTGTGCTAGGATGGCTTGGCAGATGTCCCATCATGCAGTGTTTATTTGTGTGGTTCCAGTGGCTGAACTCACAGCACGTCCTGTTGACCTCACCCCTGACCCCCTTGAGACACCCGCTCCTATCATGACTGAGACAGAGGTGGACGAGGAGGAGGAGGAGGTGGACGAGGAGGATGAGGAGGAGGAGGGCGGGGAGGAGGAGGATGAGGACGACGAAGAGGAGGAGCCTGTAGCTGTGTTCCAGAATGACCAGAGGTAGCCTAACATACAGGAGGTCATGGATTCCTGCTTCCCATGATTCCCTTCTCTTAAGTCTCTTTAACCCCGCATGTGTCATCCTCTTTCAGGTCTTGTGGTTGTTTTAAGTCCTGTATTTCAGATGTGAGGTCGTCGGGCTGGTTCAGCGAGCGCTACGACCCCAAACAGCAGCCCATCCTCCGAGACACCAACAACAACTTTGACCCTGACTCACTTAGATGGTGGCTGGTAAGGACAAAACAAAGGAGCAGTGCATTTTCTAATAATGTTGCTTATTCTGTTATTATTTAAGTGGACAGAAGTTAAAAATGCCTTCAGGATAAAAGTGATTATTTGTACCAGTGTTTTGGTCCAAACTTTACATTATTGTAACTGTATGCACTTAAATTAAATCAGGATTTATTTATTTTTTATTTAACAGATAGTCATGATATCATGAATAGCATTACTTTCATAATTTACTGGTGACATAGTTTGGAGTTAAAGTTTATGTATGTAAGATAATTGAGTATTGGCATGAATATTGAGTAGACCCGGTTTATAGAGGCAGTCGATATGTAAAGTTTGGTTGGTGAGAAAGAGTGACTTCAGTTAGTTCAAAAAATATATTGGCAATGAACTCCATATTCGGGACACTTGGTAGACTAAACTAAATTGAGATTGGGACTTATGGGAATAAGGAGGTAAGATGACAAGAGCTACATGTGGTATAAGTATGAAATCGCTAGTTGTATATGAAAAAAGGAGAACTATACACAAATAAAACAATCTAAGATATCACTTGATAAACGCTGAAGACACCTACAGTAATTGTAGAAATAAAGGGTGTGAAGAATGTCTTTGCTGAGTACAACTCATTATTCTCCCTGCTCTTTTCTGAAGACAGCATATGGGGTTAAAGGGATAGTTCAACATTTTGGCAAATTGGCCCATTGCCATAATCCCTATAGTTTTAGGAGTAGGTTCGTTACCTTTATTTGTCGGTGCAAGCTATTTTTAGAACGGCGGAGCACAGCAGCGAGCTGCTCCGCGCTACGCTACGGAGGCTCATGGGATTTCTTGGTTTCCCTCATCAAACTCATCAAATACACAATCCAACAACTCCAAAACACTCTCGTGGACAAGTTCTGACCTGCACATTCACCACACTATGAGATAATAATGGAACGTTACCAAATAGAGTTGTTTTCAAGGTAAATTAATGCAAAACCGCTGATGTGCGTTCCTATCGAGGGCAGTTTTTCGGCAAGCAGTCTCTGCATTTGCCTCTAAAACAACTCTGTCTTGTAACATTCTGTATTATCTCATAGCGTGGTGAATGTGCAGGTCACAACTTTCATATAAGACTATGACTACTAAAAGGAATCTTGTGGGCCCAAGTCAAACAAACTTCTGAGAAAAAAAATATCAAAGTTGTTGGCAATTACTTGTGGATCAGTGACAACCTTAAATTCACTAACTGCTTGTCGTTTTTTAAGATACAATAGATACAAGAGTCATATTACGTAGATAATGCAACATTGTAGTAATGTTTTTAGCTCCTCTGATGAGCTCCTTAGCTTAATTTGTTTCTGCCTTTTTTTAAATTGTGCAAACTTAAATGGAGTCTGACTGGATAGATAGATATTTTGTACAATCTATGATTAGTGTTAAGGGACTTCATAATACTTGAAGTAATGAGTAATACGTTTCAGTAAATTGTCAGGACCTTTAGATGAAGATCTGTGCTTTCATCAAAAACTAAAATGTAAGATGTCTTAGATTTGTCTTTGTGGAAACTGTCAGCAGTCTGGACGAGGAGACCTGCGTCTGAGTTGTTTCTCTGCATTTATAGATTAAGTTCTGCAGCAGAAGCCATTAGTAGATTAAAAGGAGGGGGTGGTAATGCTGCTAACATCAGTCTGCTCTACTGTATGCAGTATACTGTGTGTGTGTGTGTGTGTGTGTGTGTGTGTGTGTGTGTGTGTGTGTGTGTGTGTGTGTGTGTGTGTGTGTGTGTGTGTGTGTGTGTGTGTGTGTGTGTGTGTGTGTGTGTGTGTGTGTGTGTGTGTGTGTGTGTGTGTGTGTGTGTGTGTGTGTGTGTGAATGCACGTGTGTGTGTGTGTGTGTGAATGCACGTGTGTGTGTGTGTGTGAATGCACGTGTGTGTGTGTGTGTGAATGCACGTGTGTGTGTGCACGAGCGAGCCTGAGCAGCTGCATGCTGTAGCTTGATACTTTTTCTTAATTTCTAAACAGAGCATGTAGTCCAAAACATGTCCATCACACTTTCCCAGAACTAAAAGTGACATCTACACCTTGGTCATACATTTTAGGATACCTAAAAATAAAAAAGATAAGTTTTTAAAATATGCCAAACACAAACAAAAATGTTAGTAAATGCTTTTGGAGCCATAAATGGATCCAGTGTATGTATCTTACTTGTACAAAAATCTCAATAATGCTACAATAAAAAATAATGTGAGACTACTTGTCTGCAGGGTCTTCAGCGGTCTGGAAATGACCAGACTCTAGAGGAAGTGATGTCAAAGATGTTCCAGGTCATTTCTCCACCCACTGTGGATTTGAGGCCCCTCCCATCACTTTGCCGTAGCTGTGCAGTGGTTGGCAACTCTGGCAACCTGCGACAGTCTGCACATGGCGACCTGATCGACTCCCACATCTCCGTGATCCGGTACAAATGCACACACATACAGTAAACAAATGGATGTCTGAGGCTCTTCTCCTGAACCTCTTCACCATATTTTCCTCCTCTTCCACAGGATGAACAAGGCAGTGACTCGAGGGTTTGAGAAAGATGTTGGGAATCGGACAACACATCACTTCTTGTACCCGGAGAGTGCAGTAGATGTTGCACCAGGAGTCAGCCTCGTCCTGCTGCCGTTCAAAGTGAGAGATCTGGAGTGGCTGACCAGCGCTTTGTCCACTGGCCAGATCAAAATGTATGAATACAACATTGAAATCTACTCAAAATCCAACACATGAGCAAAAAACTACTAAAATTCAAGGCAAAACGCAATATAAAAATATGTAGGGTAAATATAATCATAGAGGTCTGAAAATTACAGGACATGTCTGTTCTGATGATACAAGTCAGTAAAACTCAAGCATATGGGAGCCTCTTTTCGTATTTAATAGAGGGGGAACAATATCTGACTGCAATAATCTCTGCTATCAGGATGTGCCCCCCCCTGCTGTACAGGGTAAATATGATCATAGAAGGCTGATAATTATATTGAATGGGAAAAATATTGTATGTTCTGATAAATACTTGAATTATATCTTGACTTTTTCTTTATGTTTGTGTTCAGGACCTACATGAGGGTTAAAGACAGAGTAATGGCTGATAAAGACAAGGTGAAGTAAATGCTCCATCCTGCTCTCTCTACTTGACATCTGCTATTATCTTCTGATTTTACGCCAGAGGTTATGTTTTCTGACCATCCATCCTTATGTCCCATTTTCATGAATGTAAAGCCTTGTATATAAACATTTATTTAGATTTTGGAGGTCAGGGTTGTTTTGAGATTTTTAATTGTTTAAATGGTTGTCTCTCACTTGCATTGAGTTTGAAATTTGATTCCTGTTCCAGACCACACAGTTGTATTTGTTAGTCTAGCTGATTCCAGATGATTAATTGTCACACTGATGCAGGTGCTTATCAAATAATACAAAGAAACTGAACTGAGAGCCAGTGAACACGAACATATCAAAACATCTGACCCGTGTGTGTGTGTGTGTTTGTAGGTTCTGGTAGTGAACCCAGCGTTCTTTAAATATGTTCACGAGCGTTGGACTGAGCATCACGGTCGCTACCCCTCCACCGGCATGCTGGCCATCATCTTTGCTCTGCACACCTGTGACCAGGTAGTTGGGAGGAGCCACACTCAATATAACATTTAGTCAACTTCACTTTAAAAATAAAAAAAACTCAAACTTGTTGCATTTTCCTTAATAATGCAGCCAGGAGCAGAAACTCCTCCAAAGTTCCTTTGGCACATTCACAAGCACTCAAACATTTGCAAGACCAATTTCACATTCTTTCTTAACAGGTCCTAGACCCAGGAATGTTCTGCTCACATAAAAGACGTAGAAAACACAATTAAATCAAAACAGTGTAATGAAATAGAACAACAATAAAAGCTTCAAAAACATTACAAATGAAAAAGAAAAACTTAACAATAATGAAATATTTGAAAAATGTTGAAATAAAGGTGTTCAGATCAGATAAATTATGAACATCTTGTAGTATATAATAGTAAAAGTCTTTTAATCTCAAATGCATCATCACATAATCAGAATAACACTGACAGAAAGATGAAGACAGTAAGATATTAAAAATCTCATACATCACTGACAAATGTGCTAATGCAGAATGTTTACCGACCCCAAAGCACATCATGGCCTCACTTCCTGTCTGTTCCCAGGTGTCAGTGTTTGGTTACGGTGCAGACCGGCAGGGGAACTGGCATCATTACTGGGAGGAGAATCGCTATGCAGGAGCTTTCAGGAAGACTGGCGTCCACAGCGCCGACTTTGAGACACAGGTCATTCACCAACTCGCCAAGGAGGGCAAAATCACTCTGTACCTGTGACATCACACCTGGACTGCAAACCCACAGATTTACCTGCTCACAGATCAATCGAATGACAGACAGACTTGCTTACAGGCTGACTTTGAAGCTCATGTACAGACCTGCTGACTAATGGACTGACTTCCTGTGGACTTGAATGCTGACCTGAAGACCAGACAGAGGCCTACAGACTGATGCACTGACTTTAGACACCCAGGTATGCTGGAATGAGGCTGCTGCTGGGCCAAGGCATTTTCTTTTTCAGAAGTTTCAGAAGCTATTGGTGGTGGGAGGAGCTAAGCCTAGCATCTCCAGCTGGTTGGAGGTGCTCGTTGGGATCATATCTCCTCCATGTGCAAACTCTGCAAACTGCTGGTTTGAATGAGTTCCCTCTCAGCTTGACTAAATAGACAGTTTTTTGGGGACTTTCCACTGTTACGTACAGAAAGCCGTCCTGCCATCTACGACTGCGTGGATTACCACACAAGTTCTGCTCTGAGCGGGAAACAACCACAGACTTTTTTTTATATCTTTTTTCATTGGATTTTATAGACATTATACAGGGATAACCTCTCTTTTTTTTATCGAAGCACTTTGCTCTGAAGAAGAAATGGCACCAAGAGGCCATGTTGTTACTCCTCTGTCATGTTACAAGCCTTTTTTTGATATAATTTTATAATCCATCCATTTATTCTTTTAATTAAACCGTCCTGACAGAGTGGAACTGGAAACAGTTTTTATGTTTTATGTTATATCGAGAAGTAAAGTAAACCGACACCACTTCCTGTCGCTACCGTGCATGGGAACAATGAATGGGAGGAGCCTGTGTGAGGTTCTCAGCCTGTGGTTATAAGGATTTGGCAGTCTGCAGGTTTTCAGCTTAAGATCATTGATTGTCCAAAACAGCACATTTTGTTGTTTGTTTAAAGTTTTATCAGTCTTAAATAACGTAACATTTCATGATAGTTTCATTTTTTTAATGATGGTTTTCTGCCTGCAGTAGATAATGAAGCTCAACTGGTAAAGCCAAATAATAACACTAATTGTGAAAGGTATGATCTTTTTCAGTGAGTAAAGCTGCACACCGCTGAACCTCATGAACACAGCTCCTAACTCCTCTGAGTCACAGCTCGGATGATGGGAATGACGAAGACAAGAAGACTGTGCACAGCTTTTAACAAAGATTTATTAAATAAACCTTAACAAGAACAAAGTCAAACAATCAGTAACTTAATGAGTGAGAGCTGTGCATGGATGCAGTGCAATGTACTTAAAAAAAAAAAAAAAGAACAAAAAAAAAAAAAATCCAGTCCAACCAAAAATAACCAACCATATGAATGAGAAAAGACTGACCAGTCCAGCAGGTAGCAGAGGAGTCAGTCAGCTGACTGCTGGACTTCCTGTTAAAGGGAGATAACAGCGTGCTGTCTCACACCTGTACTGTGAATGTACAATAACTGTTGCATATGATCAATCACAGTTGTCTAAATGTTTGTAGCTTTGTTTTGCACTATGAGGAGTTTCAGGATGTATTCACACAGTTTGTTTTTATTCTGAACCCGATTATGGTTGTCCGTCTAACAGCTCTGGTATACTTTCATTAAACTGTACATTTGTGCTCGTGTTATCTCTACCCCACAAATCCTGTGTGAAAATGTCCTGAGACTGATGCTTAGTAGAGATCTCAGTCTGTTTCAAACAAATTCATTGGTACAACATACGGTCTGGCTTCAGAGTACTTTTATGACCATTTTTAACCTCCACAAATGTGGCAGGGTAAAACGCAGATAGTCATATTCTCCCCGTGGCTGCATCACAGAACCCTATTTTACAAACATTTCTTTTGTGTGATGCTTCCGTCTCAATACGAAGAAAAACAGTGCTTTTATTGTAGCAATCATGTGAAAAAGAGCTTGAGAGAGCAGTTTAAAACCTGCTTGTTGGATGCTGTTGTCAAAAAGGGAGATTTCAGAAACATGTCAGAAGATCCAACAAGCACCGTGTTTGAAGCCGACTGAGGTCTTATAAATAATCATGAATGCTGAATCATCATCTGGAGGCTGCCACTCTGTCGTTAGCTTGGCTGCAGTGTGGAGCGTAGTTTGACTTCAAGCCTGTTTGTCTGGAACAAGTCACGTAGTCTCCTAAAGCCGACTGCTGAGTCATCACGAGCTGTGCTTTTCATTTGAAACATCTGCTACATTGTTTTACAAGTTTAAATTCAAAGCTGAGATTTAACACTTTGTTGGCTTCTCAAAAAAAACGTCCGGCTTGTAAACCCGGAAATTAACCCAGTTTACAAGTTGGCAAGGAGTTCCTGAACGTGCCATAAACCTGAGTTCAGTGACTAAATGACAGAGCAGCAGTACTCCAGCTTCCTGTGCTGGACTTTAACATCTGGATGCAAGCAGGCTAAGTTGCTGTAAACAAATTTTCTTCCTCACATCCACACTTTAAAAAATAAGTTTGTTGTGAGTATAAATCCAAAGTTGTGCTTAAGAGTTTCCCTGCAGTCTGGAAATGTGGAGATGATTTCCATTAGTGACCCAGGAAAGTGCAGACTAACTCAAATCAACCAATCAGCTGCTTGTATTTCCATTGTAGTCGGTTGTATGCTGTCTGTAAATTTTCAACGGAGTGACGTCCACTGACCAAACAAGATGTATGTATGATGTATGTTCAGTTACCATAGCTTTAAGACAGCGCATTACGCTAAAACTGTGACTCTGTTTGATAGAAAAAATGTTGGTTTCACTTCAACAACCTACTGATCATCTGTTCATTCATTCATTGATTCATTCATTCATAGGTGCCAGACAGACAGAAGCACTGTGATATTTCAGAAACAGAAATTAAACACCCACCACTGTCACTTTGAATGAAATAAAAAATTTAAAAAATGAAACAGAATTAAATTAAGTTTTTTTTCCTAATAAGGAATTCCTAATCTGTGGAGGTAAAAGTTGAAATGGTCAAACCCAGGCAGGAAAGGTTCATTCTTACAGCCACCATGACAAAACAATCTGCTCAGTTTTCAGATATTTTTCAAACTAGAATTTTTTTTGCCATTACTACATTTTACCTTTTTTTTCTTATTAACACAAATGAATGTATCTATTTGGATCAAGGTTTTATGATGAAGTAATAATATAAATTCTTTTGTTGTAACACTGTGTTTTAAAATGTTTCTCGTTGAAAGGTTATGTACATATAGGATATGTAGTGCTAAGGAAACAACATTATAGAGTCTGAGCAAAACTAGAGCGTAGTTTTAAATACCCTGGATACACCAGCAAGATGGCAGCACATGCAACCAAAGGGACACATACAAGTAAATATTTTTTCTATTAATGAGGATTTTGTAACAGTCAATCTTGTGTCCATATATTACGATCCTGTTCTTAATAGAAACGTTTTGTTGTTGTTGTTGTTGTTGTTTTTGGGGTATGAATGAGAAATGGGATTGGGCCAAAATCTCATTGGCGGACACCAGATTTTTTCTTTGCTTAAAAATCAACCATAATGAACAAAGGTTTTTGTTATTCAACTATCTATTCTATATGGCTGTTACTTCAATAGCATGATAGGAAAAAAAATATTTAACAAGAAACCAAGTCATGTAGTTTTTGTGATGGTGGCAGTAAAACACAGTGGTACTCACGGAGGCGTTGTGATATCTTCGGACATTGAAGGCAGCTGGAAGCACCAGATGTGTCTCGTTTCAGGCTTCACCTCGTCTCAAGTCCAAGTTTACAACTGACAGTGTGTCAATAAAGTTGCACCCTGTTCCAGAGACTGATTTTTACCTGAATTCAGAGCAGACATCTGTTTTTTTGGTTGTTTTTGTCATGCATCTGATCTGGGGCCTCATTTATCAAAGAGGGTGTAAAACTGCTACTAAATTTTTGCGTAAGGCGAAAAGACGAAAATGGCGTACACCCAAAATATTTACACCTTTTTCAGATCAATCAAACTGTGCGTACGCACAACTCTCCGCAATAAATCACACCGGACCCAAGAATGGTGCACACGTGAACACACCTCTTACTCCGCCCCCGGAACGCCTATATACAACTATATATGGTCAGCACGTTAGTGTTGTGTAGTTCGCGAGTGATTCGTTCGAAGGAACGAATTATTTAGGTGAACGTACTGACTAGAATCACTTCCTGACCTGATTCGTTCCTTTCTCAGTTCAGTAGTTGAGCTCAGCAGTGAGCGTGCAGGCTGACAGTGGAACTGCTGTGTGCTCTGTGAATCACTGAATGACCTGCGAATCTGGTGGCGGAGACTCTCATTGCGAGGGAACGGTGCATGTTCAGTGATGCGTTCACTGACAGTCGGGGCTGAGGGCTCCAGTTCACTCACTGCGCGCGTCGTTCACTGTACTGGGGACTGAGCTCCAGTTCATTCTCTGTGCGCGTCGTTCACTGCATGTAGGGGGCTGAGGCCGCCCATTCACTCCGTGTCATTCGCGAACGTACTGACATGGTGATTCACATTCGCGCTGCCACTCACTCACGAACCTACTGCGCACACAGAGAACTGCTGCTGAGGACGTGATTCAGGTTTGCGCTGCCACTCAGTCATGATTCGCGAACCTACTGCAGACACAGAGAACTGCCGCTGGGGAAGCTGTTACTCAGTCACTCACTGGTGATTCGCGAACCTGCACCAGAGAACTGCTGCTGCAGACGTGATTCAGGTTCACGTACTGTGCTGAATGTGGCGCTGTGTCACTCACTGCCTGGTGTAGGCTACTGCATGCACAGAGCTGTGTAGCGTCATGTTAAGTGAATGTACTGTGCACAGAGGACTCGCGTTCACTGTGTAGTAATATAAAAATAAATATAAAAAAATATAAAATATAAAAAAAAAAAAAAGGAAAGGGGACGTAGAGTGTACAGTACAGATATTCGCGGGAGATTTTTTTTCTTTCACCGTCCCTTACAGAGAGGGTGGGGGGGGGGGGGGGGGGGGGGCGACGACTGTAACGTCTGAGGGGGGGGGGTGATTCGGTGAACGAATTTTTTGAACGACTCATTTTGAGGAACTGATTCTAGTGATTCAGTACAGTCAAAAGAACTGCCGATCCCATGTGCGCTCTGTGGAGCGGCAACAAAGTGACAACGAAGTGACAACTGCGACAACGGGCGGAGGACGGGGAAAGAAGCGGAACTACATACACGGCGATATCGGGCAATAAATCAGTCAGAAAAATAATCTTGCATTTTAATAAGCTACAATAAAAACAAAAACCTCCCAAATCTCAACAAAAGGGAGAAAGAGAAAGAAGAATCTTATGTAATATGTCCCTTTATCCCAGAAAATCTTTTTTTTTTTTTTTTAACCTAGATGTTAAAACAATTTAAAGCAGGACGATAGTTACCATTAGTTTGCACGCCTTTCTACACAGTTACAGCTCTACTGGACTCGGTTTAGGTAATTTTCCATTACAGCTGAGTGCTTCACAGTTCCTCCTCAGGGCCACGTTGTCTCACTCTTTATTCTCTCCTTTCGTCAGCTCCAAACTCACGTGCACCTCGTTAACTCAGGTGACAGAATAATAACAGTCCCAGTAGCTGCAGATCAGTGTGCACTGCTGCCAGTGTGTTTTTAAACTTGGATGGTTTGATCCTTATCGGACGTCACACATAGCCTAATCAAAAAAGCAAAATCCACAATCCGCTCTGTTTATCAATTAACATAGAGCCTAGTGTTATTATAGAGCGGGTTGGATTGCCAGCATCAACGGTCCACCACTACCACAATTACTTCAAAAAATCCTACTGTGCTCTTCTAAATGTACTCCGCGCTCCTCTCTCCCTCTCACACTGCAGTTCTCTGACTCAGCAACGGTGTCGCCAATTCCTCCTGTTCCTCAAAACAGGTGTAAATCACGGTACGCCAGGGTCAAAATGGGTGTAAATGTCCGCACTTTTCCCCGTCAGGTTTTGGCTTGATAGATCCCAAATTTGGCGGAGAAAAGTGCGTACGCACAAAACGAGGGGAAAATGGTGTAAAAAAAGGAACTGATAAACAATGATAAATGAGGCCCCTGGTCCGTTAAAGGACACAGCTCCTCAGGCCCCCGCCCCTCCCCCGCCCCTCCAAAGATAGAAGCCTGAAACGGGGCAGAAGCGGCTTGTGTGGAGGCACTGCCGCAAGATCAGTAACTCTAAACATGTCAAGATAAATAACCCCGAGCTGGAAACGTTGTTCATATGAATTTAAGGATAAAAGTCCAGTGGCTTGTAGCTTCAGTGTCCTGCCATTAGATGTGTGCTTTTCACTTTGAATAAATAAGTAAATAAATAAACAAATAAATACAATTTATGTCAATGTCAACCTTAAATTATCACAGATCGGTCTGTGCAAGGCCGTCTCCACAGGAACTGTACCACATGACCCGAGCACCATAAAGAGTCTCCATTTTAAAGGTCATATGTAACATTTCCGTGGTAACAGAGAGTATACAACTCAGCTGATACTTGGCTGAACCGGCTGGATCATGTCAACTCGGGGTGTCGGAGCTGCTCAGAAACACATCCCTGACCTGGTATGTGGAAGATCAGGGGTTCAAGCCTCTGCTGGGCAGTACTGATCCGGTTGGTTCTGGTTCACCTGGCTCTGTTGCTGTTTTTCAGGTCTGTGCTGGTCCATGGTCTGGTGGGGTCCTGTGCTGGTTCACATTCATGTCACTCTGACAGCAGCTGGACGAAGGAAGATGGAAACAAACCTCTCTGGTCTGGTTCATCTTCTATATAACCGTGCTGCACACACACAAAGACACATGTACATTTATATAGTTACTGTACATTTAAATACACCTGAACATAGACTCCGCCCACCATTGTTCATTTGGTTCAGGTGGTAACCTGATCAGAAAGGAGAATCGGGTCACGATACGTACCCACCAATCACTGTCCTCCTGGCCCAGCACCACCAGCACCTGTCCCTCACAGAAGCTCAGCTCGTCGTGGTGGTCAGCCTGGCAGTCATACAGCGCCTGAACCCGCCGGCTCGTTGTGCCGCGAGGCTGTTGGACATGGAAAAATAACAATAAAAATGCACTACTAATAAAACTAATAAAATTCCCCATTAACAATTATTAGAAACTACAATCAACTAGAAAGCAAATCTACATTTGTACTTGTTGCACAGACTTATACAGCCCTGCAAAGAACAAAAGGAAAACAAAGGAACTACATATTTGGTCAATTTGATATAAAACATGTATCTGGCTTCGAAATCTGTTTAACCTGTGCATATAATATGACGCCATAGAAATTAAATGTGTAAGATTAGATCTGTGCTAATCTAGGCTTGGTAATGTATGATGAAGGACTCATTACAACACAGGAACCAGTTTAATGACCACCAGAATATTTGTAAGGATGTTTACTGAGCCTGAAGCTGCTCACAGAGGCTCTGGATAACCTGATGCAGACGCTGATGTGCTGACAAACCTCTCACTTCTCATTCAAGGATGAGCTGAAATGTTGATTTCCTCTTACAACTGAACTTACCAATGATCTGCGAGGAAGCGGCTGGGGGGTGGGGCCCCTGCTGTCATTCTCAAAGCTCTGAGAGCGATGATTAGTGGGAGACATGTTGGGCGGAGCTTTACTGGCAGGCTGCATGAAGAGGGAGGAGCTTCCATCACTGTCCGCCCTCCGAAAACCTCAAGGAGATAAATACACTCATTTTATCACTCATTGAGTAATGGTGAGATAATTTCAGGCAGTTGAGTTAATGGTTTAGACATTTATGATTCATTTGTACGGTGGAAAATAAAAATATTATCATGTTCACCACAGTTTTCAAACTACAAAACAATGTCAACAATGTCAAAACAAAGTTCTTGTTTTTTTTTTTATCTGGCCAGTTGGTCAAAACGGAAAAAACACGTCATCATCATCATCATGTCAGAGAAACTTGAGTTATTGAATATCTGTTGTCAAATACCATAGCAGCCCTAAAATAATATTCAAAACAGACAATAAATGCAGAACTCTAAGTTATAACTCAGGCGTTGGATTAAAAACTAAAATTTGTCATATGCGATCTGCCCTCTTCTTACTCTACTGACCCGTGGTCAAGGACACTGGGTCTGCACCATGACCCAGTGTTTATCACAGTTGCCTACACATGATGGATTCAACAGAGTCCAGACAGATAAAACAGAAGCGGACGTGAGAGGAGGAAGCGATCGTACCTCTGTCTGGTCGTTCAGTCAGCGAGCTCAGAGGAGAGGCTAGGCTGCAGAGACACAGAGACACAGAGGGACACGTTAATCATCTCTGGTGTTTCCATTAACCATCAACCTGAAGCTCCGACTGTGAATAAGCCTCATCTCCAGCAGGGGGCAGCATGGTCTCTCAGTTCAAGTGCTTCAGGTCTCAATTATCTTCATGCTGCTGCTTTATTATCTTCGCTTCTTATTAATCTAGTTGTAGAACATTGTGCATCATGTTTCTCTCTTTTAATGTTGCAGCTCTGTAATGTTTCCAACCCAAGACTCAAAGTCTCTTATGGCCCAAACTTTCCATCAGATGGAAGCATTTCTATCTGCTACATCGTTTTAGAATCTTTCAATAAAAAGTCACCCGGACCTGTTTGGTCCCTCTGGGATCTCACTACATTTTAAACTAAGGTTCAGGAGTTAAACAAATGTAAGTGCATACAGATAAAGCCACAACAAATGTATTAATTCAGTGACTTTTATTTTCTGCATAGTCAGGCGCCCTCCAGGATGGTGGTGCAAAAGCTCACTCTTCAGATGGCTGTCATGTTGTCATGCAGATGGTTTCTTTCTAATGGTCTTTTGTGAAACACCTGTTGCAGCATCTGTCATTTCACCTCAGCCTCATTTCACCTCACCTCAGTATCAGGATACTCATTTCACCTCACCTCAGTATCAGGATACTTTTAATAATCTATCTTCTGATTACAAAGCTACTCACAAAGGTGGAAGTTCTTACATACTTTGTAGTGTGTTGTTTATAAAAACATGTCAAATCCTGCCTGTTGGTACCCCGACTGACGTGACATCCCATTCCACCACTGAACCAGTCAAAGGCCTTGGTCTTTTGCATGCGTTTCTTATAATATAATGTGAGTTGACGAGAGTTTGTGTCTCAGATACTCACACACACTTCTTAAAAGAGGAGTCTGGACCGCTGTAGAGCCTTGGACTGGTTGGAAACCCGTAATCTGCAGAGAAACACACAGAAAATGAATTACATAGCATCCCTCAGACAGATTAATTGCCACATTTCTCTTGGATGTTACCGTTCTTGCCTGACTCGGAGCAGCTCCTCTTGTGGCGGACGGCAGTGAGAGGGGGAGGGGTCGTCTTTCTGTTTCCTGTCAGGGAGAAGAAGACCTCTGCCTCATCTTCATCTTCTCCACCCACAAACTCCCCCCCAGCAGGTGGGGGAGGAGGAGGAACACTGGGAGCTGGAGAACGAAAGGGAGCAGAGATGAAGCCTCCTTGTTTATGATCTGACCAGTTTGAATTTACTATTCCTCCATTTCCCCACTTTTGTTGACTTTGTGGGCCCTGTTTTAGATGTAGGCTGTCTCAGCTGTTTGTTTTCAATTACACATGAACTCGAACACCACAACTTAAAAATATGAATGCTGATGTTTTCACAGTTCTGCATCATTTAACATTTCATTGATTAACATTATTTTGCATTATTTTCCATGCTCTGTGTGAAGAAAAGTCAGTGGACAAGGATGTCTTTGAATATCTCATCACAGTCCATTCAGCTGTAAATGTCAACCAGCTGGTGGCGAGGGAACAGTACTGTATTTTATTTATCAAGCTAAACTGAGGAGGCAATCATCTTTGTTTGTAATGCAGTGGTTTATGTAAAAAATATTTTCTATTCCGACAGAATTGTTGGTGTTTTATATGTGTAAGTCTATGTGTGTTTGGCACAATAAATAACATAATAGCCATGACAGTTTTCTTCTGCTCTTTGGAAGTTAACTCTGTGCATTTCACATTAAAAGTCTGCAGAAAAGCTTACCTTTAACCCTGGGGGGTAGCGGGGGGGCAGGGGAAGACGGGGGAGGTGGAGGTGGGCTCGGAGTGGGTCCAGAAGGCCGACTGTGGAGCTCCATGGCCATGGCGAGCCTCCTGCCCACACTGAGCAGACCCCCTCCCGCTGCTGCAGAGGAAGGTGGGGTGACAGAGGAGGATGAGGACATGGACTGGCTGAAGCTGAAAGGACGGGAGGTGAAGGAGAAGGAGGTGGTGAAGGAGGACGAGGAGGAGGAGGTGCGCTCCTTCTTCACGGGACCATTCTGAAACAGGACAAATTATCAAAGTTATTGGCCTTAGTGTAGCACTAAATATGAAATACGATGGTGAATAACAGACATCTCATTAACAATACAATACCTCCAACAATTTAAAATAATGCCTCTAAATGAAATAATCTAATTAAGTTAAGCTCAGTTCTCCTTAAAGTATCAAATTTGACAAAAAAACAAAACAATTAGGCATCAGTAAAAGAAACAGATTATGATTTTATGCAGAGTGACAAATGTTTTGTTGTTACTACTACTACAACTACTACACAAATTTCTTCTGAGAGTTTTTTTTGCTCTGTTATACATACTAAGACTTTTACAAAGGAAGAATAAAACAGAAGGCTTTCAGTTGCCATGGTTACCCTGTCGTCAAAGTCGTCATCACTGTCATAAATATCGTCATGACGAAGCCTCCACTCGTACTCCACATGGACATGATGATCAAACTGGTTGGATTGGGCCTGGTGTAGCTGCACACACACACACAGCTACAGTCAGTCAACACAGTTTCACATGTGAACGAGTGTAACTGTGATCAGAGCGTTCAGCTCACCAGCTCCTCACAGTGGTTGTGCTTCAACCTGCGGCTCACATCCAGAGCCGTCTCTCCCAACTCATTCTCTGTTCACACAAAAGCAAAAATATCACTGTTACCGAGATGTTCATACATTTCTGAACTTGTCCTCTCTATAAAAAATGTTTCCATGAACGTCCTGAATTTACATAAATGTCTAAAAACGTTCCCTCTCCATTAAAATGTCCAAAAATATTCCCAATTTAAAAAGATTCTGTCACTTTCCAAGAAAATAAAATGACAAGGACCAATATGGTACAGTAACATGTGCGTTGCTATGGTTGTATTACTGATGTGTATGTTGGCTCTGGCTCTCAGCAGCAGCTTCACACAGTCACTCTTGTTGTGCAGACAGCTGTAGTGCAGCGCTGTGTTTCCTGCCGACGTCTGCATGTCAACATTTGAGCTATAGAGGAAGAAAGATAATATGCAGGTGTACATGTTAACACACACATGCACATGCTAAGGTCTTATTAAATCATCAATACAGTACATTGGATCAGACTGACCAGTTCTGAGCCAGGAAGTCCAGGATGTGCAATGACGTCCTGTCAGCCAATAGGACGGCCAGATGGAGTGCAGTCTCCCCCTTCTCCTGTTGGCATGGAAACACACTTATGAATGTATGTTTATGGATTACCTTGGTGTAATGAATGCATATGTCCTTAGTGTACCTGTTTGAAAACATCTCGATATGTGCATGCCTTTACAGTATGTGTGTGTACAACTGAGAGTGTGCGCCTGTGAGTGTACCTTTATGAGTGTGTGTGTGTGTGTGTGTGTGTCTGTTTGTGACTAAACCTGCATGTGTGTGTGTACACGTGAGAGTGCATAGTGTGAGCGTACCTGGATGTGTGCGTGCAGCGGCTGGCTCAGCTCTGTCCTCTGAGCGAACAGCTGGATCAGACTGTAGATGTCGCAGCTCTTGGTTGCCTCCTGCAGGCCGAGACGCAGAGCTGCAGTGGAGCTGTAAGTCCGTCTGACAAAATAAACGTCCTGATACTTGGACAGGATGAAGTCTTTGCGCCCCGCCCTGCACACAGCAATGTTGGCAGTTTTATAAGGGTGAAATATTGTCTACTAGAGTAACATACACCAGAGTGTGTTCTTCTTACATGTGGCTGTGCTGTGAGGGCTTCATGGATGGACTCAACAAGTTGGCCTCCAGGATTTCATTAAAACCAGAATTACCGACATTCCTGGCCAACTGGAAGAGAGACAGAGAAAGACAGAAGGATTTCTCACCACCTGCACTCTGGTAAATTAACAAGAAACTTAAATTAGAAAACTAAATTTGGACCATGTAAAAAAACGAACAGAAAAAAGTCCACCATGATAACAATTTCAAAATTTGTTAACGGGTTAATTTAACAGTGATTCAGCTGTGTTTAGTTAACTGGAGTCTCTTAGGTGACCTACCAACAGGTCTGAGGTCCCCAGACTGTCCAGACTGAGAGACTGGATCCTGGAGACGTGGACCCCCATCTCTCTGTGGATCCCCGAACACTCAATACAGGTCAGGATGCCCAGGTTGGTCGAGAGCCATCCGGGATCTACACAGAGAGAACAACAGGCAAGACACACAACAACAGTGGCATCTGGATTATAGATATAGAAAGACCTGCTGCCTGGACATGACGTCTGGACATGACGCCCTCAGATGCTTTTGCCACAGCAGTGAGGTGGGAAAAGAGGCATGCATTCATTCATTCATTCATTCATTCATTCATTCATTCAATCATTCAATCATCACCTGGTGCTCCACAGTCACAGCAGCTGTTGTTTCCTGGCATCCGTCTGATGTCATCAGTGATGGCCCGGGTCAGGTCCTCCACACTGCTCTCCCCTCCTCCCCCTCTCCTCCCCCCATCCAGAGCCATGTTCAGAGCCTCCTGCTTACTGTTACTGAGGACTGAGATCCAGCTGCATAACACACACACACACACACACACACACACACACACACACACACACACACACACACACACACACACACACACACATTTTAAAGAATGTTTTTTTCTTCTTCTTTTTTTAACATACACATGTTACCTTGCAGATGTTGGTTCACAACTTCCTCAGTTTGTTTTTATTTGTGTTATTCTGTGACTTTGTGAAAGAAATATTCACATCTTTAAATTAAGTGTACCTTAAGACAGAAAAAAAATTCCCAAACTTACAGAGTCAGTGTTAAACCAACAACTGTGTTCTGCAAGGTAAAATCAGTTTATTAATTAGTCGTTTTTCTTTAATCTTCTTCTTTATTAAAGCAGAAATAAGCGATCCGGTGGTTTGACTAACTTCCTGTCAGCCGATGGAGTTAGCAGTCCCCACCCTCGTCCCTACGTCACCACATTCACCGCCCCTTTATGCTGTTCTCTCTCCTCATTGGATAAAGGTTGTAGGATACAAGGAAAGTTTTCTCCTCGGCTTACAGCAGAGCAGAGTGACTGACAGACCCGTTTCAGACCAAACACTCTATATAAGTGATTGCTGTCAGAAGATATAACTATATAAGACTTATATTAACACAAACATTCTGCTTACTTCTGCTTTAACATAATTCCATTATTTTTGGAAATCATAAATTCAAGATGATGCCTCTATGCAGTGTCAGACTAAATCAATTAAGTTAATTTGTTACTCACGCCACACACTCAGCTTCATCTTCAGCCAGGAAGTGGTAGGTCCGATTATCTGCAGGGCAAAGAGCTTGTGATGAACTAAGCTACAATAAACCTCTGGTGTTTTTGAGCTCAGGTTCCTTGTGTAACCAACTAAAATTCAAAGCAACTGTGGGTACCAGTCAGGTGTGCTACACAAAGGAAATTCAAAAAGGCAGTTTTTGCACTTCTCGCAATTCTTTCTCATTTTTATAATAAATGCCTGAAACTTCTCTAATAAAGAGTATATTATACCTCAGTGGTTTTTGCTAACAAAACATGACCTGATTAATGTTGAGTCATTGGTGGGTTGAGCAGCTTAGTGGTCCTAGCTAGTTTCAGGCTTAAGGTCTGAGTTGGTGCCAGGTATTTAGTCATGATGGCTAAGGTTAGGGTTAGGGTCTGGGGAATTATACACAATTTTACCAATCTCGGGGCACCACAAAGCTAGTAGCTGTGTGCGTCTGAGTGTGGCTTACGAGAGATGAGGTCAAAGCATTTCTTGTCCTCCACACTGGGTTTGACCTGACAGGTGAGCAGGTTGAGTCTGGTGGGAGGTTTGTTGGGCTGAGGAGGGGATGAGCAATATGTTAAAGCAACGTACAACAACTTACAACAAGGTATTAAGTCAACACTAACGTAAACAGTCCAACTATTGACACTTATATTTAACAGTGTTGATGTAATGTGCAGCTGACACTTTATGTAGATTAAGTATGTTGATTGATTGTGTAGCTGTTGTTGAAAAAATATGAAATCGTACAAATTCTAACTTTAACAGCAAAAGGTCCAAGGTCAAAGCTAATTAGACCAACAAAAGGCGGCTTACAGTAGCGTGTGCAATGGTCAGGTAACAGTTGTGAACTGAACATTTCCTCTTCTGCCACATTTTCCTCAGCCTGAAACACATAGACAGGTTAAGTTATGTTACTCATAATGGGTGTGTCAGTGTGTATTTTTGTTTTGTTGTTTTTTTCTTTTGTAACTTTTACCCATCGCTCTTCTTGTAGAGGAATCCCGATCTTTCCGTCCCATACTGCTTGTCTCCCAGCAGCTGATGCATGCTGTACACCTGCTTAGGGAGGGAGTCCTACACACACACACACACACACAGACACATTAATCACCTGATGAAGTGTGTGATGATGTCACTCAGTGCGTTAGTGTTCGTGTCTCTGACCTGCTCTGTGTGGACAACCGGCCTCAGCTGATCTCTAAGCACGCACAGCTGTCTTTTCTCCTCCTCCTGACGCTGCTTCACCTGCGGACACACAACAACACCTCACCTGAAGTTACACCTCACCTGGGCCATGCTCTTCACGTGGGGATTCACTTGTGTTAATCCAGGCCAGCCGCAGCGCTACTATTGGGCCCGGGTGGGCCTGGGCCCACCCATTTTAGGCTGGGCCCACCCATTCTAGCTGTTCATCCAATAAGCATCCTGAGGAAAGCTTTGAGTGAAAGCTTCTCAGCCAATCAGCGGCTTCTACCCCACGTGTGGCGGATGTTCAAAACACATACAGCCAGTGTCACCAAAGATATTCAATAAATGTTTATAAACCGTCTTTGGTGTCACCAGCGCTGTTAACACGTCACAGTTTAATATTTTTTCATGCGAGAAAGTCACAGTTTAATCCAGAGTCTGTGGTCAGTTTAACTGTTAGGATATCTGTGGCGGACCAGGGCAGCGACTGTCACAGCTGCAGCAGCCGCTCTACTCCGCTCTACTAAGTTGGTCCCTTACAGGTGTAACCACCCTCAAGTCAGCCGAGTCACTTTACAATAAAGCTCTAAAGGTATTCGATAAAAAGCAAACAAGACACCACATCTGCAACGTCCTTGACAGACACGAACTGCTGAGCTTCAACAACTTAGTTGATTTTAAACGAGCCTACCTGGTACACAAAACCTTACACAACCTGGCTCCCCCACCCTTGAAAGATTTTATAAAACGCACTGATAGCCACCCATCTGCTAAGGTCACAAGATCAGTAGTTAGAGGAGACTGTGCTATCCCCTACAGACGTACCACCTTCGGTCAGGCTGCTCTATCTGTCATGGGTTGCAGGACATGGAATAGCCTGCCGCTCACAGTCAGAGAATGCACCACACATATTACCTTCAAAAAGCATTTAAAAAACTGGTTGCTATCGACCCAGACCTGCACCCACTATTAGAAATGTATACTTATTTCTGACTGTTGTATTGCTGTTATATGATTGTGTTGATGTTGTTATTACTGTAATTTTGCTGTGTTGTTACTATTACTACTACTATCATTACTATTATTATAATAACTAACATAGACAAAATAGCAATATGAATAATGCCATCACTAGTCATAGGCCGATTATGTGTGTATGTGTATGTATGTATATATATATATATATATATATATATATATATGTATGTGTATATATATGTATGTATGTGTATGTGTGTGTGTGTATGTATATGTGTATATATATACATATACACATACACATATATTCAATAGTATTATCACTTATATTATTATATAACTTTTAGTTATTCATAGCAGTGCAAGTGATTAAATTATATCCTTAGACCTATCATTGTTACACAGCTCAATTAGACATTATTCCTAGGACCTTCTAAGCACTTTGATGATTGTAAGCGCTTTATCTCATGACACGGTTGCACTTTTGTACTACTGTCGTACTACGGCACCGATTCTGTATTATTATCTATTGTACTGTAAACTGAATGCTGCTATTTTATAACATGCTTTTGTTTTTATTTATTGTATTTTGTACCAGGGAACATCTATGTATGGGACAACGGATGGAAATTAGCCTGTGGCTACAATCCGGCTTGTTTACGATTTTATGTTTTGTTCATGAACTTGCACTGTCCCACTTCAAATAAATTGAATTGACTCAGCTGATCTGCCGGGGGGCCGGCAGCTCCGTCCTCATCCCAGGGAGAAAACGAGCCAAGTAACGTATCTGCACGCTTTCAGAGGTTTACCGCTGGCTGGTTAATTTTTTTTAGGAGATTAATGTTGGTCTAATTGATGAAATCTAACAACTGTGGCAGTTGGATTAGTTTGTTTCAATGAAAAGTGAGGAGGACTGCCTCTGGGCTACGTACTGAAATCACCACATTTATGTAAATAAATAGGCTAAATGTTTTACAATGGACCTACAATAAATTGTATTTTGTTAAGTAACATGGTTACTGTAGCCTACATGGCAAAGATGATTGCCACTTTATGACTCAAAATTGGTCGGTAGCCTATTTCATCAACTTAGCTCAGGAGTTTCTTGCTGTGCAGCCATAGAAACAGACGTGGTCCAGCGCCACGGGAGAAATAACCCCGAATTTGGTCAGTCAGCTTTTTTTTTTTTTTTCCAACGGAGTCCTATGGGAGTGCTGTCCTCAGCGCCGCAGAAAAGCGCTGAAACGGAGATGATGATGACGCTGATTTTTTATTTTTTTTGTCTTATTTTAACTGGCCCGTCCAGTTTTCTGAAGGCCCACCCACAATCAAAATCCTGGCGCCGCTACTGATCCAGGCTAACAAACTGTTGTTATCAGGCTAAAATTATTCTGTTGATGAGTTATAAGTAACTATAACTCATTACACACAATCAGAGGTCTGACTTTTATCCTATGTCACATTATCTTGAATAACAGTGTGACTTATTTTGAAATTGAGACAATGTGTAGTGTTGAAACCAGGATTAGCTTTCTTGTGACAGTTGACTGTTGTGACTGTGACTTGTGAGTGTTGATCATTGGATAAGAGTGATTTGAAGTACTTGTACGTGTAAAGATATTATGATTAAATGCAGTTTAGGATTAAAGTAAAACTACTAAATTAAAATGTCGAAATAAACTGAAAACTAATCAGAAATGTAAAATGTTAACTTTGATGTTTTACAATGAGTTTATGTCTCTTTGGTTTTTTTTTTTTAACAAAATCTTGTGGTACATGGTGTCATGGTACATGTTGTTGTGTACAGGTTGTTAGCTGTTGTCGTACCGTGGTCAGAACTCCGTTCAGCTCCTCCATGTACTGCTTCAATCTCTGAGTGGTGGAAACACACTCCTGCAGGAAACTACACACACACACACACACACACACACACACACTTTTTTTCTTATATGTACTACATGTACATTTTATAGGCCAACCATAAGCATAAACTTGTGTATCTGTGTGTGTGTGTGTGTGTGTGTGGTAAGTGTGTGTGTTATCTTACTTGTTCTGGCTGTGGTAGTGTTTGATGAGGTTTTGCAGCAGGTCAACTCCTCTCTTTGTCTTTATCTCATTGACCTTAATGAGATACTGAGACAAAAGACAGGATGGGTGAGTTTCAGAGTTGTGCAGAAGCAGCAGGAGGAGGAGAAGCAGAGGAGATCAGGGAGCAGCGATGATGCAGTTACGCATCAAGCTTCCCCTTACTTTCATCTTCTCCTCTCCCAACTGTCATTCAAATTTAACAGCTGTGTAACGGCTTGGAATAGTCCATGTATGCCATAGAAGTATAGAGGTGTTTTACTTAAAATGTTTTGAAATAGCAGATAAGGTAAAAAACATGTGTTTTGTATTTATACTCTACTCAGATCAGTGATGTAAAGAGATTCCATGATGTAAACGATTGACCTGGTCACTGTGTGAGACAATGACTCTCTGTTTAGCTCCTGTAACAGCTGATAGTGTCTTTATACTATTGGTAAAGATGCAGAGGATAAACTTTACTTCCAAAATGTTGTTGAGACAAGTTGAGTGAAGTGGCATAGACAATAGGTGGGATGAAATGTGTCCATGTCCTCACATGTACAGGTGAAAACTGTGTACGAGCTCTATTTTTGTGTAATACAGAAATGTGTTGTAATTTTACTCTATGTAAATTCATTATCTACAGTAATAATTCAAACTGTTATAAGAATGTATTGAAAAATGAGTGACCGTTTTTATTATGAATAAAGAGAGTTGATTGAGGTACTATTCCTAATCATAACCTGCAGATCCAAACATTTATTTTTTTTAAAGGGACAACGAGGAGTTTCTATTCGGTTATAAAAAAGTCTCAGGTTAATGTGGATGAATCTCCGCTACTCACACTTGTTAATGGGCCCATTTTCGATAAATATATAGTTCTGTCTCTATCGTTATTTTGTTATTATTAGTGGTGGTGGAAATGCTGGTCGAGCCGACCAGCGTTTCCTTCGTGGCGAGTCATGAGAATAACGCAGCCGAATCAACGTTTATGGTCGGAACTACGACGGTATGTGAACCTCTTTGAACCTCTGACTTTAATTCTTGATGAATGAAAACATGAGTCCCTCTTGCACCGGTCAAAGAATTTTACGGTGCGCGCGGAGGCTCATAAATGTAGTGTGAAAACGCTTCGCTTTTCCAAAACTCCTCGTTGTCCCTTCAAGAGTGAATATGAAAATGAATAAAATCTCTGAATTAATTGTTTGTTTTTTAAATTTTGGTATAAAATTGCAGTGATTTTGTCTACTTTCCAATCACTCAGAAGTTTCTTATACAGGGCGTGTCAGACCAGTAGGAGAAAGGTGAAGGTGATGGGATCACAGTGTCACTGACCTCACACATGCTCAGTTGGAAGGAGCGTCTCTCCTTCTCGAGCTCCTCAGCGATCTCTCCTCCGCTCACCTCATTCCTCACCATCCCGTACTGACGAGCCAGCTCCCTCTTCTCCTTCTCCACCTGCTTACTGCAAAAAAGATTCAGCTTTCAAGAACAAGCCACATCAGATCATCAACAGTCAAACCAAGCAAACCCCACACATGTTCACATCGTCACTCACAATCTGCTCTCATAGTCCCGCCACGCACGGTCAAAAGGCTTCTTCAGATCCTGCAGAGACACAGAGACAGACACAGACAGTGAGAGAGACAGTAGAGGAAGCAGGAACCCTTTATATTTATGAGTTTCAGTGCCACCCTGAGGCCATTGAGGAGCAAAATGACAGTAACTCCACTCCATTGCTGACCTGAGGTCTGTCACTGTTACACTTCATTTGGACCTGCATAGAGTAAATAGTAAACAAAGTCCTCACCCCCTTCACCTCCCTCAGGTCGCCTTTAACCAGAGAGTCCAGGAAGAAGTTGATGTTGTGGAGCATGCTCTTTAACTGCACACACAAGTAAACACATATATTCATTCATATTCATTGTAATACTTGTTAACTTGAACAGTGGAAATATCTCATGTAATAAAATATCAAATATCATTTTAGATTATATAAATCATGATATAATTTTGATAAGTGGTTTTCCCATGAGAACCAATTAGTTTCAAATGTTTCTCTGGGAATTTGGGATCGATTGGTTCATCTGAGTGACCTGCTTTTCCAATGGAAGTTTGGAATGACCAGTTAAAAGCCAATCAGAAGGTTTTAGTCGGACGGTTTCTCAAGAAAGTGGGCTTGTTAATCTCACTTAATTGGCTGGTTTTTCAACAAGGGTTTGGTCTGACCAATCAAACACTTATCATTAGGTACATCCAGGTGAATAACGTGATAGAGAGCTCTAATCGAAATCTCTAACTTCCTGCAGGCAATGACTACTATTAGGTACAGGTTGTTGTGACCTTTGACCTCTATGATGTGGTGCTGTGTCGCTTACCAGGTTCTTTATCGGAGACACAAGCTCTTTAGAAAAGTCAGCCAGGCGGCAGAAGGCAGAGCCAACCTCCGACTCTCCATTTGAGTGACAGTTCACCGACAGCTTCTCCATGGCGTTGATGTACTGCTCCAAGTGAGACACGTGTCCTAAGCGAGAAGAGCTGTGTTAGTACCTAGTAGAGGGATCAGTGTGTGTGTACGTGTACATGTACGTGGGTGTGAGTGTAACAGAGTGTGTGTACCTTGTCCTGATGTGTATTTGGCTTTAGCAGCTTTCTTCATCTTCTGCAACACCAGTCGGTCGCTGTCCAGAACCTTAACACACACGAAACACTTAATAAATTCACACCTCGGGCTTGTTGTAATTATCTGAAACTGCTGAATGTGTGTGTGTTCATGTGGGGGGGTTGGGGGGGGGGCAGTAATTCACCTGCTGACTCAACACACACACAGAGGACAAGCTTTGTTCTCTGACAACAGACAGACACATTCCTGTGTGTGTGAACCTGTTTCCAGTCAGTCTAAACCTCCACATGAAGCAGCAGAGACATTAGATGTAGTTAAGGTATTAAATGTACAATTTAATCCATAAATACACATTTTTCATAATAAAGGACATGCACGCCTCTAAGAATTAGAAATGACAATCTGTCAATTATCCTCAAATGATTCCCTGTGCATGTTTTATGCCAATGTGAACAGTTCCTTCACACACAAGGTGTTTTATGCATGTCTTTTAAGTTGTAATTTTAAATGTAGCATTATCATAAATCCATGTGCTGGATGCAGATCAACTCATTAACTATCATCTCTCTGGCTTCTCCTCATTAACATTAGATAACAACAACAACAATGAATGCTAATGAGGATTAACCTGTTGCTGTGGTAACATATGTCAACTCTGCTGGGGTTTAAATGGGGGCAGAAGGAGGAGGGGGAGGCAGGGAGGGGGGCAATTTAAGTGTCCAGTTTTTAGAATTGAAGTCTCTGGGTCAAGGACTCTAATGAGTGTGAGTGTGTGTGTGTGTGTGTGTGTGTGTGTGTGTGTGTGTGTGTGTTGGGGGGGGGCTGCCTGCTGAGTCTAGCTATATTTACCGTCTGTATATTTCTTCAGCCATGTAGGTTAAGTTGTTTGCTATCCAGTCTACTATGGAAATAGTAAATATCAGCTGTGTGGGTGTGTGTGGCCTTTATATTGACAGTAAATGTTTTACATGTTTATAACCCAATTAATGCAAATTAACATGGTATAACGTTTGTTTTTTTTTAACAAAGGTTCATTTGGATGTGGGCCCCCCAAGCTGTGTCTATCCCTGGATGTAGAGGAGAAATAAGCACTTGTCTTTCCATTCATCAGCGCTGAAACCGCCTGAATGAGTAACAACACACCTTCAAACCACTACTATGACTACCACTACTACTACTGATGGTGATGGTGATGATGATGCATCAGCCTCCCCTGTCACACCGACCTCCTCCAGCAGGTAGACGGTGTTCCTGCAGCTGATCATCTTGGCGGTGAAGGAGGAGGTGGTGGGGGAGCTCCAGTCCTCCTGAACCTCCTGCACGAACTCTGACACCGAAACACACTCTGGCATGATGCTTGTTCAAGATCCAGGACACGCCGGGACAGTCTGACAAGAGTCCTGGACAGACAGAGCAGCTCCACACAAAAGACACAGGAAACCAGGCGAAACACAGAGCCTGGTGGTGGTGGCTATAATAATAATAGGCTAATAATAATGAATGTAAAGATTTAGGATTAAAAATCCACAAATCAAAAATGAAATAATCCCACTAGCGCTGTTTGCCCACTCCCACAGTCCCGTAAAGAGGAATGAGCGTTAACAGGCTGATTAAAGCGATAATTAAAAACCGGAATCCTCGGTCAGTGTGACTTCACCGCAGCATTAGTCGCTTCTCCATTCGAACAAAAGGTGATAAAATCCTGCAGGAAAAAAAAATCCCACCGCGCTGATTCCACGGAAAAACAAGAAAAATAAATCCCCCGAGTCATCAACGTATTCAAACTACCGAGCCTCTCTCCGCTGGAGCGTCTCCATTCACAGAAATCCCACAAACCGCCCGGCTCTGCGTGTGTGAGCCGGCTGACAAAGAGCGGCGAGGCTGGGAGGAGAACCGGGCCAACGCACGCCGGGACCAGGTTCAGATGAGGGAATAATACCGGTCTCTGTCCTCCGGTACTCAGTCGGCTTCATGTCTTTTTCACCATCAGCTGATTTTTTTTTTTCTGCTTCTCCTTTATCTAAACCGCATGGAGAGGCGCGTTCACGGTGCACGGCGGCGGAGCCCACTGTCTCGGCGGCGCGCACTGCTGACCGAGCACAGACCTCCACTGAGACTGGGGAACACACATCTCAAATCAGTCGACTATTTCATTAGCAACAAAATCATTTAAGTTAGGTTTCAAGTGTAGGCTAGTTATTTTTGTATTCCCAAAGGGCTACATTTACATTTTTACTTTCTTTTACAAAAACAGAGGGAAAAAAGAAAAACCAACAAAAGAAATTGAATCTGAAAGGAACAACCATAATATTTAAGTCAATATGTAATTGTATTTACAGATAGTAGGTTAGTAGGTTTTCAATCAAAGAAAAATTACTTAAGTTTATAATGTGCTTGTGGCTTTGTGGGCTGCTTCAGGGCAGAGTGGTGCTAAAGTTTAACATGCATATTTGTTGAAAATATCATGGCAGTCTATCCAGAACCACCTGATGGAGAAGACACCTGCTAACCGTTGTCTATCATGCAGATATCAACATATTGTACTTACAAACTGAGCTGTAAACTGTGTAAACTGGTCGTCAGACATCACTTCCCCTCTAGTCTATGACACAATGAGCCAAAAACATGTCTCGACGTGATCCAACATTATCAGAGTCCCAGAGGAAACAATCAGAGTGAGCGTAAACAAACTATTCTGACTTCCTGCTGTTCAAACTGAAGATGATGATGAAGAACAAGTCCTGACTTTTATTTCACTCCCATCAACCTTGTAAGTCAGGGATTTTCTCATCATCATCCTCACTATTCTTATTATGAAAAAACATAAAATAGTAAAGTGATCTAGACGTTCACTTCCCGAGGCTGATGTTTCTGCCTGATGAAGTTGGCCGCAGTTGTACGCTCAGTCCGCAGGCAGACATCTTGCCATCTACAGGACACATCGTCATGAAACTTCTGCATCTCCTTCCTGCTCTCTAGAGGACGATCCCTCTAGATTTAAATGACCTCTGTGACTTTTCCGCCGACCCCACCCTCAGGAAAAACTTTACATTGTTAGAGCAGATAAATCATCAGGATGTGAGCTGGTCATATGGTTGGTTTAATGAGCAGCACTTAAACTTCAGACTCAAACTGACTGTCTGGTGTTTGCCTCTCAAACATGCAGATGTTTGAAAACAGTTTGGTAAACATCTGTTGTGACTTTGTCTCATTAACAACTAATTTGAGGGTTAGCATTGAATTGTTCTGTGTGGTGTAGTATGGTATAGTGGAGGTAGAGTATGTTTTTTATTTTTTTGTTATTATTTATCAGACTTCCTTCTTTTCCTATTTCTATTATTTATAAATCTACCACCAAATAAATAAAAGGATGTTCATCCATTGGATTGTATAATATTACAAAAATAATGTATAATTGTTTTTCAGTAAAGATTGGATGTTTTGTTTTACCTGTCAGAATTACTGATTGTTATCAAAACTGATTTATGTACTCCCGAATAGTGATATTAATTATGTATTGATTATGTGCTCCGGAGTAGATAATTGATTATTCTGAAATTCAGTTCTGAGTCAGTACAAAATTAAGCAAAAAGTGAATTTTCTTGTTTTACTTACTAATTTGTTTTCAAAATAAAACTTTACAACCACAACTGAATTCAATCAACAAAATGGGACTTATACAAATTTACGTCTTAGTTTAGGAAGGATGCTGATTTATCAAATCAGATATGTGCTATAATGTATAGTTTACACTGAAACATATTTAAATCACATATTAATAAACAAACATGTTGTATATATTAATCCTTAAGTAATAAGAGTCCAGCTAATTTTGCCGTAAAATAAATCCCTGATTATTCCTCCCATCACCCAGGTCGCATTTACATCCATAAGGATTCTGGGTAATGTAGTTCAGTCCATGTTAAACATATTAAATCATAATCTTTAGTGATTGAGTTCCACAGAAATGAGGGTCAGGAGTAAATACAATGTCAGTTTATGGTAAACTTCATCAGAAAGATGTCCAGCAGGAGATGGTGAAAACTCCCTGAAGGTTCCTTCATCCATTGATGATGGCGGCGGAGATATGCTGTGGTAGTGTGTAGACAATCAGTGCAAGGAAGAGCGCAAGGATGGCGAGGATGACAAAAGCAATGATGTACTTCTTGTACTTCCTCCAGATGAGGAAGATGAAGGTCTTCATTGGGTTGATGAACCAGGTGAAGCTGGTGGTTGGACGTCTGGAGGGACAATAGCAGATCTTTTTTACAACTGGATTATAATGGACTTTCTCTGGTCACACCAGACTTTAAAGCAGACTCGTGAACCTGTCCCTTAACACTAGTGTGTGTGTGTGTGTGTGTGTGTGTGTGTGTGTGTGTGTGTGTGTGTGTGTGTGTGTGTGTGTGTCATACTTTGGTTTGTCCAGAGGCTCTGGCTCCTTGCGGGCCCGTCCCACAGGATTAGCTTCTGCCTGCTCCAATGTCACCAGCTGAAGTTCAGCTTCCACTTTCCCCTTCATACACACACACACACATAGTTTCAGTGTCACCACAAGCCACCAAAAAAGTATATCTTGTTAGTTAGTTTTTTATATTAAAGCCGGTCAGAAAATGGGTGGGAGTTGTGCAGTTTTAGCCACTGGAGGGCCTTAGGCCGAGTATAACAAGGGCGGCAAAGAATCTGCATATTTTCTAATTTATGGCACCAATTCCCCTTCTCATCCCACCCAAACACCAAAAATACAAGCATTTGTACAGCTGTTGTGTAATATGACATGTTGAACCTTAAACATTGTTGAAATATAGGCCAGATTGAGGTTGCAGCCTCTTCTTTACCATTAACAGGTATGTGTTGCCGCTGCTGTCAATGTACTCGATGTCCTCCTTTCTCAGCTTGCTCCTCTTGTCCTTGCTCTTCATCTTCTTCTTGCGCCCCTTCTTCTTGGCCTCCTCCTTCTCCTTCTCCTCCTTCTCGAAGTCCTTGGCCGTCTTCATGCGGGTCAGTGGCCACCATCCCCTCATCTTCTTGGCGCGAAAGATGGAGAATCGGGGACCAGCCCGATCCTTCGCCATCTCAATCGAACACTTAGTGGACGACTTTGCTGCTCGCACCATGTCGCTGAGACGCAGCTCTATGGAGCCTGGAAGAGGAGGCACACACAAACAATGATGATGGAGGGGAGGAGGGGAAGTGGAAGAGGAGAATGACATGAAATGAATGAACGTATTTGGTCTATGTACAGTATGTTAGATATGGCGAAACTCTTATAGCTCTCACTGCATGAAAAGCATCTCTGAAATGTTCAATTTAAAAGATCAATTCAATCAATTGAAACCATTTATGTTTTACTTGTTTTGACATTAACTGACATTTCTGGGAAATTATTTTAATCTATGCTATTAAAAGTGTTAGAAATAAAATACAATAAAATATTCACTCACTCAGAAAACATGTACATAAAATACATAAAAATAAAATGTAAACTCTTAAATAAACTGATGGTTATGTCTCACGTAATGTTTGTGATGTTACTGCTCTAGTTTTAGTGAAATTTAAATTTGCAGATGCTGCAGATAAATATCTGAGAGGAACAGGGGGTGTTACACTGCTTTTAATTTGAAAATATGTAGGAAGTGTTGTATTCACTGATTTAAGTGTCATTCAGAAAACAAAAAAAGTGATGTGTACTAAAAATAATGAATGAAAACTGCATATCTTTAAAGGATCTTCACTACTACAACGTATGTGCTGTTAAAATAAGAAATATATTGACTTTGTGTGGAAGACGTTTTGAGCGTGGATAGGTAGGCTACAGTACTGTATCTCCACAGTATAAGTCTGTGTCTGCTGTGTCTCACCCAGGAAGTCGTTGGCAGCTATGCGGTCATAGTCCCACACCTGCAGCGTCAGAACAGCCGGCTGTCGAAACTCTGATTCCTCCAGAGAGAAGATGGACTCCTTCTTTTTATAAACCACCTCTTTCTGCAGGGTGAGAAGAGGAGAGTTACTTCAACTTTCCTCCACCAATGAGACTGTGTCGGCAAAATTGCTCTGCAGTGTTATTTCCAGCCACAGTATGAAGAGATGTACCCTGATCATCTAACTAAGAGCCTTGAACAAGCAGTGGGGATAAAAATGTAATGCCATTAAGATCTGGGTTCCTCCTCTGTTGCTATACAGTGGAAATGTGATATTGGTGACAGTATTATATTAACTGATTAGTTGGACAACAAAATAGTCATTGATAACAGTTTTGACAAGTTTGTTTCAATGATTAATGGCAAAAGAAAAATCTAAAAATGGACAGATTAATTAAGAAGAAAAATAATAATTCAATGTAGTTTGAAAGGAACTAGAGTGAAGGTCCAGTGAGCTTCTGTGGATCAGTGGACCTGCTGACCATCAGCTGCTTTTATGGTTGATTTTATGTAAAAAGGTTAGAATCAGGTTTAGGTTTGTGTAGGTGAGTGTAGCGTCCTCTGAAGTTATGTAAACACATTTGTGTGTTTTTACCTCAGTAGGCAGGTAGTCGAAGCGGAACACAAATCTCCAGTTGAAGTTTCCCTCTCCTGTCAGAGAGTTGAAGTGGACGTCCGTCTCCTGTTTGTCTCCCTCCAATCCCTTTATCCATCTGCACAGAGAACAGATCACTAAGCCAGGCAGAAAAATGTCTAAGCAACCATTTAACTACCCAGACCCCCAGCTCCTTCAACAGGTGGAGAGAATCCAAACATTGATAGACTGTAGTTTGTCAACAAGTAGTTACAACTACTTCAAGTAAATATTTATATTTTACCTCACATTGTTTTATTCTGTTATTCTATTCCTTAAAGTAAAACTTCCCTCTGTTAATTATGTTATTTAACTTACAACATGTGATACCCCGACTGGGAATCAGTAGAATGAATACGAGTGTGTGAATGTGTGTGTGTGTGCGTACTAACCCTTTAACATAGATGTCGGAGGATGGTTGGCCAGTGAATGGGTTGACGTCATCCAGAAAAACCTCATCCGTGTTCCAGATGGTAACACGCAGCTCATACCTGATGGCATAACAATAACAAAGTTTACATATTGTAACTCTCTTCTATTTCCATTCTATTGTACCAGCGTGTTGTTCACGTACTGTTCAGGTTGTCGCGGCTTGATGTCAACAGGAGGCGGGGCTGGGACGTCGTTAGGAAACATGTCTACCCACATATGAAGGTAACCCTGCAAGAAACACACACACACAAACTGTTGATGATATTTAGCAATACGTGTAGCATTCTGTTGTTGTTGCTGTTGTTGTTTCAAGGCTTCATTGCTGTTGTTTTGTTGTACCTGTGGCATTCCAGGTTTGTCCTGGTTCATCAGGGACCGAATCTCCACATGTTCTGGGACCAGAGAAACGGCTCCAGGGAGAAACTCACTCATCTCCCCCCAGCGCTGCAGCACACTAAGGGCTGCGTGCTCCTCCATCTCTGCCTCCTCCTCTGGAGATCTTTGGTTCTTCTTTAGCAGACCTGAGCAGAACAACAACAACAAAAGTCCTGTTAGAGCTGTTTATATGACTGTAAGTCACATAAAGACAGGTAGAGTTACTGTATATTTGTGTCCACAGTTCAGACTCTTCAACTCCACTTTGCTGGCCTGTCAGTCCCTGCATTTGTCTCTCTAGCTGCCTGTCTGTCTCTGTCTTACCTTCAGGTACTGCTTCTGGTGGAATTTTGAAGATCTTGTTGAGCACTTTGACCTCAGATGTTCTGTACTCTGGGGATGGGATATTGTTCTTCCTGCAGAGCTCAGCCAAGATGGCGGATGGCTTCTTTGCATCACGCCAGGTGTTGTAACCATCACTACAGAAAAAGAGAGATACGCAGGTAGACAGGTTAGGGTTAGGTTACTAATGTCTGGAACTGACGTGTTGTTCTAGTACTGGTTCTAATGTGTGGTTCTGGTACTAACATGTTCTAGTACTGGTTTGTGTAGGAAAGTTACTAAGCTGTTCTATCACTGATTTTAACATGTTCTAGTATTTACATCTCATGTTCTAATGCGTAGTTCTGGTATTAAGATGTTCTAATACTGGTGTACTGGTGTAGGTCACTCCCTCCTCTGGCTGCCACCCTGTGTAAGACAGTCAGACCCCCACCCTGAAATGTTGTCTCTGAAACAATGGAAGTTTTACCCCAGACTGGATGTAACCACTTTGTGTATTTACACCCTTTGGTTATTAGTGATTTAATCAATTATCTTTGTTAGAGTTTCACCATTTGATGACTGTCTCTAATCACTCTCAAGTGTCTCAAGCCGTTTTCCCACTAAAATTAGCGGGTCGACGCGGGTTTTTTAAACGCGAGTCGACCCGCTAACAATCGGCATTTGGCCCCTTTCCCATTGACCAAAATGAGCCGAGTCTGACCCCCCGCTGGGGGATCAGACAGAGCATAAACCAGTCGCCCCGCTCTCATCCGCGGTGCAAGAGACACACACAGTCATGCCACAGCCGCCCGCCGCGGAGTGTCCGTCCGCCGAGGCAGACTCTCTGGCTGGCTGACCTGGAGCACCAGGACCGCGGAGGACAGCGAGTCTGCTGCGGCCGGATGACGGACGTCCGCGGCACAACACGTCAGTTAAACAGACTGTCGCTTCTTTTCTTTTCTTTTTTTTCTATCGTTTTTGGTCAGTGTTGTTTGATCTTTTGATCCCAGTCTCGGATGAGAGCAGAGCGGAGCAGAGCTTTGTTTTGGTGATATGAGACGCGACCATGGATGTATTATGGACGCGACCGGCGCGATGACGTAGCGTCACGTAACGTCACGTAACGTTCAGTGTCATCACGTAAATTAGCGGGTTGACGCGGGTCTGGCGTTCCCACCAGGTTGTGTCCGAAATCACTCACTCATTCCCTCCTCCCTACTCCCTATATAGTGAATTCAATATAGTGGACTATATAGTGGACTCACTGGTCAAATAAAAAAACACTTTCGGACACTACTCCGCCGCACAGTTAATGACGTATTACGTCGCGTAATTAAAACGTTCCGACAGCGATTGTAACAGCTGGTGCAGGTACCATGGATACAACCATGGCAACGGCCGGTGTAGAGGAGTAAAGCAATATATTCAGCGGTAATATATATATATTTAAGCATCAAAGATGTTCAATCAAACCCACATAGTTTGAAACAACATTCAAAACACACACAGCCAGTGTCACAACTAAGCATAATGTCCGCTAGCTTAATGCTAACGTTAATGTAAAACACCATAGACGGGCTAACAGAAATTAGCATCGCTATCCAGAGTCTGTGGTCAGTTTATAACACTTGTTAGGAAATTTGCTCCGACGTTTGTTGTGGGAGTCTGTGGAAGCCGTGACCGGAAAACTCTGGCAGCCTGGACACATTTACTGAGGCTGCTGCACTACTGCATTGGTAGCTACACCCGTCGTTCTGGACCGGTGTGTTAACGGCGTCGATCCGTGACCGCAATGCATGATGGGATATCTTGCTCCGGTTAGTGACCATCGGATGTTCACTACATTTCGCGGTGAATTGTGGGATAGATTCAGTGCACTATATAGTGAACATTAATAATCACTAAACATTCGGACACCACTACAAAATGGCGTGGTCACTATATAGTGCACTATATAGTGAGTAGGGGGTGATTTCGGACACAGTTCCTGTATGCATGTCACGTGGGCTTCTGCACGGCCACGCCCCTGTAGAGAGACCAGAGGCAGTTTGGAGTGTATTGATTCCTATGGGACAATTTAATGTGAACACCGATTATGATCGGGCCTTTCTCCCCACGGTCACTGAAGCAAATTTTGGACTCATTTTTCACAAGCCACATCTCTTCTGAACAGTTTGACACCAAAATGGTAATTTTCATACGGAGAGATCCGGAGAAAATCCACTTTGTTCAAGACCTGTCTCTGTCTCTACGACACACTCTCGCGAGATTTGGCACAGATCTCCTAGGCAACGTCAAACGGCCGCGAACTCCCGTGAAAATGATTTAAATTATTTTTGGCATGCTAAATATTACTGTTAGTAGTGTAAATATTTAATGTTATCATAAGAAAATATAAATATCTCACTTTCATCTACCTAAAAATTGTATAAATCCACACACACGTTCACAGACGAGGTGGGGTGACGGTTGGCCACGCCCACTTAGAGAGACAGGAAGTGTATACCATTTCATATCATTGGAGCAGCCGCTCATGGAGTATCTTTCCATTTATTGAATATCTTTGGTTCCCACTGCAAGCCGAGCAGAGCCGAGCCGATTAAAGGCGATTTTAACCCGCGTCGCTTGCCGAGTCGTTTGCGTCGACGCGGCTCGGTGCGCCTTTCCCACTGCCACCAAAAGCCGATTGTTAGCGGGTTTAAACGGGTTTTTTGGCCAGTGGGAAAGGGGTATCAGTGCGAGAAGTATAAAGGTGTAGGTGATCATTGTCATATGAAAAGACCCCCTGATGATCAAAGGTCTCCAGATGCGAATGGTATCTCCATGCAAAGTCCCAATTGTTATGTGAATTAGAGGTGTCTCTGTTCTGGTTGGATACTTAAGGGAAAGAGCAAGAACCTCACTTTGAGTTGATGCTTACCAGAGCTCCCACACACTAGGTGTGTCATAGAATTTGTTGATTGTATTTTTACTTTGGATATTTCAATAAATTGGTATGTTAATCTTTTATTTCTAATATTGTCTTGAGATTTTGTTCTAAATAGTTGAGAATCTGTTATTGGATATTTATTTGGTCTTTAGTTATATGGTAAGTTTCATTTGGTAACATTCATACCCTTAACCTCTGAGTTGAATAGAAAAGATTGAGTATCATGTCCTTTAACCATTGAGTTATATTTTATGACCTCTGAATATCTCAACCTAGGTGTCTGGGCTGTTCTTCTATGTTAAGAAGGTCACTGAATAGTTTAAGTCTATATCTGCCATCCCTGAACTAAGTTAATCTAAAAAGATCTTAGTTATATGGTAAGTTTCACTGGACACTATTCACACCCTTAACCTCTGAGTTGGACAGACAAGATTGAGTATCATGTTCTTATACCTCTGAATACTTCAACCCAGACATCAAGGCTATTCTTCTATGTTAAGAAGGTCACTGAGTGGTTTTAATAATCTATACCATCACTGAACTAAGATTGATTCCTGTTTTCTTAACAATAGAATTGATTCTTAAAGTGTTTATATTTTAAATGATTGATTAACTTTTAATTCCACCAATATTTAAGAGTAAAGTTATATTTAAATGGAGTCAGATTAAACGAGTATTTACTTTACTTTATTTTGAAAACCTCATCTTGTCACCGGAAAGACAAGACACGTATTGGGGAGATATTGTTAAATATTGATGAATATTTCCTCCCCTACACCTGTTTGGTTTTCTTTTATTTTGTTTGTCTATCTTTTAATATCATCTTTCATAAAGTGAGGTCATTCTAGTACTAACGTGTCATAGTGAAGAGCTAGACCACAGCAGGCTCTGTGGCGGCTGTAAAAGCGGTTCTCCAGGTCAACCCGTGTCTCGCCAATGACGTCGTCAGACCCCACAAGATCATGGTCCAACACCATGACAACAAGATCTGTCTCCAGTGGGAAAGATACCGTGAGTTCAAACACCCTGAAAGACAAAAGTTGAGCACACAGACGGTCAGAGACAGCTGGACAGGAACAGGTAGGCAGTCAGAGACAGCTGGACAGGAACAGGTAGCGCAGACAGGTACTGACTCTCCGAATGTGGGGTTGAGCTGTTTGGGGATGTATCGCTCCTTGGAGTCTAGACTCTGCTCTCCAATGCGAACCACGAGGTATGGGTCAGCTTTACCATTGGGGTCTGTGGGAGCCAGACTGGTGGCCTGGACACAGGGACAGTTGATATAAAGAAAGAAAATTGTATAATACACTAAAATGTGAGAATAATTTAAACAAAGACAAGCTGTGGATGGAAAGTGGGACAGGTACCTTAATGAGGTAGACTCTTACTAAAACTTTGATTGGTGAATTCTTGGGGATTCCTTTTATGATCTGACAATTGGTGTCTTCCTCATCTCCTGAATCAATTGGATAAACCAGAAAGGAGCCCTAGGCAGAAAGAGTGTAGAATAATGAAGACAAAGTAACAAACTGTGTGAGAGAAAAAACAGCTCTTCACAGTACCTTGTACTTTCCCATGAACCTCTCCTCTTCATCCTCCTCTTCATCTTCAATACTCGCTCTGCCTTTGTACAGTGGGAAGACCTGCAGCCAGTCCTGAAACTGACTGAATTCTGACTCCAGATCACCTCCATACAGCTGAGCACACACACACAGGCAGAAACTTAAAGTAATATGTTTCTGACTTAAACAGGTCCACCAGGGTTCCTCAGTATAGGTTAGGGTTAGTGTGTATGTAAACACACTCATGTCTTGTTAGGAAATTTGTTAGTGATGTCTGAAAATGGGTTGAGATAATGCTCCAACTACTAGAGACACATCTGCCCTCACATTTAACACAGTTGTGTCAGTCTTGACTGACAGATGGGAAAGTAAACCATCCATCACAGTGATCTCACACCTTTAATGTGGCAATCCTCTTGCGTTCAGGAGGCTCAACCTCCACCACGACAACTTCCTCCTCCTCCTCTTCGATGTTTGCCATGGTCAGATTTGCTCCATCTGAACAAAAAAGAAATGGTATCAACACAAACAAACACAACTCTCTTCTACTACCATTGTTTTTTAATCATTTTTTCAAATTTCTTTCTGCTGGAGGTGTTTACTCACACACTTAACTAAACACCACTATACAGCTATGGAATGGACTGGGATGTCAACTGTGAGACACTTTAATTAAAAGTATGTTAATGATCAGAGCTGAACAAATATAAAAACTGTGTAGAACAAAGCTGAGACTTTCTCATAATGTTAGTAGAGTTTTAAAACAGCATAATCAACATTTGAGGAACTGCAGCAGTGTGTACTTCAGCTTGAAGTATTTTCAATTCTCTTAAATAAACAAACAGCAAAATTCATATTATCGTTTATGAAATGATAGAGTTGAACTGCACCTGTCTCTGCTTGTTCCTCCATCTCCTCCTCCTCAGCAGCCTGCACACAATCAAAACATTGCACAGCTGAGTAAAGACCTGATATCTTACTGTAATTATTCTCTTCCCTGTAGCTTAAATATGTAACTTCACATGCTCTTTATAATGAGACTCAGCTTCTTTGACTTGGCATTATTCAATCTTATTATTATTTACAACTAAATTTGTTCTTTATATATTATATTATTAGATACTGTGGTACTCCAGTATTGCAGAAAGGCAGATTCATTGACAAAATTCAAGTGTAACCTGTCTCTCCAGCTCCTCCATTGAAGCATAGTATTTGGACCACCAGTCCAACTCCTCCATATCTGGTGGCTCCTCCTCTAGCTCCTCCCCGTTCTTCCTCAGTTTCCTCAGAGGAGCCTGAGGGCAAGCATCAGCATCAGCATCAGCCCAAACCTAAATCTTATATTGTTTTAAAATGAGTCTGAACAGCTTTGGTTTTGTGTTTTAAACAAAAATGAGAGAACATGGAGAATATTAACATACGTACCTTAACCAGTTTCATTGGGTTGATGGGAATCTTTGAATGTGCAATTGACAGGGTACTGAGTCCGATATCTTTCACTGACATCAGAGTGTTCATCTGCTTCACTAGAGAAACACAAAAAAATGTGTGTGTGCCCATTAGAAATCTGTAAGCTTCAGACTCTGGGTGGGTGGAGCTTCATCAATAGTTAAATTCTACCTCCATCACATCCTAGGTAGCGCTTACCTTTTGGTTTAGGCTCCTCCTCCTCCTCTTCAGGCTCCCCGCCCAGCTCAGGAGGGGCATAGTCCATGAGGCTCTGGACCACATGGGACCCAACCAGAGCGAGCCGACCAAAGGCTCGTTGCTCCACGACAAACAACGTCAGAGGGGGGTGGAGGTAGGCCTGCTCCGGCAGCTCCTGATTGGACCAGACAGGAAAACAGGTCATTAGCTGTGCAAAAAAGGGGAGATCCTCCGCGCTTCAGCTTGACGAACTCTGGACCGGTGCGTCTCAGGGCTGGAGACGAGCAGTGGAGACAAAGGGAGGACGCTGGAGCACACGGTCAATTAATAAATATTTATTGAGGTGCGGCTGCTGACGTTTCGACACAAGGTCTTCTTCAGAGCAAAAACCTCAGGTCATTAGCTGTGTCTGGACTCTATATAAATCCAATGCATACACAGGATGTGCCTCCTAAACTCAGTTAAAGAAGCCTGCACAGGTGTGTTGACTTTGACAGCTCTGACTAATGTCAGTGACCATCACTGATGATGACACAGACTGACCACGTCAATGTAGCGGACCAGCTCTTTGAAGTTGGGATGAGTCTTGTAGCTCACAATCTCCTCAGACTCCAGTTGTTGTCCAGCACACTCAACCCTCACCATGGGGCGCTCCACCTCGAACAGCTGCACCCGCCTCAGCTCCCGCAGACCCCAGAACAACACCTGCGCACACATAAACAAACACAATAAGCAGCGTCCTATAAGACTTGTGTCCCGTAACACAACTGCATGTCAACCTCAAGTGTGTGTGTGTGTGTGTGTGTGCGTGTGAACCTCAATCCTGAAGGTCCTCAGGACAGGTCGGACTCCCTCTGGAATGATGTAACCTCTTGGCTCCTCCACGTAAGTCAGCTCCTGAGGGTCCAAACTGATGGGGAGGCATGGCTGAGGGGACAAGATACGATTTTAATTCATTGTCGTAAATTAATTTGATAATTTCATTATTTGACTATTTGAAATAATAACATTATGTATGAAAAAGGTAGTTTATTCCATTATTTTTAGCATTAGGCATTTGAAATGTTGGTCATCGCAATGGAAATAGCAAAGAAGTAATAATTTCACCATTTGCCTATTTTCTGGTCTAAATAAGTTTGTAGTGATGTTTGTCTCCAACCTGTGCAATTGTCTGACAGCTCACAATACATTCACTTTTCACACACAGCGTGTTACCTCCCCGAACCCAGAGTAGTCCAGCTCAATGAGCTCGAAGGCAGCCAGCAGCTCGCCAGCAGGGGCCCGGCCCATGCTGATGTCATAGAAACGGAGGCGGGGCTTCTGGTACATCACCTCCACAGTTTTAAACTCTGGTTCAGCGAATGCCCGACCCAGAGGCTTCGGACTGCCCTGCACACACATGAACGCGCACACAGGGAGGTTGATATGACATCAATACCTGAGTAAGAACAACAAAAACGCAAGAAGAGGAACATTGATCAACAGCGTTACCATTGCGTCATGGTCAAAAATGCTGATGATGATGAGGGGTGGGTCTCGTTGGAGATCCTCCCTCGATCCCTCCAATAGGACTCTGTCAAACAACAAACACTCATTCCAGGCCGGAGAGAGTGTTTCATGCAACACCTGAGAACACAAACACATACAATGTGTATTAACATATTATCATGTGTGCATTATGGAGCTCTCCACCAGTTTCACACATCATCACTGGACATGACATGTACTTTTCATCCTGTAAAAACAGTTGCACTGAAAACTGAGGTGTCAAATTTATAGCACACAACTGTTATCAGGTATAGGGAAACAAATGCAAGATCCAATACCGCTGCAATATTGGGACTGTAAGATCTACCAAAAACAACAAGTATGTGACTTCTAGAAATGATATGTCATGTTGAAGACTAATTACTTCATGTTACAACCCAAGCAACACGCAGAATGTCTTATTTTGAAAGGTTGAATCACTCTGTTGACTTCTAGGGGCAGGTAAATGCACGTCGATTGTCAGTATTTCAAATTAGTGTGTTAATGCAATGGATGAACAACTGTATCTTTTGACCAGTGAACCTCTTGTACGTACCCTGGTGACCTGGCACTGTGTTGAGAAAAGGACCTTGGCAAAAGGATCTGACAGGCCGTTGTCATCGGCTGCCATGAGGCCACGCCCCTGGTACAGGTGACATCGCAGTTGGAAGTATCTACTGTCTGCAAAGACAGTAAAATCAATGTGTGTCTGGCCAGGACAGATGGAGCTTCATGGACAATGAGTCAAAATGATACCAATTGCAGGACTTTTATTTTGAAGGAGGAAGTTTTCTCAGCAGATGAGAAGTCCAAAGCAACCATCCTGCTGGACGAGGTCAGCTGACTCACCCTGGCAGGATAGACTAGTAGGAAGCTTCCTCAGCCCTACAGGGACCAGACTCTTGTGCTCCTCCCCGTCCTCCTCCATCACTGGTATGAAGTCCTCCGGCAGGCAATTGGTGGCTTCTTTGCTGTACTTGGCCAGACCAAGCCACAAGTACACCTCCACCTTCGCAAAGATCTCACTTGCTGAACCTCCTGGAGACTGACGGAGACAAAGCATAAGACAGAGTGAACAAAATGAGGATCATCAATAATTATAGAGAGAGACATACTGTAATGATGAGCATCTTAACTGTATCATGGATGTTGATGGAACAGTGAAGGTCATTGATGATTTTCATGAACAAGCAGCAAACAATAAGGTCACTGACGATTTATGTAAAATAGTGATTGGTTACCTTCATGTAGAGGGTGGAGACTTTGCCACAGTCCCGCCCCCTCTGCTCTTCGACCAATGAGAACAGGATAGAATGGGCTGGGATCCTGACGTAAGCCAAACGCTTGCTTCCACTCAGTAGCCATAGAAATGCGTCCGGTATGGTAGTCTGGGGCTAGAGGGAGAGTGGTGATCTCAGGCATACTGTACATACAAACTGTGATATATGTGTGGTGACCTATGATCTTTCTAGGAATTCTGACCTCTTTCGCCAGAAGGCGGAGCCTCTTCAGGAGTTTCTTGGCGTCCATCCACCGCTGTCTGGCAGTCCGCCTGGTGACCCTGCGCCTGGCCCTCACAGCCTGTCTGGCCAGTAGGACCTGGAGAGAGTCAGGCATTAAGTCACACAGGAAACATGGTGACAGCCAGGTAGAGAGACAGGTGAGGACAACTCACCAAATTCTTCTTGATGAACTCTCTCCTGCTTTTGTCCAGGTTGTTGGGTCGAGACTGAGACCTCCTGTCTGAGAAAACACTGAACTGTCTGCAGAGAGACAGATAGACAGGCAGGTAAAGGAAGAAAGACAGTTAGGGAGAGCAACAGGGAGACACACATCCAGCAAAAGAGATGGACAACAGGGCAGGCAGGGAGATGGTTTCTGGTACAAATCAAAATCTAAACTAAATCTATTCTACTCAAATTTCCATAATGAAACTGACTTGCAGGAGGCGACCAGCTCCAGCAGCACCTCCACCAAACGCTCCTTCACGTTACTCCTTGGCCTCCTTAGGAGGCGCTCCACCTCATCAAGACCAATCTCCTAAAAAGGGTGGAGTGGACAGCAGAGAAGACAAGACCACAGTCTGTACTAGGCACGGACATAACATGCCATTCTTAAACATATGTTAATAAGACAAAACTTTAAGATGTTTTGTGGCTCACCAGCCTGTCGGCCATCTTGCTGAGCCAGTTTGCCTGATAGAATCGAAAGCTGTGATCTTCAAACTGAGTCCAAACAAACATACACGGCTTCAGTTTCATGGAGGGGGGCTGAAGGGGAAGACACTGGAACGACCTGAGTGAGCAGCAAACAGTACAAAGACACAGAGAGACAGTCACTCAGACAGGCAGGAAGGAGAGGCCACACCGTACTTGGCCTGCTGCTCCTGCACAGACAATCAAGAAGCGGACTGATTCCCTGTGTTGGGGCGGTGATGATACCTGTCATATTCAGTGGGCTGGGGTCTCATGGCAGGACACACTGATCTGTTTTCAGGTTCAAGACTCAGCATCTCCTCTCTGTCCAGCTCCTCCTCTGACTCCAGCAGACCCTGCGCCTCCTCGGTCAGATCTTCCCTGCTCCTCCTTAGCTCCTCCCTGCTCCTCCTCAACTCCTCCCTGCTTTGGCTCTTCTTGGATCTCTCAATGCCCAATGCCTTCCCATAATTCCCTGTGAGAGCCAGAACAGCCAGTGAAGTTCAGGGACTTGATCCTCAGGGAGGAAGATTTAAAAGCATTGCCAATCTTGCTATCTCTTGAAGCTCTTGAAGCTTTTGAGCTTCTCAGGATGTTCCATTTCACATAAGAAATTACAAATATTTTAATGATTTTTTTTTATACCTTTTCTATATGTGAATAAAAATGATTGCTATCAGTTTTCAGGTTTTTGGTTCAGTTTCAATCATGCTGTTATTTGAAAGCTTGAATTGCTGCTACAGATGTGTCATTTCTGTAGAAAGATTAACTTAACACCAGGCTGAAAACAAATGTTTTGCTATCTCTTCTGGCCAAACCCCTCCGGCCCATTACTCATCTCCTGCGTAGTTGTAAATGTTAAAGCCTAAGTGTGTGACTTTTCATATCCAGGGCAGAAAATAGACTTTTTACCTATGGAGAGTTCAAAGGTTAATGGTCTGGTTCCTACAGACGGATCGATCATTGTGACTTCAAACAGAGACGCGAATAGCAGAAAATCCTCCCTCTCCCCCAGGAAACCCTAAGGATGAAAAATAAGTCTTGTTATTTCTATCCAGTTGATAGTCAAGAATACATTGTTGTCTAGTTGATTTCCCCTGCTACATTTGCATGTAAAATATATGGAAGATCATTTTAAGCAATTTCATATTGACAAAACAAATTCACACAAATAACATTGCATCTTTTCAAGTAATCACTGTAACAGACCTATATGATGGGAAGATGACGAGAATGAGAAAAAGGATAAGAAAAAAAATACAGGCAGGGAAAAGTTGATGTACGTAGAAAGACTTGATACAAAATCTAAGTAAATGGAAATTGGGTTTGTGGTGAGGGCACTGACCTCAGGAAGTGGGTGGATCTCCTCAATCTCCACGGTAACAGCCTCTGGTACCTCAACTCCCGCCTCCCCTGACTCATCAGCTGCTCCGCTAGCAGCCACAGATGCTACAACAACAACAACAACAACAACAACAACAAGCAGCTGCTGTTTCCATTCACAGGATTATTTCATTCCACACTATATAAAGCAACAAAATGATCAAACATTACTGACATTTGTACTGTAGCAGAGCATCAGGCCATGATTTCAACATGTAAAACTTAGCTGTGTGGAGCAATCTCACTACAATTTAAATAAAGTCTCCACATAAGGAACCCTCTTGTTTTCTGTTTTACCCCGAGTAAATTGATAAGATACAGCACATAAATCACACAGCATTAAGAGTTATTGGAAGAAGTAGCTAGGCTCACAGTGCCCCATTGTTTCCGCTAATTCTACTAAAGAAGAAGGAAAACAAGGGGATTTTACCGAATGGTTAAGTGTTTGTTTGAACTCCTCAAACTGCAGTTTATTTTCCCTAAGAAATATTTGGAAAAGCTGTGTCAAACACATATTATTGTGAACTTCACAACAGCATGTATTCAGCATTTAACAGTGTTATTTAGACTGCTATTTAGAGCTGAAGTGTGGGTTGTTTGTTACTCCAACTGACTGAAGTCTGAAAAATGTCAATGAAAATTATTCTGACTTCTTAAAGAGCCTGACAGGAGAGAGTAACATCACAATTTCTCTCTCAAAAACAGATGTTAGATAAGAGTCTTTGGTGTTTCGTCAATGTTATAATGATTAATTAATGATTTATAGTTTACCCCCCACCCCCTTTAACTGACCTTCCTTCTTCTCTTTCTTGCTGCTCCTCTTCTTCCTCAGTCCAAGTTTGCCTAGTGCTCCTTTCACCTTCAGGGCACAAAAATATGAGAATCAGTCAGGTCATGAGAGGGTTAGGGGTTAGGGGTTAACCCAATTGGTGTTAAAATCACATAAGTTTTATTAGATATTATGTAAGTCATGGTAATAATAACCTGAAACATTCACTGGAAGTAGCTGCTGGGAAACTGACATGCTTCTCAGCATTATGACTGTGTTTTAACAAACCATCACTGTGATTGTATCAATCTTTATTGAGCTCAAAAAAGAAGAAAAAGAGAAGAAGAAGTAGACATACCTTCCCCTTGGCGACTGCGACTGTATCTGTTGTGACAGCGGATGGGGAGGTGTAAACCTCCACACAGAGGGCGAGTAGGATTCGACCACGATAAAAGATTCCTTCACCCAGACCCTGGTTCAAAGCCTGAAGAGAAAAGACGAGGGTTAGTCTGGAATAGTCTTTTAATCCTGCACAGATCGATATGGAAGGTTGTGTGCCAGTTAGTACAGTTACTTCCTGGGGTCTGGTCTGGTAACGCTGTTCCCTCTAAGGTGTTTTACTGTGCAATTGCACACTGCTCCCCACCTCTTTGCCCAGAAGACAAAAAAGTTGCACACTCAAATATCCCCGAGTAGTTTACTGTTTATTTCTCCCTAATGTGCGCTTCGAATTGTGAAATGTATGACCTTAACCGTAGTCTGTAGTGCAACTACGATTTAAGTTTTTGCTTGAGAATTATTATTACTGTTAATATCAAGAATGCTTCTGTGCCAAGAGTTGATGACACCAACTTGATGTTAGTTATTTATTGTTCATATGGCAATAAATGCAAAATCTATTTTGCCAAAACAATATTGTATTTTGTTACTGACCTAGATATGGAGTAGCCTAGGTAATGCTGTCAAAATAATCAGTTATTAATCATAATAGTAATAGCCAATTGTATTGATATTTGGAGTTGGAGAGGTGAGGTCATAGCACCAGCATGTGAGTTGCTCAAGCATGTCATCAGGGGAGTTGAATTTCTGCTCAGGAGTTTTGAAAATTAGAGGGAACATTGTCTGGTAATAGTAATGCCAAGACTTTTCAATTAACTTTGTGCAATTAAGTGGAGATGTTTCCCAAACTCTTTCACTCACTGCTGATGTTGAGCTTAGTTTACCTGGTGGACATCTCCGAGGGTGGAGTTCTGAGGGGAACCGTACAGGTTGACCCAACATGGACCAAAAGTGGGGTTAAACCCTGCAGACAGGAAAGAGACATATATTTTTCTGCAATTTTAAATTCTGAAATGAAAGGTGATTCTCAAAATAATGAGTTAAACGATGAGAAAGTAAAATCCAGTCTATATGAAAAGATAAAACTAGAAATTCATTATTGTTTTTACTCTAATTTCCATTTACGGTTGTTGTTTCTACTTTGGTAATTTAGTAAAACCATAATTTAGAAGCAACTAGATATAAGAAGAGTAAAAGGGACAGATTAGAAAATTAGGAACCCCACTCACTAAAATATGATCAGATTTATTTGTCCCACTTTATCCTTAGTGGAAAATTAAAATAGTTGTAGTAAATCTAAGCATTTTGATTTTACCATTCCTGGTAGGGTCAGATATCTGCAGCAGGTCCAGGAAGTGTGTTGCCAAGGCAACATCCCCCATTTTAGCGTCATCGAGGATCTGGATTCTGATTCGCTGAGCCAGAGGAGGAAACTGCTCGATGAAGGAGATCTCCTCGTTCCAAACTGGACAACTGGTGGCACTGGCGACAGATGTCTCCCCCTGGATACACACACACAAAAACACAGGAGGACCTTTTCAACCAATATGTGGAACCAAAGAAATTAAACCACCACTAAAACAATTTCTGTTTCGCCATCACTTTTCATCTCTCTTCATCTTAGTCCTTGTTAAGATATCTGGGAAACCAAGAACAGAAGCTAACCTCACCTTTAATGGTGATAATAAATGTCTGTTTTATCCCGACATTACCAACAGAAACTTTTTTTAATTTTGTGAATGAAGCAATACACAAGCTAAGGTGTTTGTTGGATCTGTATCTTTGTCTAGTTCTTCAAAAGGTTCCTGGTTTGGAAACATTGCTTTCCAGCAGTGCACACTTCAACATATGTATGTACTGTACACGTCTGAGTACCTGTTGTCCTGCAAAGGTCACTTGTACATAGGGGTCAATGAAGACTGTCCGGTCAGTGACCTTTGACATCTTGGCCATCAGACCAGCCTCCATTGTGGGAAGACCTTCGGCTCTGTAGATGCGGACACGGAACCGTGCCCATGGACGCTCAGAAGTCATACCCCGAGGAAGCAGCAGGTTCCTGCAGGAGTAACAGCGTCAAAACCCACACTTAAACACCCCAGGTGGTCTCAAATTCAAACCTAATAACTGGGTTTTAATGTAAGTGGAGGTTTTATTATGAATGTCACTCACTTTTCTATGTCCTCACTGGCTCCAGATGTGGAGGTCTGAGGCAGGCTGGGCATGTTCAGAGCGTCTCCCTTCATCAGCACACTGAGGCTCGCCTTTACATAACCCTTGACCCCTGACCTGGTGTCTGCCGGGTCAGTGAGAGGGGCCCACTTTTGGTAGAAGCGGTGGTCTGGAGATGACAGAGAGGTCAGAGGTCATCAGTGACTACTGCAGTATGTCAAATCAGTACTGTAATGGGAGAGGTGGTGGCACCTGGCTGGTTGTAGACAGTGGCGATGTCAATCTTAAAGGTACCAATGTGGGTCATCAGGAAGGCCAGCGTACGCCGGTGGAACACCTGAGAGGAGGTCACATCACGGTCATTCAGTCCTGCCGCAGTGAGGTTCGTCACCACGGCGACAGCAATAGAAAGAGAGGTGGAAGAAAAGGCACAACAGTAGGTCCTACCTTTATCTCTATGACTTTGTCAAAGAGGATCTGTGGAGCGTCCTGAAACTCAAACTGGAAGTTCTGAAAAAAGAGAAGAGGTTAAGAGCTGCATGTTTTCTACCGTGCTCTACTGTATTTCTACTGCACTCTGCTGTAGTCTAGTGTACTCTTGTACCTCATTGTAGAAGGGGCAGTTGGTAGATTTCTGTGTTGCTGTGTGTTTTTTCTGATCTCCCACTCTGATGAAAACCGCAGGACTAATGTTCACACCAACCAGTTTCTGAGCCTCCAGGATGTTCACATTCACCTGTTTAAACACACACACACACACACACACACACACACACACACACACACACACACACACACACACACACACACACACACACACACACACACACACACACACACACACACACACACACACACACACACACAGGCTTAATCATTTTCTATACTACATCAACTGTAAATGACTGGACGGTTTAAAATTCAGCTCTATTTTTGGTCTCTACCAACTCCTGACTGTGGCTGTCCAGGTGATAAATGCTCCACTTTGTTCATGAGTTTGTTTCTTACTGAGTCTAGGGATGTCACGATTAGGCTACTTGTTTTCACAATTAATCGCAGTATTACGTAAACACCACAATTAATTAATCGTAAAGATTCCTAAATACCGTTACTTTCCAAAAAAGATGATGTTGGAACCGTATCGGCAGATGTGTGCCAAAGTAAAGGTGAATGCTCAGATACTGGTCCATTTAGCTAACGTAACATTGGATTGGTAGGAATTTAAATGTTGAGTGTCATTTGTAATTTTAAAGAAAACAAAACAAAGCAAAACACGATTTAAAAAAACGTAAACATTTTGTATAGATGACAATTTATGACCTGAATATTTCAAACATTTCCTCTGGGGGTTTAATAATTGTTCCTATATTAATAGATACTTGAATATTTTGTGTAAACGTATGAGTAATGTATTTGATTTTATACATTCATAGTGTTGTGAAATTAATTAATGCATAATAATTGTGATAATTGTAATACTGTGATTATTTCTCTGACAATAATCGTGTCAAGAAAATTTATAACCGTGACATCCCTGCTGCCATACCCTGTTGAGCGCTGAGGAGCTGAGGTACAGTGGATTGTTTTAGTGTTTCTAGCTGAAAACAGCTAAACAATGAGCTGAAACTTTATAAAGGTGAGGGGAGCTGCAGATTCAGGTGATAATCCTCTGCAGATTCATCACTACATTTGGTGTAGCTCACATTACACATCATCTTATGTATTTGTATCATTTAAAAAAATAACCCAGACCCAATTATGATGGCTTATGACGTGGAACAAGACTCAAAAATGGATGGCTGAATGAACCCACCTGGAAGCTCTGGACTTTCGGGGTACTTGCTACAACACTTCTGGACATAGGCCTGCAACGACTACACACACATACACACACAGTCACTTTAATGCACATGGATGAGTTGATAAAACTCAGGTAAACAGTCAATCTGATGACCAGACCTCAGCAGGGGAGTGAAGATGACGTTGGAAGCCTCCATGTCCATCAAGTCATCATCAAAATCATCATCCACATCGTCGACATCCTGATCCCCGCTGCGGACCAGGCTACGCCCCAGGCGACGAACCTCTTTCTCCAGCTGATCTGGGCGAGTGATACTCTTCTGACTGACAGAAGGGAGGGAGAGAAAGAAAAGTGAGAGACAGTCAGTAGTATTAATAAATAAGTAAAAGTATGCCATTGTGTGAGGGATTCTGAACAACTGTCAATAAATTTGCAGAATTGATCAGGCAAAATCTGCAACGAGGTGGAATTAACCGCCATTCTTTTTTTTCCCCCAAAGGTTGTGACCCTACACTATTGACTTCTTCTATCAGTGGAAGCTCAAGTGTAATCACATGTCCAAAGTCCAGACATACGTACATGATGCAACCAATGCAATGCAAAGCTCCAGAAAAAGCTGTTCTTTGAATCTCACATTTTGAATATTTTATCACAGGGATATGAATCAAAATCTCAGATGAGATCAAGATCAGAGCCTTCCTGTAATTGTTGATTATGTTTTCACAAATACAGTATATCAGTGTGTGTCAGTACTGAGTATTGGTCTGAGAGAATTTAAATGTAAAACGTGTCACCTCTCACCTCTCGGGGTCGTCAAATCTATCATTCCTGATGACCAGAGCTGACCTGAGGATGAGGGTGGAGGAGAAACAAAATAAAATGGAAGAAGATAATTATTTTCGTTCTGGTCCAAGCTCCTGCTGTAAATCTGGAGTCTCTGAAGTTCTTTCTAACTCCAGAAGTTAGAAATCACAGTTTCATGTTTTTCTCTTTACCAAAGGAACTGCTTGTAAATTATCTGACAATCTTTTGATGGCATCAATTTGTCAAACTGTGACCCACAGCATCATTTTCATTAAGTCCTTTGTAGGGATCGCTGATTATTTCCATGGAAGGACTGGTCAACAGGTGTCACTAATTATTACCATGGAAATGTGCCAATTTTTCTTTTCTTTCTTTCTTTTTTTAAAGCATTTTTTTGGAAAACTTTTGCCTTCATTTGGACAGCTCAGTGGAGAGAGGCGGGAAAGTTAAGAGAGAAAGGGAAAGAGGGGGGAATGCAATAAGGTAAGGGGCTACTGGTCAGATTCAAACATATGGCTGCTTCAACTAGGATATTAATATATTTACAGACTGCATTTTATGGTTTTAAGGGAAAACTGTGCTTTCAAAAGTTTCTGGCACGGACACAAACTTACTCGTCATTGTCTTCAACCCTTAGGAAGTCGAGTCCGTCCCAGCTTCCTGCAGTTCCCTCAACAGGCTGATAGCGAATATCCACCTCTATATAAATCTACAGAGAGAGACAATGAACCAATGATATGTCAACCAAGATCAGTAACCTCTTATACAACGGCGTGTGAGACCTTATTCCTCAAATGAAAAACAGCCGTAAATGTTGTGTGTGTGAGAAGCTAATTACAAACCAAAATGTGTTTTATTTCTCTTTTTATTTAACCCAGATTATGATATTATATACGTATGTTGTAACAAGAGATAAGACTATATATTGGCAAATAGTCCAGAGCAGATTGTGTCAGTCTTTTAGCAATATTGTGATACTCTCATTTATACAGCTAGCAGAAAGTGTGGTAGCAGGTAAAAGCTGAGGAGGCCAGAAAAGACGAGAGCTGTTGTCAGTGTCACACGTGTGTTTGTGTCTTTACATCAGTCAGGCTGTAGTTGGCATCGGTGAGCGGTTCCCGTAGCAACAGCCTCCCTGTGGTAACAACATGCTGAAGACTGACAACAAGTTTGCCGAGCAGTCTGTGGAAACACACACAATCATTGTTGTCTTATCAGGAAAATGTTACATGTGTGTGTGTGTGTGTGTGTGTGTGTGTGTGTGTGTGTGTGTGTGTGTGTGTGTGTGTGTGCGTGTTTTACCTGTTGGAGAAGACTTTGCTACAGTTGTAAACGCTGATGGATAAAACTTCATCTCTCACCCATTTACCATAGTAAGGCCAACGGAAATGCTGCACACACACAAAAACACACACACATGTAAAATGACACAAACAGGTTCTGAGGACGGAAGTTTGTTCTTAAATTTTTCCGGTTGAAAGGTCAATATTTTGTTGTTATAATCTTTCAACCATGTCTCAGTGACTTCTCCAGTAAACAGAGACGTCTCAGGCGTCGTCACATGACTCCAGTCACATCATGGGATAAGATGTAAAGACCAGGAAATAGTAGTAGGCCTACACTGTAAATCAGCCTTATTATCATAACTTTGTATTTGCAAGGTAGAGAATGAATTCATGCTGAAAAAGATTACTTTTTGGTGGATTTAGTTTTCATTCACAAACACACACACAAAGAGGCAACAATCTGGGGTTTAGTGTGTTGCTCAAACAAGTAAACATCTAACTTTTGTTTGCCATAAAGAAAAACTAAAGCATGAAGGAAGAAACACTGTCTTTGCCACTTTGCCAGTATAAGTGTTAATTACCATGTGCTAGTATTTGGTACGCACACATACACCTGGTCACACCCGAAGAACAAATAGCCAAACTCAGTAGCCGTAGCTTCATGGAGAAGTCCCTACTGAGTTCACATCACAGAAGTAACACTCTGTTTACGTTATCAGAGGATGATGTAATCAAACAGGTAGAGGATTCATTCAACAGAAATATCCAGGACCTCAAAACTCCACACAGATTCTCCTGTGAAGTCACTTGCATTCAAAGTGGTGAAATTTAAAGTAATTTATGCACCTACTTCCCAAAGAAACGGCCTATTTTCGTGGCCTAAAAGAGGTTTAACATGAAAAAAATTACACAGTTCCATTGTTCGCTATAATATATTTATCGCTATAATATATTATAGCGAACAATGGAACTGTGTATTTTTTTTTCAGGTAAAACCTATTTTAGGCCACGAAAACAGGCCGTTTCTTTGGGTCCATTCACAACAATGTATATTGTAAATCTCTGGGCAGGGCTATGGGCTGGCGTTGCTAACGGGAGGAGTGTAGAGGAGTGGAGTCTGCTACTGCAATTAAAGTACTTAGGGGCTATTTGTAGATCATACAACCCCACTTTAAAAAAAATGCTACTATCCCTTTAATAGAATAATAATAATAATAATAATGAATTTTATTTGTAATGCACTTTATATTGAGCAAACAATCTCAAAGTGCTACATAAGAAAAAAAAAAAAAAAAAAAAAAAAAAAGGTAAAAGACACTGATGGAGGACTGAAGCTGATGCTCTGTTAATGTGCTGCCTTCACTCACAATGACAATGAATAGTCAACAGCCATGCAGGCAACACTGTGAGGCTGCATGTGGCTACAACGGTTGTTTCAGCCACATCAACATAACACATCCACAGTGACAAAGCAATCAGACAGATTGTGACACTGTTTACACCCGGGGTTCACAATCTTAGTTTGGTGCTTTGATTGGCACTGAGCTCAAAGTACAACTGAGGCTCAAGTGAATGTTATTATGTAATTTTTCAGCTTTTATTCATAAACCAAAGTTTTGAACAGTGTCATCCTCAGCAAAATTTAATCCAGGGGGTCCATTCAATATTTTGACATTTCACCAGATACAAAATCATGTTTGTCCTCTGAGAACGTTGTTGAATGTTTGAGCCAAATTTCATCTGAGTGAGTCTGAAATGTGTCAGGATCAAAGTTGTGGATCAACCAGCTGACACTGCCATCCACACAGACGACAGGGTAATTCCTGCATAAACACAGTCAACTCAGGGGCATTACATCTCTTTCTCTATGGAACAGACTAGAATAAAGTAGTCACGTCCACTGTAGGTGTGTGTTTGCACTACAGGAGTGGTACAGTTTACTATCAGCTGAGCTCCATTAAAATAGTTTCAGTCTGAAGCAGACAAATGACCACTGTTACCTGCTATCACACACACACACACACACACACACACACACACACACACACACACACACACACACACACACACACACACACACACACACACACACACACATCCATCAGGACTGATATTATGGCCATGTGATCTGAAATCTCAGCAGCTCATCATCCACACTGCTTCTACCTGAGAAGACCTTTAGAGTGTTTGTCAACATTTAAGCAATATCACACGAGAGGGAGTGCTGTTGTACTGTATATCAGCACGGGTGTGATTCGGCCGCAGATAATCACACCGTGTTTTTTTGGTTTTTATTTGTATCTTATTTCACTGGCTAGCACGTCTGTATGTTTTTTCCGTCCTGCTATCACGTTAAAGGGTGGATTTGACCACCCCTCCATTCAATTAGATAGGCGTCTGGTCTTCTTGGGCTTTTCGAAGCGTCGCCAATATGGCCGCCGAGTGGCCTGACTTGCCTAGAAGGGCTTTGGTTTCATGTCGTGTCCGACAACGGGAGGGTTTTAACAGCTGACGTGTAGTTTGCTGCTGCTGCTAGCTGTCAGCAGCAGCGATGATAGCCATGACTAGTTGCAGAGGCGTGCACACAGAAGTGGTGGTGTTTGTTTGGTAATTCGTTTTGTAGACTTGACAAACATCAGATTAGTCAGGGCGGTTTTGGCAGCCTGGAGCCCCCACATTTGGTGCCTACACCAGTGGCTAACGCTACCAGTTAGCCGCTCACTAGAATGCTACTACGGGGTGAAACGGAAGTTGAAAACTGACTTCCGTTGTGATGTGACAAAAATAAAGTGGTGGATATGATGACTTTGATATTTACTATCGGTACCGTTTAAATACGCGACCACATAATGCGGATCACGGACATGCAAACGTTAGCTGCGGCAATTTAGCATGGGTCCGAACGGGGCTCTACCTCCGTTGTTACGCTGCGATACTTCACTACGAGGTCGATGCAGAATGTGGTTGGGGACACAATTCAAGTCTACAACGGTACTGTGTGTCGGGTGGCAGTGTGAGTACCTCAACAAGTACGTGCAGCTGCCCGTACAGGCAGAAATACCACAACATTGCCGGCTTCCCGGATGTGGTGGCATGTGTCGCACACTTCAAAATAAAAGCGCCCAGCTGTTCCTGTGTACATTCTGCTCCGCACACTGATTGGGTAGCCAAGTTGTTGTCGTCACTTAATGCGACTAGTAACCTGCTAGTAACCACTTACGCATTAACTAGATACGGGATTGCATACACTGGTCTGGTGCAACCGAAATTAGTAAACAACTAGTTGCAAACTAGCTAGTAATTACTAAGGGTTTAGTAGTGGTTTAGTAATTACTAAATCCTGAATTTAGTAAAGAGATACGCCAAACTGGTGCAACCCCACCCTAGGTCCGTTTATAACTGTAGTAGCAGCAGAGAGATGGGGCAGCTCCTGTATGGGGAGCCTGGCTCTGCCTCTGACTTAGCTCCTATGCTCCTGTCCAGCTGAACAGCGGAGTGATTATGTCTGTGAAAAGTCCCAGTACTGTTATACTGTATATCAGCACTCATGGAACGTCTCTTGTCCAATCAAATTGCTCGGTTGGGACCGGTCGGAACTAACTGTTGTATAAATTATATTGTCATATTATTGATAGCCAATATATCTTGTTATTTTGGTATGTAAACATGTTTTGTCTTCATATTGGTGGAGAGGAGTTGGTCTCTTCCCTGTTCTCTTCAACACAGTGCCAGCTCTATCATAGCAGCACCTAGTGGGCATTAGATGAAGGGCAGCTGACCACACATCAGCTCTGCCTGGCTCTGATTGGTCCGAATCTGATGACAAAAACAAACTGGTGCACTGACCTCGTTGAAGACAGCCAAGTTCTCACACTTCAGGATTCTGGTCTTATGGGTGAAACCTGGGAGACAGATGGATGGGTTACCATAGTAACAGCAGCAATGCTTGAGGTTTTGATAGCATTTAACTGAAAATGTGGGCCCTCAAAGACAACTGATCAAACACAACACACTACATGGCCAGAAGTTTGTGAACAGCAGACAAAAGTGCAAGACAATACAATTTTCAGTTTGTTAGGGACACCCAGCTAGCATGAATGCAGTCTAATAAGATAGCCCTGTAGGCACTCAGCTATGTCAAAGCAGAAGTAAGCGATCCGGTCGTTTTGGCTAACTTCTTGTCAGCCGATGGAGTTAGCAGTCCCCGCCCTCGTCCCTACGTCACCACATTCACGCGCATCCCTTGGCTGCACACACAGAGAGGACCGCTGCTTTATGCCATTCTCTCTCCTCATTGGATAAAGGTTGTAGGATACAAGGAAAGTTTTCTCCTCGGCTTACAGCAGAGCAGAGTGACTGATGACCCGTGTTTCGGACCAAACACTCTATATAAGTGATTGCTGTCGGAAGATAGAACTATTTAAGACTTATATTAACACAAACATTCCGCTTACTTCTGCTTTAATGATTATGTTCTGTTCTCACTATTATTATTTTAGAGAAAAGTTGAACTGTTGAGTTTTCTAGCCTACAGCGCCCCTGCAGCAGATCGGCTGGTCCCCACAGAGCCCGATCTCAATATCAAAGTTACTGGGATCACATAAGGAGACACTGTTTACTTTGAATGAAAGTAAAAGAGTGTGAATCTACAAACCACCTAATGGGATTACAAGTAGAATATAAGAATATAAGTCTCTGAGGAGACACCCTTTACTTTCAGTACTGTATTGACTCATTCATGCTAATGCTCCTGTTTTGCCTCAGGGGATTTGAAATGTAGGTCTTTTACTTGCAGTGGTATATTTGTACAGTGTGCTGTGCTGTTACTACTTTTCATGGCTGCAGGTTAAAATTATTATCACTAGATCTGCTGATTGTGTTTTTGATTAACTAAAAATGTGTCACAGGGAGGTAAAACAAAAAAAATAGTGAAAGGTCCTGACATAATTTCCCAAATGTTTTTTTTCTGCCCTCAGCTCATGTTCAATTTTCTATTACATTTAACAGAAAAACCAAAAACATCTCTCTCTTATAATTGAGGAGTTGGAAACAGTAACGTTTTGGTGTTTCTGGTTTTAAAGACTACTCAGATTATTCACTTGTTGTATAAGTTACCAATTAACTTCCTGAAAATCAACTAATAAGTTAATCAAATAATAACTGCAGTGCAACTCTTACTCTAGTAAAGGATCTGAACACAAAGCTGAAAGCTAACCATTGTCTTAAGTATGTTTTCCCTTCATTGAGGCAGAGGCCAAAACCAGCCGATAAGTAGACAAAAGAAGACAAGCTATTGGAGGAAAGTCCACATTATAAGACCGTTCTGTGTGTTACTGACCTCTGAAGGAGAGTTCGACTTTTCTGTCATATCGTCCTGGCAGGTTAGAGATCCTCCTCAGGTTCACGATGATGGACATGATGATCCACTTCGCTGTTCAATTGGGAGTTCACCTGTCCTTCTACATAGTGTCCCTCTAAAGGTGTCTTATCCGTCCTCCAGTGTCTCTCTCTTCCAACAGTTGGAAACTAACTTCTGTGTGTGTTTTTGGTCCAACTGGGTGATGGAAGGTGTGTGTGTGTGGGCAGGTCCTTTCTACTGTTTGAGAGAGCAAATAGAGTTGCTCAACTAGTTTCCTCCTTAGAAAACACACACACATGCACACACTGACTCAGCAGTCAGCCCCTTAAATTTTTTTCAAAATGGCCTGTGTGGTTTTTGGTCATTTTCTCCAGAACCACCAAACCTTCTGCGTTGGACTCCCCTCGGACCCCAGATGATATATCCGAGTTTGGAGAAATTTGAAATTTTAATTTGATCAACCAACGTCCATGGACGTCCAAGACAAGTTGAAATCACGTCGGCCCATCCAGGCCATGATCTGGAAGTCTATATGACGGCCAGAATTAGTTGATAAATTACATTGAGAATATACGTCCAGCCTGACCCGGTTCTGGACGTCTATAGACAACCAAAACTAGTCGCAAATAGACGTTCTGCTAGGCCTTTATCTGGACGTCTATGACAGCCAGAATTAGTTGATAAATGACATTGAGACAATACGTCCAGCCTGACCCGGTTCTGGACGTCTATAGACAACCAAAATGAGTTACAAATAGACGTTCTGCTAAAAGATTATTTATTCTTACTTGTATAACACTAATTTAGTTTTTTTTTAAGTAGTGTACAAAGGCCAATGAAATTACAGAAATCTCCTGTGAATTCACAGTCCAATATTAAGGATTATGATGGATTTCATTTATTTCCCATTTTGTAAATGAAAAGTTATTATATATTTTTCTGTTTTATTCAATTACATAAAAGTATATCTGTATAAATGTGGAGCTTTTACGTATATAAAGGTGATCTCTGCTTACAGTTTATGGTTTTCCTGTAGGATAAATCTGTTTAATTGCATGCACTTATTCAAATTTTTCTAATTCTAACTTTTTTTGCATTGCTGCAAATTCACCGACAGAGTTGCCTTGGGTGCTAGCCCCAGGGCAGCTTGGCCCAGGTGGCTTGGTGGCTGAGCTACTCCGGCATTAACTTGGCGGTTCGTCCTGTGGAGCCCGACACCTGGACTCTAGACTTGTCTCTGTCTTTGGCTGGGGAAAATACACTGACTTCCTGTGCATAGCCTACCTCACTAATAAACCAAAACATCAAAAGAAATGAGAAAGAGTGAGTCTGAGCTAGGCATTTGAAAATATTAAAAGTAGTGCACAATAAAGTCTTCAGCTTGGTATCATATCAGTCAAACCAACATATGGACAAGGGTCCTCAATAAGTGCATGGCAGATGGTAGAAGAACATGGAAGCAAGAATCAGGGTTGAAGCTGGACCCAGCTGCGGCTGATGTTGTCTTATGTGTCTACTATCTGTGTGAACCATGGTGTGAACCCATAACTTCATAATACATCATTCAAAATGTATTCAATAAATTAATGAAAAATACAATGTTTAACTTATTAAATTAAATTAATTTATTTAAAAAGGACAATGTACATCAGCTCTTTTCTCTTTTGATCATAATGAATGATATAAAACTAAATGCACACATTTATTGGACTGTATATAAAAAGGTTTTAAGTAATTTTTTCCCCCTGTTACTATGTTACCACAGTAAACAAAATCCATTGGCTGTCTCATCCTGAGTGTTTGAACATGATTGGTTGGTCTGACTGGCATCACAGCGTATGGCCAATGACAACTGTGCGCGCCTTTCTGTCAAATTTGAAAATACGCGCTACTGCTGCTGGGAAATGGTAACCGCGACAATGCGCATCACCGTCATGAATGTGGATTTTTTTATGCCATGGATAAACGGATAAAGTCATGGACAAACCGTCGGGCGGAACCTGGTCGAGATTAAGTGAATTTAAAAATTAAATTTAAAACAACAAAAAAAAACAGGTAAGATAATATTCCTCTGTTATTATTGTGACGTTTGTTTGTGTGCCATTAGCCTTGTAAACCAGCCTCTTGCGGAAATGCATTTAATTTCATTCCGACGGAGAGTCTGGCCTCATTCCCCCTGTAAGCGTTTGGGGTGGGCGGGAGCTGGGCGGGAGTAGCATTGACAGACAACCCCATTCAGCCAATCAGCAAGTTGGTGTAGTGACGGGGCTTTGCACCAGTCGGTCCCTGATTGGCCAACGTGCTGTGTCAATCACAGCGGCGACGCTGATTGGCTTGGCCTTCTGAGGGTTTCAGACCAAACGCTTAAGGGGTGTTCACACCAAACGCGATGAAGTCGCGCGACAAATGAGATTCCGTCGCGCTATCGCTCGTGTTTTGACGCGTGACCGTTTTGTGTAAATTTGCGTCATCGCGTCCCCCCTCCCCTCCCCTCTACTGTCAATCCAGCTAACAGGACGGATGTAAAAATGTGTTGAGACACATAAAGTGCACTCATTTTACGTAGGCTTGACAATGGACGAGGTGAAGCTGATCCTTGACATCCTGGTCCTGGTGTAGCAGGTGAAAAAAAATTCCACTCAGCCCCGCTCGTAACGCGTCACGGCCATTGGCTACTTCAGACTGACTGTTGCTCAGTTTGAGGACTTGCTAGCGAGGGTTGGTGCCAGGATCTCCAGGCAGGACACCAACTAAAGTTACAGACGCTTCATTTCAGCTGCAGAGTGCCTGTCCATCTGTCTCCGGTGAGTAGCAGTCGGTAGCAGTGTATTGTTGTGTCAGAATCTCAACGCTGATAGGCAAAAGTTCAATATTTTCAACTCGCGCGTTGGCGCGATTTTCGCGGCATCGCGTCGCCCGGCGCGATTTCACGTCTAATCGCGTCTGTGCATTGACTCCACATGTAATCTCGACGCGCGACAACGCAGCATCGCGTTTGGTGTGAACACCCCAAAGTCTCTGTCTTTGGCTGGGGAAAATACACTGACTTCCTGTGCATAGCCTACCTCACTAATAAACAGTGGCGTCATTAGGCCTATTTTAGGGGGGCTTCAGCCCCCCTAAAATATTCTTAAGCCCCCCCAAATAATTTGGTGTTCTTTTATTATGTGACTTTATATATATATATATGTGACATATATTCTCCTTTTAAGAACCCCCAGCTGTCATCGCATTTGTCTCTTGTTATTTCTGATTTGTTTAATTTAATTAGTTTGTTGAGTGTGTGACCACCCCCCTCCCAGCTGTGAGTTGGTTGCGCCCATGTAGCGGCGGCTTGTTTGAAGCTCCGCTCCGAGCCTGCAGTGACGGGCTGCAGGAGCTCTGATGTCAACAGAGGGAGAGTCAGTCCAACTGTAGCTAAAAGTAGGACCAGCAGGCATCAGACAGTAAGCTAAAGCTATACATCTCTAAATAGCAGTGTTGATGTCAAAATGACCGCAATATTTTTTTTTAATTAATGTGAAATATTAATCGCGTTGTAAACAGGTCAGTTTTAAAGCTAGAGCGAAGATACAGATATTATATGAAACCAGGAGATGCTAGGCTTCTGTTGGTACCAACCATGCCATGATAGTTTGTCAGAAAACGGGCTAAATAATGCTCCAAAGTTCGGCTAGATTCTGGTGGGGAAAACTTTTAAACGGGGATCCTGAACACTCCTGTCATCATGTCTCTCTCTCTCTCTCTCTCTCTCTCTCTCTCTCTCTCTCTCTCTCTCTCTCTCTCTCTCTCTCTCTCTTTCTCTTTGTCTCATGTGCCGTGTGTGTGTGTGTGTGTGTGTGTGTGTGTGTGTGTGTGTGTGTGTGTGTGTGTGCTGTGTATGTGTGTAATGTGTTAACATGCATCTGGTACTTTGTAGCTTGGCTGTGTTAAAGAAAATAACATTTAGCAGTAAAAACAGATTATTTAATGGATCAATTTAAAATACTAATGATATCTGGTGACACTGCAGCAGCTCAGACAGACAGGGAGAGAAATGCTGTAGGGAGAGGCCAGACAGAGACATGCCCTGAAGATGCAGAAGATCAGGTAAGACAGAGGAATATAAAACAGCATGATAACAATATATAGGTAGGCTAGTCCAAATAAAACTACTAATAAAAGCAGAATATTCAAATTAAATGATTCTCAGGGTCAGTCATTTAAACCACCCCCAAATGTCTATTTCAGCTCAGAAAAAAAAAAAATCTGAAATTTCTTGTGAAGGTCCTGGTTGTGTAGAAGATGAAGGGATTTCTAGGGGGAAATGTGCATATAAATATCTGCTCCAGTTGGAGTCGCACTTCATTTCTGTTGTCTGGTCTTATTTGAATGGGAAAATGTGAGGAGGTCTGGGTGAAATCAAAATGAGCCAAAAACAGCTGTATTTGGATGGAGTGTATAACCATTATGACACAGGCTACTAGTGAAATATAATTAGTTTTCCAGTCTGGTACGTCAAATTCCGCCTGGACATATCCATGATAGTCAAAGATCTGAAAAATTACTCAGGTTAACTTTTTTAGCATCTACTTTTACCCAGTTACTCATTAGATCAGGGGTGTCAAACTCAAATACGCCACGGGCCAGAATTAAAAAAATGTTACAAGTCGAGGGCCACATGGTTGTTTATTGAGAACTTATTGAATGACCTTTTTACACATATTGAACCTAAAACTAATAAAGCTCGTAAGTTATTGCACATAAAACAACAATAATCATTTAATAAAAAAAGAAAAATCAGTTGCATTCATTTCTAATGGCTCTATCTGCAGCTTTCCATAGTAATTTCTAATTAGGGATGCACATGATTAACCAATATCAAAAACTTTGACTGATTAATATCAATTAATATTTTTTAAACTTCTGTCAACTTATGGGGGCTTGACTCCTACTCTCGTGCCTTCAGTCATATCAGTCATTCGTTTCTCAGCAGGAAGTTAGACATTGACAGTTATGCAGCGCAGTCCAGTGACAGACGGTCAGACGACAAACATAAAGGGACGTCTGCGTGTGCATCATCTGTAACAACGGCGCTGCTAAAAAAAAAAAAGAAAAAAAGAAAAAAAGTACGGTACTGTGTTCTCCAGCGCTCCCCAGTGTCAATCTGCAGCTGCACTCGCGCTGTGTGCTGTGTGTTTCATAACGGCAAGAAAAAAAAAGCACATCGTCGATCACCCTCTCAATTGACAACAGAGGATCAGGTTGCTCGCGGCCCCCTGATAGACGTGCACTGGCAGTGCATTGTGGGATTTGTAGTTTTAGTGGTACGTGCAACATACCGGCGGGCCATAATTAGATATTATCAAGCGGGCCAAAGATAATTTGGCATAATTAAGCACTCGCGGGCCACATAAAATGACTTGGCGGGCCACATCTGGCCCGCGGGCCTTGAGTTTGACATATGTGCATTAGATGTACTACTTTACTTATTCCTCAATTCAACTAGCCCATGATTCAATACTCTAAATTTACTCTAAATTCTAAATATTGTGTTTTTTCCGGGCCATTGTGAAAGTTCGTGCTTGCGCACTACATTCACTCATATCCTGTGCATCTACTGGGGGCTAAGCCCCCCCTGTCCTTAAAACCTAGTGACGCCCCTGCTAATAAACCAAAACATCAAAAGAAATGAGAAAGAGTGAGTCTGAGCTAGGCATTTGAAAATATTAAAAGTAGTGCACAATAAAGTCTTCAGCTTGGTATCATATCAGTCAAACCAACATATGGACAAAGGTCCTCAATAAGTGCATGGCAGATGGTAGAAGAACATGGAAGCAAGAATCAGGGTTGAAGCTGGACCCAGCTGCGGCTGATGTTGTCTTATGTATCTACTATCTGTGTGAACCATGGTGTGAACCCATAACTTCATCATTCAAAATGTATTCAATAAATTAATGAAAAATACAATGTTTAACTTATTTAATTAAATTAATTTATTTAAAAAGGACAATGTACATCAGCTCTTTTCTCTTTTGATCATAATGAATGATATAAAACTAAATGCACACATTTATTGGACTGTATATAAAAGGTTTTAAGTAATTTTTTCCCCCTGTTACTATGTTACCACAGTAAACAAAATCCATTGGCTGTCTCATCCTGAGCGTTTGAACATGATTGGTTGGTCTGACTGGCATCACAGCGCATGGCCAATGACAACTGTGCGCGCCTTTCTGTCAAATTTGAAAATACGCGCTACTGCTGCTGGGAAATGGTAACCGCGACAATGCGCATCACCGTCATGAATGTGGATTTTTTTATGCCATGGATAAACGGATAAAGTCATGGACAAACCGTCGGGCGGAACGTGGTCGAGATTAAGTGAATTTAAAAATTAAATTTAAAGCAATACTTACCGATCTGGCATTTCACTCAGCACAGCACAAACATTTGAAAATCAACAGCTCCACCTCCCTCACAAGTCCCACCCACCTCTCCCTCCTGCTGCACCTCCACGAGCCCCCTCCCTCCCCGCTGCATGCGTTGGCATGGCAACGGTAAACAGAACAGGAACGCGAGTGAAACGGGAACAACACAAACAAACACAACACCGGAGTTTTAAACCGTATAAACGGACTCAGTGATGATGACTGATGAGTTTTATAATAAACTGTTGTTAGCCTACTGCTACTGGAGACGCAGGGGAAGTGATTGTTACAGATTACAGTTCTCAACGAGCCGGGCTGGCGGCCGGACCAGCGCCACCTGATGCGCTGGTTCAGGGCCAAAATAAATCCAGACCGAGCTGAGTCGAGCCGCGCCGGTCCGGAGTTCCACCGGGTCCGGACCGCTGAGAACTCCCAGAGCTAACAGTAGCCTAGCCGTTAGCACAGAGCTAACAGCCGTTAGGACTGGATGCTTTATAGACACATGTGACTTCCTGTGTTTACGTATCACTCGGGGGGAACGTTCCCTCAGCCCTATGTTCCCTCTGGACTCTCTCTACCTATCTGGACTCTGTCTATCTGGCCTGTCTAGCCTCTACCTGGTCTTTTTACTAAACTTAACCAACTCCTTTCTTCATTGCCTAAACCCAACCAATGGTGGGACCAAAGGGCTGTGGGAATAGGGCCTAATTTTCAGTGACAACAAAGGTTAGAAATGAGGGAACATAGGGCTGAGGAAACATAGGGCCTAATTTTCAGTGACGACAAAAGTTAGAAATGAGGGAACATAGGGCTGAGGGAACATAGGGCTGTGGGAACATAGGGATGACCCCACTCGGGGCTGCTCACTATCAACGTTACAATATCAGACATGAAACTCCGCGACCAGCTGCGGCTGCAGTTATTGGTCTTTTAAAAAACTATTTATTTCCAAAAACCTTCTTTCTTGTGTGTGTTGTGACTCTAGTCTCCTCTGCTCTCTGTGTCCTGCTACTGCTCTGTCAATCCTGGTCGGGAGGGGGGAGAGGAGGAGAGGGGTGCACAAAGTGATTACATATTAAGTAGGTTCGGTCGCTCGTCAAATCTTATTAATCGGACCGAATAATATTATTGGTCAGACTTTTCTCAGAATTATATGAGAATGAAAAAATGATGAGTTTTTAATCCTGTTGGGTTTGGTAAAATGGTAAATGGACTTGCACTTATATAGCGCTTTTCTAGTCACTAGGACCACTCAAAGCGCTTTACACTGTAATGGTCGCATTCACCCTTTCACACACATTCACACAAGCACTGTTCGCAGACAGGCTTTGGGAGATAATCATTCACACACATACACACAGGGCAGGTGCGGGTTCAGTGTCTTGCCCAAGGACACTTCGACATGCAGACAGGGGGAGCCGGGAATCGAACCACCGACCTTCCGGTTAGTGAATGACCCGCTCTACCACTTGAGCCACAGCCGCCCTACTCTCTTACATTTTAATGTATTATCAGATTATTAATAGCATTTTAACTTAGACAAAGAAATGTGCAAAAGTTCCAGAAAGGTAAGTATTGCTTTAAAACAACAAAAAAAAACAGGTAAGATAATATTCCTCTGTTATTATTGTGACTCCACATGTAATCTCGACGCGCGACAACGCAGCATCGCGTTTGGTGTGAACACCCCTTTACAGCGAGGCCAGACTCTCCCTCAGAAATGAAATGAATTGCATTTCCGGGAGAGGCTGGTTTACGAGGCTAGTGTGCCATCGGTGTAGGTAAAGAATTGAAGGACTCAAACCGGCACGTAGCTCTGTGTGTGTATGTGTAACCTGTCACAAAACTAGGCCACGCCCCCGTCGCAAAACTAGGCCACGCCCCTGTAACAGAATTATGCCACGCCCCGTTACAGAATTAGGCCACGCCCCCACCACAAAACTAGACCACGCCCCCGCCGCAAAATTAGGCCACGCCCCGTTACAGAAGTAGGCCACGCCCCCGTTACAGAATTAGGCCACGCCCCCGTTACACAATTAGGCTGCTTCCTCCTCCACTTCTTAAGCTCAAAGAATGACTGTTTTGCTGTGCAACTTATATTATACTCAATTTTCACAACTTACGGGAGCGTGCCAAGATGGCCGAGTGAGCACACGCTTTCACCGAGTGCTGCTAAGTTAGTTTTTACTACAGTGAATGTGGCAAGGTGAAGAGGGCCCGGGCGGGGATTGAACCCACACCTCCCGGGTAAGAGTCATGAGCGCTTGCCAGTCACCCAAAGGGACATCCCCTTGGCCAAGTAGCCAGGGCACATGATCAATTGGAGGCATAGTGACAGGAACCTCAACTGTCACATCTCTCCCCCTCTTTTCACACGCACGTCCTCGTGCTTCCGCGCAGGCTGCCACACATTAGGAATCCATGGACCCACCCCTAGTGCTACATGGATCCTGCCGACAACGCCAGAATGTGGCAAGGTGAAGAGGGCCCGGGTGGGGATTGAACCCACACCTCCCGGGCAAGAGTCATGCGCGCTTGCCAGTCACCCAAAGGGACATCCCCTTGGCCAAGTAGCCAGGGCACATGATCAATTGGAGGCATAGTGACAGGAACCTCAACTGTCACATAGAGTTACAGCTTTTTTTTCTCTCTTTTTTCCGGGCAAACATCTTTTATTAAGAAAGTCTAGCACGGCGGACACAGAAGAGACTACATAAATGCCACCAAAACGAGACAGAAGTCGAGTTACGGAAGGCTTCAAAACAACATTGCCTGGAGCTAATGCTAAAGGAGGTAATGTGCTAATAGACAGTTGTCACGACTACACCACTACCTTTTGCCGGCGGTACAGAGGACTTTGACGAGTTTCCTCCTCTCCCTGTGACCCCAAGCAAATCACTGGCTCCAAAAAAGACTATGTATGCACGCGAAAGCACCGAGCACGGTAACTCCAGTGACATTGTCACTTCTCTATCTGCACTGATAAACACAAGATCTGACAGCATTGAGAAGATGGTCGGTGAAAACGCAATGAAAATAGAAGGTCTGAAAAAAACTATTGACTTTGCTTGTGCGGAAATTAAGGATATGAAAGTCAAAATATCTACGATTGAGAAACGAGCCTCTTATGAGGAAAAGCGAGTGGATGTCTGTCAACAAAAGATCTCTGACTTGGAGAGATAGGTTGCGTTCCGATTCACAGTTTACTTTGGACAGAGCTCCCTACTCCCTACTCCCTGCACAGGGAATCTGCCATAGGGAACTTCACTTGACGAATTTAACTTCAATCGGAACACCCTGCAAACGCCACAGCTGCTTCCGGTCGAGTTCTGAAACATGTGTTGTGAATAAATGTGATTTCATTCATTTGCATTACCGCAGTCATTTGCAAGATGTACGGTGTCATTCCTAAATAACCGTTACATCTCATACACCCCGTTGTTGTCGCCATAAGCAACTTAAATGTAAGCTTAACAAGCAAAACTTGTAAATAAATGTGATTTGATGAATTTACAAGATGTACAGTGTCATTCCTTAAGAGATTCTTATCACATCATTAACAAATTGTGTCAGACTACTTACAGATTATTTTAAAATCCTTAATAACGGAGAAATAACGGCCGTAACGTCCGGTTGTTGTTGCCATAAACAACGTAGCCTACGGTAATTGAGGAGAAAAAATGGAGCCACACTCCCTTATTTTAGCCTTTAGTCTGGCATATTTTTTCATATTGCACCAGCAACGTGAAAGGGCCCGTCGTAGACGTCGACTGCGAATGAGAAGACTTCTGGCAATGCTTGCCTTAACCCTTGAGCGAGTATGTTTTACCCTACCGTTTTTTCCTTTGCTAGCTAGCGCCACCAGGTGGTTGTTTTTTCGTCTTCTTAACTCAGGTCCTCAGGCCTAATATTTTAATATCTTAATATAAATATATAATATTTTAATTATTATTTGAATAATCTAGTATTTCAATATCTTAAAATGTATTTTATCACTAATACAATAACAATGTAACAATAGTGTAACTTGTCAGGTGGACCTTGGGGACTGGAGATGAGATTCCCTTAGCAGTGGTGAACATGAAACAACGGGAGTACTTTTTAAACAACTTCATACTTCCAATCCACTATATTTCAGAGACATGGTAGTAGTAGTAGTAATAGCAGTAGTAGTAGTACTACTAATAATAATGCAAACCTTTATTTGTATGTTACAAACCCAGAGGAAAAAACTAGGGGGATAAGGGTGGTAAAATAATAGGCAAAAGAAGTGAGGGAACCAGAGATTACCAACAACAAAGGTTTTATTAACAAAAAAGCCAACAACTAAAGGTAAACCACAACGAAAATGCAAAACTAAACGAAGGGCGATTCTCAATATGAATGATGATCTTCCAAGCAAAGAACACAAAGCAAACTCCATGCTGCTAATTCGGCCCACTGGCATAGCTCAGCTCTCTCCTCCTTTTAAATCCTCCTACGGACAGCTCACTGCTGGGAAGGAGAGGGAGGGGCAGTACATGGAAACAAGAGAGGGGGAAAGAACATAGACAACAAGGCCTGAAAGCAAACAATCAGATACACAGTTGTTAAATAGAAATAAAAAAACCATATACTATTATGATCACATTTTTAAAAATGTTTTTTCTTTTATTGACAAATCTCAATTTTTAGGACGACAACCCCAGATCATATAGCCAAATCAACCCAACTGTGCCAGTGCTCCAACTCTTTTTTGACGGCGAAAGTGACACCAGACCTGATTTTCGCCTCAGCCGGGATTCTCTGAATGCCCTCCTCAGGATGTTGCACGAGGATCGACACCATGGATGGGGCCAAACCATTAAGGTGCTAGTTTTCATTTTCTGGTTGGCTTGTGGGACCTCCTACCGTGTTGTCTGCAGGGTTTTCGCCATGCCCAAGACCACTGTTTTCCGGTCCACCAGGGAGGTCCTGAAGACACTCCTGCAATTTCGCAGCAACATCGTCAGGCTCCCAGCAACAGAGGACGAAAGGAGGGCTGTGGGGGAAGGCTTTGCCAGGTTGGCCAACCATGGAGCGTTCCGGAGAGCTTTGGGCGCGATAGATGGCTGCCATATTCGGATTAAAGCTCCAACCAATGACGCCATCTGCTATTTCAACAGAAAATTATTTTATTCAGTTGTTTTGCAAGCTGTGTGTGATAATAATGGCAGATTTATTGATGTGTTCTGTGGATACCCTGGGTCAACCCATGACGCAAGGGTCTTGCGCTGCAGTCCACTGTTTATGTCTGCAGTGTATCCTCCCGCAGATTTTTTCCTGCTTGGGGATGGAGGATACCCCTGTATTGAAAACCCCATCACCATCATCACCCCATACAGGGAACCTGTTCAGGGGCCAATCGAAGCCCGCTTTAACAAGCACCATTCAAGGGCGAGGTGCGTAATCGAGACCTCTTTTGGCAGGATGAAGGCCCGGTGGAGGGCCATCTTCCTGCAGACCTTACCACTGGACAGGATGGTTGTCCCCAAGGTAGTGACTGCTTGTACCATCCTCCATAATATCTGCCTGGGAGTAGGGGATGTCATGGACGAGGCAGTGGCTGAACCCAACAGAGCATGTGGCCATGTGGCAGAAGGGAGGTCTGCAAGAAGAGAAGAACTTGCGGCGTTAATATCAGCCCCCCAGCACAGACACAATGTTTTACAAGACCATGATTATTAGTAATGTGATTTCTGGACTTACCCCATTTGTTTAGTTGTTGCATAATCAGTAGTTTTTTTTTTTAAGTTATTCAGTTTTAGTTTTAGAATTCAGAGAAGATCAAAACATGTTCAATTTGTAAATAAGTAATTTAATCTGTATAACATTCATTTAATAAATAATTTAATCTGTACATATTGATTCAGAGAAGATCAATACATGTTCAATTTGTAAGTAATTTAATCTGTATAACATTCATTTAATAAATAATTGAATCTGTACATATTGATTCAATAAATAATGATCTGTGTAAATGAAAAAATAATAATAATTGTAATTTGTATAAACTAATTTTGATTTGATTTAGGGATTTTGATTGATTTGATTGATTCTGATTTCTGTCTGATTCAATAAATAAATATTTTTTCCTGTATCTACTACTAACAGATTCATTCAATAAATAAATAAATAAATGTGAAACGTTTTTCCGTCCACCTCATCCAGTGATTCTGTGCCCTTTCAACCCAATTCCCCAACCAGATCTGCAATCAATAAATAAAGTTAAAAAAAAAAAAAGCTAAAGAAAAAAAAAAAAAAAAACACATCTCTATTTTTTAACAATTGATTCAAAAAGGACTAAAAATTTATCATTAAAGTCCATAATCCGCCTCTCCCTATCCTCTTCTCTTCTGGAGTCTTCCCTGAGGAGGTCCAGAATTTCTCCCACTACGCGCTTCTTCGGTCTGGTTGGCGGGATGATGGGGACAGCACTAGCTGAGAGTGTGGCCGTGGGAGCAGGTCTGGTTGGGGAATTGGGTATGGTTTGAGGTTGAGGTGTAGGACTGAGGGCACAGGATTCATCAGATGAGGTGGATGGGATCTCTGGGAGGGTTGACACCAGTGCTGGGGGAGCCATGGATGCTTTCTGCCCTAGGAAAGCATCCATGGCATAAAACCAGGGCCAGGAGGCTGCGGTGACGTCACCTGCTTCCACTCCCGACCCAGTTGGTGGGTTCTTCAGGTCCTGCAAAAACATTAGATATTGCAAAACTACAAAGATGTATTAAAGCTTCAGTTGGTAACAATTATTCAGTCATATTTGCTGGAACTCTCACTATATTCTGATGGTCAGACATTAAATGAGTAATTTAGGACAAAATCCAACTCCTCTGGCTCCACCTACAGCCTGTAATCGTATTTGCCAAAATCCACCGCGCCCGACGATTCTCCACCAGTCAGGTAGAGGGAGCAAGAGGAGCAGCCAATCGCCGCTCCTACACGTCGTGCTATGGATACGGTACATCTTCTGTGGGTGCGTTTATGGCTACTTTGTGTGTGTCTGTGTGTGTGTGGGGCGCTTGGCAGAGGCAAAGACGGTTTATAAACTCTTTGGCAGAGGTTCATAAAGGGACCTGACGGAGTATTGTCTTGAAATTTCCGACCAAGTCGCGGAGTTTACTTTCACTTTCGTCAACTTACCAACTGGAGCTTTAAAGGTTGAGTATGCAGAATGCGTATTAAAAGCTATACTTTTGCAAACATGACACGTCTACAGTGCACTTAGAGGGGTCCAGAATGAAAGTATTGCTTTTCCAGAAAAAATTATGTGTAGCCTAAATTAATTATTTAAATTTTTTTGACGAATGAAAAGACAGATATTAAAAGAGAACAAATGATTCAGTACAGTGTAGGAAATAAAAGCTACTTTAAAAATGCAGTAGGACGTTACTCGAAAATAAAGAATAATAACATTAGTACGTTCGTACAGCTAGGTGATCTTTGAACTTACTCCCATCCGCTCTTTGCAGCGTTGCGCCGGCCCGTGAACAGATGTTCCAGCTCGCTCCGGTGCTGGATAAATTCCGTGGTCTCCTCCCGGGACCCTGAATTAACAGTTAGCGTTAGGCTAAGAGCAACGTTATGCAAGTCATAAATAAGTGTAGTGCCTTGTACGTAACTATTAACGTTAGCTGACTTGTCGGTGTCTTAAAATAATTACCGCAGTAAAAAAGGAAAGGGAAACTTGATGGTAACTTTAATGTCAGCATCAACATTTATTGAGTTATGCTAACCAAACCACCGTAGCTTATGCTAACCAAAGCTAACCAAACCACCGTAGCTTATGCTAACCAAACCACCGTAGCTTATGCTAACCAAACCACCGTAGCTTCTGTCAACGACAGCTCGAGTTTTAAGTAGCTTATTGTGAAATTTTTGTCTACAAGTAATACCACTAATTTCATGTTACAGGACTATTAATAGTAATACCGTCAACTTTTGTTACAACAACGATACTTACACACGTAAACGAAGTCGGGGCTCCCTGCCATCTTGTTGTCAACTGTCCGGACCGCAATGACTGATGGGTAATAACGTCCGGTGAACTGAGCGAAGTGAGGAACCGTTGTTCACTCCTTCCCTGCACAGTTCACAGTTCCCTTCAAACTGCTCCCTGCGGTTTGGAACCACACTTAAAATGGCGGCACACCCTGTGTAGTCCACTGCGCAGGGAACTAAAGGTCGATCGGAACGCACCCATACTCTCGGCGGTGGAACTTGCGACTCCATGGTGTGGAAGAGACGGAGAAGGAAGATGTGCGGCAAAAAGGCATTCAAATCTGTCAAGGTGTTTTGCCAGAACAAAAAAACAAGCTCGTTGACAACATTGATGTGGTGCACCGCCTCGGCAACAAACGACCAAACGACCCAAAACCAAGAGGAGTGATCATCCAGTTCTCATCGCGAGTACACAGAGATGCAGTGTGGAAAGCTGCAAAGACATCCCGCTTTCTACGGGACAACGGCTTGAGATTCGCCGAGGATCTCTCAAAAGAGGACAGAGAACGAAGGAATAAACTGTGGCCAATGATCGAGAAGGCTCGAAAGGAGGGGAAAGCAGCCCACTTTGTTGGAGGCCGTGCCTTCATCAGTGGATCCGAAGTGAATCTCCCTCCTTAGGACTATCCTGTCAGTTATAGCTAAGTATTATGATAGGTTGTTCCCTTTTTTCTTTAACTCAGAACAAAATCAGAACACCTAAAAATCTGTAATCTGAATTTTCATCTTTTGTTTTAACACGACTCAGAGGCAGCTCTTTCGTTCTCATTTTCAGATTCATATTTATCATTTTATTTTCTCTATTTATTTTTCAATATATTTTTTATATATAGGAGATGAAAAAGAAAGAAAAAGGCTCAAACCATTTAATATCTCCCCTTCCTTAATTGCACTATACCTTATTTTATTATGATGGCAGATCTTACAAACAGTAAGTAAATATGCTGTGTTTTTATTTTATTTTATTTATTTTGCTGGTCTATCATTAGGCCTTACCTTAACTCTACTCATATTTTATGCTAATAATGCAGCACTCGGTTCCCCTTATGAGTGATATACTCCATCTAAGTGAGTGGTTTCTCTTTGTATAACTTTTTCTCTGTTCTTTGACAACTTTGTCCTTGTGTTTAGTTTCCCTTAATGCCAGGGGGTTAAGATAGAATTGCAGGCGTAAAGCCTTATTTTTGTTTGCCAAACAACTCAAAACAGACTTTTGTTTCTTTCAAGAATCCCATTCTATATCTGCTGATGTAAATTTTTGGAGGTCACAATGGGGCAACGAGGTCTGGTTTTCACATGGCTCTGAGCGCTCTGCCGGAGTCACTACAGCTAAAAATACCTTTAATGGAAATGTCCTGCATTCAGATTGTGACCCTTCGGGTCACTACATTTTATTGGTAATTAGATCTGTTAATACTACCATCATCATTGTTAATGTGTATGGATATAATTCTAAATTAGAGAACGACAATTTACTTGACCTGATAGAAAACAGAATTGTTAATTGGCTTTCCAAATATCCCAACTCTCTTGTTATCCTTGGTGGGGATTTTAATATAACTTTTGATAATACAATTGACAGGTGGCCCCCAACTCAATCCTCTCCTCCTAATACAAGATTAAAAATGCTGATGGAGAAATTTGACATTTCAGATGTATGGAGAAAAAAATTCCCAAATGAAAAATCCTTCACATGGAGTAATAAAATGGGAAGTAAACAATCCCGCATCGATTTCTGGCTAATATCAAACTCCATTAATGAAAATAACATTACAGTTAATATCCTTACCACGCCTTTAACTGACCACAGAGCAATATATATTAATGTACAATTATTAGCAACCGATGTGACCCACTGTAGATCCTCTTATTGGAAATTAAACAACTCTTTACTTGAGCATAAACCGGTTATAAAAGAAATAAACAAATTAATTTGCCAGTTCTGGGATAAAGCTAGTAGAAAGAAAGCTTATAATTCTAACTGGGAGCTATGTAAGTTTGAAATATGCAAGTTCCTGAGAAGGTATGGAAGTATTATTGCCAAGTCTAGAAGAATTGAGGAAGAAGAGTTAATCTCTAAAATTGCTTTGTATTATCAGACGTCTCCCGAGGATGTTTCACAGGAAGATAGGCTGATTTTGCTAGACCTTCAAGGTAAACTTGACGATATATATCGACGCAAGGCAGGAGGAGATCGAGAAAGAATTGGCTAGAGGAAGGTGAGCAAAATTCTGCTTATTTTTTTAAACTTGAAAAACATCGCTCCAAAATCAACTCTATCCACCAGTTGAATATTAATGGTGTCGTCTCTGAAAACATGAAACTAATTTCTGACTTCTGCAGTAACTTTTATGGTAATTTATATAGTTCTAAATATGATGAGGGAGTTGCAACTTCATATTTAAATTCTATAAAGGACTTGAAAATAATTGATTCAAATGACAAAGCTTACTGTGATGCCCCCTTCACTCTGAAAGAGGCTCTTGATTCTATTGACTCTCTTAAAAACAATAAATCCCCTGGCACAGACGGCCTGCTTTTCAAATCAGTTAGCCCCGTTTTTATTACAGGTATTTATAGAAAGTGTTGAAAATAATACACTTCCTCCAAGCCTCACTCAAGGTATCATTACACTGATTCCTAAACCTAATAAAGATGTGCTGTTTATAGACAATTGGAGGCCTATATGTCTACTTAACAATGACTATAAGATTTTTGCTATGCTTGCTAAGAGACTTAAAGTAGTCCTTGATACAATTATCGACGAGACACAGACAGGTTTTATGAGAAATAGACACATCTCAAATAATATCAGACTCGTATTGGACATCCTTGATTACTCTGACCTGGTATCTGATGACAGCTTTATTCTCTTCCTGGACTTCTATAAGGCCTTTGATACAATAGAACATAAATTTATCTTTCACTCTTTAGAAAAATTCGGATTTGGTGGCTACTTTCGTGAGGCTATTAAAACCTTGTATGCTCACAGTAATAGTTCAATTAAATTAAAACATGGCACAACCCCACGATTCAACCTCAAGCGAGGTATTCGACAGGGATGCCCAATTTCGCCCTATTTGTTTTTGCTCTGTACACAAATTCTTACAACACACATTACTAATAGCAACATTAAAGGAATTAATATAGCTGGTAGGGATATTTTCATTAGTCAGCTGGCTGATGATACTACGCTTTTTTTAAAAGATGCCAGCCAAGTACCTATTGCCCTCAACATCATTAATGAGTTTTCCAAGGCTTCTGGTCTATGCTTAAATATTAATAAATGTGAACTGCTAGCTGTTCAAAACTGCGATGTTTGCTCTATCTGCAACATAACAGTAAAAGATGAAGTCAAATATCTAGGCCTTATAATCACCAAGAATCAAAAGACAAGATCCAACCTAAATTTTACTACAATTATTCAAAAAACTAAAAAAAAATTAAATCAATGGTTACAGAGGGACTTATCCTTAACTAAAGCAGAGGGAATCTCTCGATTAACTTATGCTGCTATCTCACTACATTTAGATAATAAAATTAGCAAAGCTGTTGACCAGATGCTTTTCAATTTCATATGGAAAAATCGTACACATTACATTAGAAAAAGTATCGTCATGAATAATTATGAATCTGGAGGGCTCAACTTCCTGGATTTTAAAACTTTAAACAATACATTTAAAATTAATTGGGCAAAAAAATTTATAAAAAATCCCACCTCAATTTGGAATTTTATTCCCCACCATATTTTCTCTCGTTTTGGAGGCTTTCATTTTATACTGTCTTGTAACTATAATGTAGGAAAACTCCCGGTTAAACTATCTGTATTTCATCAACAGGTCCTCCTAGCCTGGACTCTCATCTATAAGCATAACTTTTCACCCCACCGATATATTATTTGGAACAATAGAGATATCATAGTTAGAAATAAGTCCCTTTTTATTGAAACCTGGTTCCAGAACCGGATTTGGCTGGTGAGTCAATTGCTAAATGAGGAAGTGTTGCTGTCTTACAGAGACTTTTTGTCACGACATAATCTCCAAGTCACTCCTGAGGAATTTTCAGTTGTCACTAATGCTATACCATCAGGCACTTTAATGCTTTTTAAAAACAGTTGTACATCCTCATCTAGACTTGTATCTGTCCCATATTCAACTGACTCTCCAGAAGGAAAAACATGTTTCTCACTGACCCAAAAGAAAAATAATAAAAAAGTGTGTGCCTTATTCCAAAAAGATATTGTTGCTACCCCTAATATTACTGTTTATTGGAATCGTTTCACAGATCATATTGATTGGAAAAAAACTTGGATGCTTCCTAACAAGTTTTTAATCACAAATAAGGTTAAGGAGGTTTCTTACAAAATCATACATAAATATTATCCAGCTAATCATTATATGCAAAAATTTAATAAAAAGGACATTAATATTAACTGCTCTTTCTGTAATTTGCATCCAGAAACAGTTGTTCATTTGTTCTGGCTTTGCTCTTACACAAAAAAACTATGGGCAGACCTTAGCAAATTTATTATTGACTCTTTTACAATAGATTTTATTTTACTTTGGGTGTAAAGTGTGCTTTTCAGAAACCTTTTATTCTCTCCTCGTAAACTCCCGCTTCAAGTTCCCCTTCCTCCTCACGTCTCACGCAACTACTCTGCTTAGTACGTCTGACGTAGTCCGCCTATGACATCTCCCCCTTTTGGATATTGCAACAATCCCTAAACTATAACACTTATTATTTAGTGCAAATAACAACAACATCTGCTTAAAGCCAAATAACAGCAGTGCCCACTAGTGGCTAAAGTGTGAACGTGCACCCAAAACTTAAGTGTATTAGCGTTTACCAATAATGTATAACAAATATGTATAACATTGTCATTTACCATTAAACACTATGTATAACATTGTCATTTCTTTTCTTCTCATTTCCTTTTTTTTTTTTTTTAGGTTAATGAACAGTTCAAACAATATTTCTCTCACTCTCACAGGTCAAGTCTACAGACAGGTTTGACAGGTCTACCGGACCTGGTTTGGGGAAGTCCATCAGTGTTCACTGTTGGACCCGGGGGTCTTGTTGTTGGGCTTGCCTGAGTGTCTGGTGGGCCCTTTTCAGGGCTCGTGTTGGCTGTCGCCGTGGCCCCCTCAACCGGCACAGCTTGAAGGTGGCGACGGTTTCGCCTGTACAGAGCTCCTTGCTCTGTCTCGATGATGTAAGATCTCTGTGTGGTGCTCTCACCTGCCACCACAGCAGGTGTGGTCCAGGTCTTTTGGTTGTCCAGTCTGGTGAGAACATGGTCTCCTTGCCGCAGTGGTGTGAGCTGCCTCACACCATGGCGCTTGTTGAAATAGAACGCCTGTTTGCTTTTCTCCACAGCATCACGAGCTCTGACGTGCTCTCTGTTCGGCCACTTTGGATGTAAGTTCTTTTCCAGGGTGGGCAGCGTCGTCCTGATCTTCCTACCCATCAGGAGCTCAGAAGGGCTGACACCTGTGCTGCTGTGTGGAGAGGATCTGTAAACCATGAGAGCAAGCAGGGGATCAGGTTGTTTCAGAATCCTCTTGGCCGTTTGGACTGCACGTTCTGCATGGCCATTCCCCTGTGGGTTATGGGGGCTAGAGGTTGTGTGTATAAAGTCCATCTTACGAGCAAAGTCTCTGAAGCTGTCACTACTGAACTGTGGCCCATTGTCACTGACTACCTCTTCAGCTATCCCGTGTCTAGCAAATGTGGCCTTCAGTTTCAAAACTATCTGTGTAGTTGTTGTGGTTGGCATGTGGAGTATCTCTAAGTATCTAGAGTAGTAGTCTGCTATAACCAGATAGTTCTCTCTCTCATGTTCACATAGATCTATGCCAATTTTCTTCCACGGCCTATCTGGAAGAGGCGTTGACAGGAGAGGTTCTCTGTTTTGTGCTCTCCTCTGCTCACGACAGTACATACAGTTCTCTACCTTAGCTGTAATCTGAGACGCCATGCCAGGCCACCATACTGAAGCGTTGGCTCTGTCTCTGCATTTGTTAACTCCTAGATGGCCCTCATGTATACGATCTAGCATCTCTGACCTCATTGTTCCAGGTATCACTATCCTGCACCCCCTGGTTACTAGCCCATCACTAACAGACAGTTCATCCCTAACAGGAAAGTACTCCCTAACACTGGTGTGTGTTTGCACTATGTGTTCAGGCCACCCCCCCTGTATGTACCTGATCACGTCTTGCAGTTGCTCATCTGCTGCTGTCTCTGTCCGAATGCAGTCCATTTTCTTGGGTGATGCAGGAACGCTGCTCAACACTGCTGCAACGTAGCACTTCACGTCCGTGTGACTGGCTGGACTGTGCTCTGTGTCCCTCTGCGGGCTCCTGGACAGCAGGTCTGCCACGACCAGGGTTTTCCCTGGAGCATACTCAGCCTCTGGGTTGAACCTCATCAACCGCATCAGAAGCCTCTGACAGCGGAGAGGCACATTGTCAAGGTCCTTGAAGTTCATTAGAGGGATGAGTGGTTTGTGATCGGTGATTAGTTTGAAGGATGGCAAGCCATAGAGATACATTTGAAACCTCTCACATGTCCACACACTCGCTAGGCACTCCTTTTCTATTTGAGCGTACCTCATTTCAGCCTCAGTCAGTCGTCTCGAACAGTACGCCACCGGTCTCCAGTCATCACCGTGGAGCTGCAACAGGACCCCCCCTATCCCGTAGCTGCTTGCGTCCGCCGAGACTGCTGTCCTCTTGTTTACATCATAGTACACCAAGGTAGGTGATATTGTGAGGAGTTCTTTGATCCTCTCAAAGGCTGTCTGCTGTGCGGGGCCCCACATCCACAATGACTGTGATTTTAACAGTTCATATAGGGGCTGGGCCACTGTGGATAGGTCTGGGATATATTTACCTAGGTAAGTTATCATGCTCTTGGATGTTGTGTGGTGGATCGAGTTTGTTGATAGCGGACACCTTGTCCGGGTCGGGCCGCACGCCGTCTCTGTTGATGACCTGACCAAGGAAGTGCAGCTCCCCTTGTCTCAGCACACATTTATCTGTGTTCAGCTTCAGGCCTGCAGCCTCCAGCCGCTCCATGACCTTCTGCAGCCGCACGTCGTGTTCTGTCATGTTTCTGCCGTGGACTATTATGTCGTCCATGTAGACGGCCACACCCTGCAGACCCTCCAGGGTCTCAACCATCTTTCTTTGAAAGATCTCTGGAGCACTGCTAATCCCAAAAGGGAGGCGTTTAAAGCAGTATCGTCCATATGGTGTAATGAATGTGGTTAACCTCTGGCTGTCTTTGTCCAGGGGGATCTGCCAGAACCCTGAAGCGGCGTCCAGCGATGAGAAGACTGTAGAGCCGTTGAGCTGAGACGTCATTTCTTCCGACGTCGGTAAGATGAACCGCTCCCTTTTCACAGCTTTATTAAGCTTCTTCAGGTCGACACAGATGCGTGCTTGTCCAGACTTTTTTGGGACGGGCACCATCGGGGCACACCACTCTGTTGGGTCAGTCACAGCTTCAATGATGTCTATCTTCACAGGCTGTGTTTTCAGCAGGCCAAACTCCTGTTCACTGTTGTGAACCTCATGCACTCGCTTCACTAGCCCCATAGCTAAAGCTGCTGGCCTACTAAGTAGGTTGTTCACGTTCTGCCCTCTAATAACATAGAGTCTGATAGTGTAAGTTCTACCCTTGTAGCTAGTCTCAGTGATAAACTGTCCTAAACAGTTCAGTCCTCCACCTGGACCACTCAGTATCTTCTTTGGTCTCTGTAGGACTCTTCTCTTTTGTAGTGCTTTGTACATTGTTTCACTTATGACACTACAATCAGCCCCTGTGTCAATTTTAAACTCGACTGTTGCACCCTCAATGTTTAATGTGACTATCCACTCATCATCATCATTGTTGCTAGTTGTACTGTTAACTGAGCCCATATAATAAAAATCCTCTTCTTGTCCCCCATCCTCAATCACTTCACTCACTTGTCTGCTTTGACACACTCTTTCCCAGTGTCCTCCTTTTCCACATTTGTTGCAGGTAGACCTTCTTGCGGGGCAATCCTCCTCCCGTCTGTGTGGTGTTTTCCCGCACCGTCGGCACCTTCTGCGCTCGCTGTAGCTGTCACGTTGCTCTCTCTGTGGGCGCTGCCATTTCGGCCTGGCACCGCTACCGTCTCGTTGATGCGCCACCTCCTGTATTGAGGCAGCCTGCTCTCCTCCTTGCTGACTGACTTGGGCTTTTATCTCTTCTGACTGTCGTACCTCCCGTACAGCCATCTCCAGAGTGAGATTGGGGACCATCTGCAGCCTCTGAGACAGATCTTTGTCCATAATGCCCACCACGATCCGGTCTCTGATGTTCTCCTCACGGTTGATTCCAAACACGCAGTTCTCTGACAGCTCATAGAGCGCACGAATAAATGTCTCTGCACGCTCTCCCGGCCGCTGCATTCTCTGATTAAAGCACGCCCGTTCATGAATAACGTTGCGTCTCGGTATGAAGTATGCCTCAAACTTCGCTAAAACAGTATCATAGTCCGACTCGTCTTCTCCTTCGTTATAGGTAAAAGAGCCGAGAATGCTCTCTGCTTCTTTTCCGAGCGCATACACTAACGTGCTAACCTGAACTGGGCCGTCCTCTTTGTCCAGCTTTGTAGCCGTCCTGTACCGTGCAAATCGCTTTTTCCATTCCGTCCACTCGCCGGGTCTTTCAAAACAGAAACTTTCAGGAGGCTGGAACTTTGCCATTTCGCTGCTTCTGACACCATGTAAAGTGTGCTTTTCAGAAACCTTTTATTCTCTCCTCATAGTACAGACAACAACTGTGTTGAAACCCCAACGTAAACTCCCGCTTCAAGTTCCCCTTCCTCCTCACGTCTCACGCAACTACTCTGCGTAGTACGTCTGACGTAGTCCGCCTATGACATTGGGAAAATGTTGTTTTTGGTTTCCATAAATATCCCAAGAAAGAAGGAAAATGTTACTTTTTAATAAATCTGTTTTTATTTTTTGCTAAATTTCATATTCATAAAAGTAAATTTTCTAAGAAAACCCCTTGCTTTTATGTTTTTCAAAAAGAAATGGAACTTTATTTTAAGCTAATCACCAAATCAGCAAATGAAAAGGCTATTAAAACCATAGACCTTTGTAATAAGTATAACCTTGTTGTATAATGAACATCACCCCTGGCACATGTTCTTTGTATTTTCATTGTATACTGTTCCCTGTATACTATTTGTACCTGTCAACTTCTTTTAAATAAAGCTGTTGATTTAAAAAAAAAAAAAAAAAAAAAAAATCACAACTTAAATTGACAGTCGTTTGAACAGCTTGTTTCCTTCTTTTTTTCAACATGAACAAACACTCTATTCTCCTTTCCACTCTTCAGAATACAGTTTGATAGCAACCTTAATCATTCATAAAGATTTTACATTACAGTTACATGTTCATTCTTTTTTTTTTTTTTTTATAACTTTTATTTATCAATTGTCAGACATGAAATGCATAGGTACATACAAATAGTATTATTTCTTTTTCTTTCCTTTTTTTTTTTTTTTACATTCAAGAACATAAATGAACAATCTGATTTATTAAGATTAAAGCTAGAAATGAATTGATTAAAACTTGCAAAAATACCATTGATGTATAAGTCGCCCAGACTACGAAGTCCCTTATTTTCTAATACAGAGAATCTTGGGTCAGTCTTTGCTGGGATAAACAAATGATTGTTGCAAATCGGGGATGCCAAAGGGAGGGTGAGCCATCCAAAGTGGCGTCTTATTTGCAACCAAATTTTTAATGTTCCAATAACAACTGGGTTAGAAGAAAGACTAGACGGGGAAGAATGCAAGGCACTACATGCTACAGCCCGTAGCGACGAGGAGCAAGAGGCCGCTTCACTCAGGCACCAACTAGTTTGGGGGGATGTATACCAAGATAGTATTTTATGCATGTTGGATGCCCAGTAATAACCAATTAGATTAGGTAGACCCAAACCCCCAGCTGATTTATCTCTATAGAGAAGTGAGCGACTAGCTCTTGGTCGTTTGCCAGCCCAAATGACAGATGAAATAATGTTGTTTATAGCTGTAAAAAATTATTTGGGAAGGAAAATGGGCAAACATTGAAAAACATATAGATATCTTGATAATACATTCATTTTTATAATTTGGATCCTACCGGCTAGGGACAGCGGTAAGTAGTTCCATCTTTGTAGATCCGACTTGACTTTCGTTGTTAGTAGAGTAAGATTTTGCTCTCGTATTGTTCGTAAGGATCGTGTAATTGCAATGCCAAGATATTTAAACCCTGTGTTGGCTATTTTAAAGGGTAGAGTCGATGGGGGTATGTCTGCGGCCAATTGCTTGATTGGGAAGTATTCACTTTTGGAGATGTTAAGTTTATATCCAGATAAACGACCGAAGGAGTTTAACATTGTCAGAATGCGTGGAATATTTGATAAGGGATCACTAACATAGAGAAGCAGATCGTCTGCGTATAACGCCACTTGATGTTTTATGCCCCATCTATTAATCCCTCCGAATCCCTCCACCAATTTTAAAGCTGCTGAAAGTGGTTCAATCGCGAGCGCAAATAATAGTGGGGATTTTTGCGAGTATTTTAACATCCACCGGGAGAAGCGATATTGGTCGATAGGATGCGCAGCTAAGTGGGTCTTTACCCTTTTTAAAAATTAGGGAAATGGAAGCTTGCATGAGTGTGGGTGGTAAGGTACCTTGTTCGAATGAGTGGTTAAACATTTCAAGTAGTAGTGGAGCTAGTTGCTCTGAGAATTTTTTATAAAAATCGAACGGGTATCCGTCTGGACCTGGTGATTTACCACTGTTCATTGACTGTATTGCTTCTTTAATTTCTGAAAGTGTGAGAGCGGCGTCTAATTTCAAATTGTTTTCAGGTGAAACCAGGGGCGGACTGGCCATCTGGACGTTCTGGAGAATACCAGAACGACCGGTGCGGCAGGACGGCCGCCGGCCGCTGCGCAGCCGTCACAGTTTTTTTTTTTGCCTATCATCTACTGTTGTTCCATGTCCAGACCAATAGGTGGCAACAATGTATGGAGCTAGAACAGTCTCATAATTCATAAATGCACACAGAAATTCATAAATGCACAATGCAAAAGTTTCACAAATGTATTTGGGGATTTGTATATACATGTGACTCAAAACACAAATACATTTTCAATGCACACACAAATGTGTTTCATTTCATATATAAGTAAAAAATATTCACATATAAAAAATAAGATTCATAAACATATTTCCAATGCACACACAAATCTAAAAAATAATCACAAATACATGATATATTTGCAATCTTCATCAAATACGCATTTGGGGCTTGTTACATTCATATATGAACTGTTGGACCTGTATTTACAAAGTGCTTTTAATTTGTAAACCTCCCTGCATTTGTGTGTGAAACTTTTGAGACTCCCCTGACGTGACTCTGATCCACAAATGCGTTTTTTCTAAGAGGAGGTTGTCTGTAGCCAATCAGATGTCTCCCTCCTTTACAGCCAATCACGTGAGTGTCTACCCCACGAGGGGTGATTATGACGTCATTAAAACGCGCACCGCAGGCAGGTAGGCAGGCAGGCAGCCCGTGCTGTAGAACGTCTCTGCTGGAAGCTAGCCGGACGGCGGAGACGAAAAATGGCCTCTTTCAATTCAAATGTAAGTAAAAAGTACTCATTTCTTGTGAATCTTTTACATAAGTCATATTCCAGAATTATGAATGACTGTTTAGCATGAATCGTGACGCTAAATCAGGTCTGAAACCTGTTTTCAGTGACAGAAAGTAAATGCATTCAGCTGTATTTTTTGTTTGGTTGTTTATCGGCTGTGTTTACCATTTCGGGTGCTACCATATCAGCATATGTTAGATGAATTAGTCCTCAAACACATCATACAGTTTGACATGTTAGAGTTAGCATTACAGAAGCAAGTTAGGTTTAAGTGTCAGGAGTCATTCACGCAGCGGGGTCATCGGCCGTAGCCTACGGCTCCGCTAACGTTCATCTTTCCTCTGTCCTGGACGGTGTTGGAGTTGAGATCATGTTTTATGTTAATCCCGCTACGTATTCCCAGCTGTTCGGGAGTAAACAAAGAAAGATGCAGCTGTACATGCGGACAGACTGGCTTCATGTGTCACGAGCGCTCCCGTTCACAACACCTCAGCTGTCCATAGTATTTAACATGGTAAAGGTCTGAGATGGAAACGCACTTGACCCGGGGCATTATTCGCATTAATATATATATTTTTTTATCTATCTACAAGTGGATGGAAACGTACTGTCGGGTCGAAAGTATAGTTTTCTTCCTCTGCACATTAACACCGAGCCTGTCTGTCACTCTGCGGGTGCCGCGGTCACACTGTGTGTATATTTTTCATAAAACTATATCCGATGGGCTCCACACCATGACCTTCTGCTTTTCAAACCTGCAATGACAGGTGCTGAGCTCTCTGTGTCGCTGTCTCTGCCCTAAAACTTCAAATAAAGTCAGGATTTTCAAGTTTTTCTTTGTTTTTATTTAAGCAGTGTTATACAAGTTCTCACAGAGATTTATTCTGTGCAGCGATTAATTCTGGTGCCCTATCTATTCAGGCAATAGTCATAAAGCTCAGAAATCAATGTACTTCTTATGTATTTACTTGTAAGAACGAGTTCATGTTGATACACACTCACATATATTTGTACTCCATACCACTTACGTGGTCGTGAGAAAATAAAGTAAAGTGTAAAAAGAAAAATAATTAATAGGCGTATAAATGGGATATATTTGGGTCTTTTTCCGAAACTTTCCCCTAATGGGATTCTTCAGGGCTTTTTTCCCTCATTCAGGACATGTTGAGGATACAAAATCAGTTGAGTTTGCTTCTGTTGCAATTTGTTCAACGTTGACCCCTTTTTTGGCTTAAAATTATTGGACTATCTCCATTTGTGCATACCTGGACTCTGCTGATGTCAATCTCCTGGAACAGTATGCAACAGTTTCCAGCTTTCGTCGTGCAGCTGTAGGAGGACACCTCATAACCCATAACTGCTGTGTAGCACTTAAGGGATAGTTCACCCAAAATTCAAATTTCTCATTTTCTACTCATCCTCATGTCGACTAAGGGTTGGGAGAGGTTTCAGACTCATCCGTGCCTTCCCAGAGTTACAGCAGTATTTGTCCATATAATAGTTGTGAATGGTGCTCACTTTTCTTCGTCCAAAAAGACACACCAAAAAACATCCAAATACCTCCATACTGCTCGTCTGTAATGTCCCTCTTGTATTGAAGCCCCGACATGAGAAATTGTTCAGAAAAAAATTAAATAAGTCTATATTTTAAGCTTGTTTGTAGCGGAAGCTCCCAGTGTCTCAGTCTCAAATCTCACATGATTTGCAATGACACGAAACCGGCAGAGCAGTGAACTGAGACACTGGGAGCTTATAGACTTAATTTTTTTCGGAACAACTTCTCATGTTGGGGCTTCAGTACAAGATGGACATTACAGACGAGCAGTGTGGAGGTATTTGGATGGTTTTTGGTGTGTCTTTTTGGACGAAGAAAAGTGAGCACCGTTTGTGACTGTCATATGGCAATGCAGTGCTGTGCGGACCCCCGCTGTAACTTCAAAGATGAGTCTGAAACTTAGTTGACATAAGGGGCGAGTAGAAAATGAGTGAAATTTGGGTAAACTATCACTTTTAGATACAAAACAGATTACTATGGTTAGGAGAAAATGCCAGAATTAACCTGTAGATGGACTAGTGTCAAGAGGAGGTTCGACTCTAGGAGCTGAGGAGAATTGACGAGACACACACAACTGAATTGCGAAGAGATTAGGTGTATTGACAAAATATATACACAGAAACTGAGTGAATTAATAATAATTCACTGAGTGAATTAATAATAATTAACAAAATAATTAAACAATAAAGGCCTTTGAGGGGAAAATATTTACAGAAGTTCAGTATGGTGATTCATAGTATACTATCAGGAATAATCACAGTTCTCCGGCCAGCTTTAAATTTAGCTGAGGTTAATCGACTCAGTTGGAACACACTCATTCAGATAACCTCATTGCACAATACATTTCCCAGTACCATATTCACTTAAATACTCAGTGATTAATAAATACCTTTAGTAAACAGGATTCAAGTATAGTAATATTGCACAGTCCCAGGAAATAAGGGTTACTGGTTACTTGAGTGAGGGGGAAACAGGCTAATTGGGGAAAGAAAAGTTCTACCACACCACCTGGTTATCAGCCAGGCTTACGGCCTGTGTGTGTCTTAGCTGCCATCTTTCCTTCAAGGTTCTGGGTAGCTCGCCATCCGTGTCAGTCGATCTCCACTTTAATTCATCATCATCATCATCACGATCACGATCAAGCCTGACCTGTTAGTGAACAAGTATCATCATCAATCATTCATCCATCTATGTGTTACACTCCTCCTGATTGAAACGACGCTGAAGTTAGCCTCCGATTCGGTACTTAAGGGGAAAGTTACGAGGAAATGAAGGTAACGTGCAGTGCGACTGTTTGTACACTGATTGTCTGTTTTTTGTGACACTTCTTGATGTAAAAACAGCTAAGACATTAACTTTGCCTGACACCCGCTATTGTATTTGTGAAACGTTTATTTTATTTGTGAAAATGCTAAAGGGGAGATTTCACCGTTTTTGTTTGATACTTACAGACCTCATTAAACCAGATCCAGATCAAAAACCACTGTACCCAGACTTCTCAAATGTGGACTAGATTCATCTACAGGCCCTTCAAACACAGTTTCTGATGTGTGAAACCTTTATTTTATTTGTGAAAATGCAATAAAGGCAGATGTCATCGTTTTCTCAGCATATAGACCACATTAGACCAGGGGCCGTATTCACAAAGCATTTTATCTTACCGCTAGGAGTGCTCCTAACTCGCGCTAAAAGTTTTTACGTAGGAGTTTTTTCTTAAAAGCTATTCACAAAGCCGCTGAGACCTACTCTTGCATTTCATTTCATTCCGAGGGAGAGTCTGGCCTCATCCCCATTCTAAGCGTTTGGACTGAAACCCTCAGAAGGCCGAGCCAATCAGCATCGCCCGCTGTGATTGACACAGCACGTTGGCCAATCAGGGACCGACTGGTGCAAAGCCCCGTCACTACACCAACTTGCTGATTGGCTGAATGGGGTTGTCTGTCAACGCTACTACCAAAGATATTAGACCGTCTTTGCTACTAGTCCCGCCCAGCTACCGCCCACCCCAAATGCTTGCAGGGGGGATGAGGCCAGACTCTCCCGAGAAATGAAATGAAATGCATTTCCGCGAGAGGCTGGTTTACGAGGCTAATCTAAAAAGCCCCGTCGCACATGACGGCAAGAAAAAAAAAAAAAAAAAAGGAAGCGGAGCGGTGGTGGCTGCGCGGGGGGGGGGGGGCACTCAACAACCAATCACCGTGTTGAGCGCCTCGAATTCGTGCATGAGAATTGACGTAATCCATAGCAACGGGGCGTCACCAGGGCGTCACTCTTACTTTGCTCTTAGTGATTTATCCTTAGTAAGAGTAGGTCTCAGTGGCTCCTAGCGGTAAGATAAAAGGCTTTGTGAATACGGCCCCAGGTCCTGCTCAATAACCGTCTAGGCATAGTAGTTTTTGATCAGGACCTGATCTAATGTGGCCTATATGCTGAGAAAACAGTGAAATGTGCCTTTATTGCAAATAGAATGAAGGTTTCACAGATCAGAAACTGTGTTATAATGAATGTTTAGCCTCTGTAGGAAAATCTAATCCAGATTTGAGAAGTCTAGGCATGATGGTTCAGGGTCCGACGTTAAGGTTTTTTCGTACTTGCCCTGTCGGGCAAGTACTTTTCAAATCTACTTGCCCCATCTAAATTCTTACTTGCCCTGCCTAGGTTTTTTTTTCTGGTTGTGTGGTGCATACTTTCGCTCATGACTTATATCTTACTAAAATCCTTCCTGTTGACTATACACAACACTACACAACACTTCTTTCTTCAGAAAGCAGTATTTATTAGGGCCGCGGGCAATCGCACCGGGCACTGGTCCCAACAGCTATGAAATAGCTGCAGGGACCAGTGCCCGGGCTTCGCCCGGGCACTACTGTTATTGTGTGGATTTTTTCTTATTATTAGTGTGAATGCTGGAAGCATTCACACTATTGTTATTCGGTTCGGCCATTTTCTGCCTTTCTTCGTCATGTAACTAGTCCTTCATACTTTGTGCTATTTCAACAATTCAAATATCAAAATGTTCAGCCTTTTCGGGACAGGTGTGCTATGTCTTTTCTCTTTTCAACTATTCATACTTTTTGCAATATTCAACTATTTCTGATTTTTTTTCCCCCATAGAGAATGCATTGGAACAGTCTTGAAACTCTTCAAATCTTCTTACTTCTTTCAGCCTTTAAAGCGTCCACATACTTTCAGCTAGAGACTTCATTCAAATTCTGAGCTGTAGACAAACTTCTAATGTATTCATCCTGTATTTACAACTTTTTCATAGCTTGTACCGTTTTTGAGATAAATCCTTTAAAAGCACATGAGGATTTCTGACAAATTTCACACTTTTCAATGAGTGTGTATGGGGTTGGGTCAGAGTGAGTGACATCATCGTTAGAGTGAGAGGGATCGAAAAAACATTCAGGATTTTTTCTGGATAAATTGCCAGCACGGCCACAAATTAAACTCTAGACACATGATTTCCTCACCGGTTTGTAGCCACACTTGTTGTGTCTCATTTAATGTGTTCAAAACAGCAGACAGACTTACAGAATTGTCTCTATGAGCCTAATTGTCCAGCTAGACCCGCTCCAGTGGCTCATCCACTTCAATAGAAAAGTAGGAGCTGATTTTTTTAGAAAAGCAGAAATGCCCCCTTTTCTACCTTGCGACCCTGAGAAAAGTTTTTGCCCTACAAACATTTAATGCACATCAATGTGCTCAGGAAGGTCTACTTGCCCAGATGGTCAGGAGGACCACATTCTGATAAGAGTTACGGTTCTCTTTTTATGGGCTGTTTTGTAAAGCTGCTCAGAGCACAAATCTCTCTGCTCTGCTCTGCTCTGTGTAGTGCAGTGGCCAGCTGTTGGGGCCAGCTCGTTATCAAAGTCTATTAATAGAACAGTGCAGGTGCAGCCTGGCCGCTCGTTAAGATGTTTTTAAACACAGCCCCACACACACACATGATAAACCAGACTGACAGAGGATGTCCACGCACAAACACAGGCATCACACTCACACAGACAGACACACACAGACACTCACACACAGTCACACATGCACGCATACACAAACACACAAACACACAAACACAACACTGTTCCACACAGTAAAATGTAAGCATGGTAGTCGCCATGGTAACTTCTGAGGGCAGGCTGCCACACAGGTGTAATCAATCAGATCATTAGGGAGAGAGGAGTTTTGTGGCGCTTAAAGGGATAGTTCACCCTAGAATGATATTTCGCTCATTATCTACTCACCCTCATGTTGACTAAGGGCTGGAAGAAGTTTCAGAGTCCTCCGTCCCTTCTCTGAGTTACAGGGGGTCTTGGAGTAGCAGTGCATGTCCATATAACGGTTGTAAAGGGACACCAGAGCTCTTCGTAAAAAAACACACACAAAAAAACATCCAAATACCTCCATGATGCTCGTATGTAATGTCCGTCTTGTGCTGAAGCCCCAAATTGCGTAATTGTCCCGAAAAAAATTAAATAAGTCTATATTTTAAGCTTGTTTGTAGCGGAAGCTTCTCGAAGCTCCTCTTCCTGGTCCGTCCAAATCTCGCGTGATTCGCAGTAACCGCACTGACGCCGGCGCAAATCACGCGAGATCATGGAGGTATTTGGATGTTTTTTTGTGTGTGTTTTTTTTTACGAAGAGCTCTGGTGTCCCTTTGCAACCGTTGCATTGAAATGCACTGCTACGCCGAGACCCCCTGTAACTCAGAGAAGGGACGGAGGACTCTGAGAATTCTTCCAGCCCTTAGTCAACATGAGGGTGAGTAGATAATGAGCGAAATATCATTCTAGGGTGAACTATCCCTTTAACAGTTTTACTTTCTGCACATGTACACGCAGACAGAGAGACCGTCAGACTCACACACACACACACACACACACACACAGGTTTTCAGCTCAAATTCATCAGGCTCTCAATTATTTTATACTTTTGATGTAAACATCTCCAACAATTTATATTTTTCTCATGAATTTAAGTTCAGACGTTTAGTCTTTCCAACTCTATAAATAGTAGTACAATTACAGGTGGAGCCTAGGACATAGGATGCAGCTTTTAACATGTGTCCTATCTATCTATCTATCTATCTATCTATCTATCTATCTATCTATCTATCTATCTATCTATCTATCTATCTATACCCCTCCCTATTTTTTAACCCCTCTGTCTCCTTTCTTTCTTTCTTTCTTTCTTTCTTTCTTTCTTTCTTTCTTTCTTCTACTCCTTCATTTGTATTTTACGTAACTTTTTATATCCTTCCCTCTCTATCCATCCATCCATCCATCCATCTACCTCTTTCTATCTATCATCCCCCTCTCTCTTTTTCTTCTTTCTTTCTTTCTTTCTTTCTTTCTTTCTTTCTTTCTTTCTTTCTTTCTTTCTTTCTTTCTTTCTTTCTCTCCATTTCTGTCTTTTTACTTCTTTGTTTGTTTGATTGTTTCTTTCTTTCTTTCTATTCCTTTTCTCTTCCTTTGTTTTTACTCCATTTCTTTCTTTCTTTCTTTCTTTCTTTCTTTCTTTCTTTCTTTCTTTCTTTCTTTCTTTCTTTCTTTCTTTCTTTCTTTCTTTCTTTCTTTCTTTCACTCCATTTCTGTCTTTTTACTTCTTTGTTTGTTTGATTCTTTCTTTCTTTCTACTCCTTTTCTCTTCCTTTGTTTTTACTCCATTTCTTTCTCTCTTTCTTTCTTTCTTTCTTTCTTTCTTTCTTTCTTTCTTTCTGTCCTTTTCTTTTTTCTCTCTTGTTTCAATCTTTCTTTCTTTCAACAATTTCTTCAGCTCATTCAGCATTGCTTCCAGCATTCACACCATTTCCATTCTTGGAAATGTTTTTTCTAGTTAGGGCCACGGGCAATCGCACCGGGCACTGGTCCCAACAGCTATGAAATAGCTGCAGGGACCAGTGCCCGGGCAAAGCCCGGGCACTACTGTTATTGTGTGGATTTTTTCTTCTTATTAGGGCCGCGGGCAATCGCCCCGGGCACTACTGTTATTGTGTGGATTTTTTCTTATTAGTGTGAATGCTGGAAGCATTCACACTATTGTTATTCGGTTCGGCCATTTTCTGCCTTTCTTTGTCATGTAACTAGTCCTTCATACTTTGTGCTATTTCAACAATTCAAATATCAAAATGTTCAGCCTTTTCGGGACAGGTGTGCTATGTCTTTTCTCTTTTCAACTATTCATACTTTTTGCAATATTCAACTATTTCTGATTTTTTTTTCCCCATAGAGAATGCATTGGAACAGTCTTGAAACTCTTCAAATCTTCTTACTTCTTTCAGCCTTTAAAGCGTCCACATACTTTCAGCTAGAGACTTCATTCAAATTCTGAGCTGTAGACAAACTTCTAATGTATTCATCCTGTATTTACAACTTTTTCATAGCTTGCACCGTTTTTGAGATAAATCCTTTAAAAGCACATGAGGATTTCTGACAAATTTCACACTTTTCAATGAGTGTGTATGGGGTTGGGTCAGAGTGAGTGACATCATCGTTAGAGTGAGAGGGATCGAAAAAACATTCAGGATTTTTTCTGGATAAATTGCCAGCACGGCCACAAATTAAACTCTAGACACATGATTTCCTCACCGGTTTGTAGCCACACTTGTTGTGTCTCATTTAATGTGCTCAAAACAGCAGACAGACTTACAGAATTGTCTCAGTGAGCCTAATTGTGCAGCTAGACCCACTCCAGTGGCTCATCCACTTCAATATAAAAGTAGGAGCTGATTTTTTTAGAAAAGCAGAAATGCCCCCCTTTTCTACCTTGCGACCCTGAGAAAAGTTTTTGCCCTACAAACATTTAATGCACATCAATGTGCTCAGGAAGGTCTGCTTGCCCAGATGGTCAGGAGGACCACATTCTAATAAGAGGTACGGTTCTCTTTTTCTGGGCTGTTTTGGGAAGCTGCTCAGAGCACAAATCTCTCTGCTCTGCTCTGCTCTGTGTGCAGTTGGTCCAGCTGTAGGGGCCAGCTCGTTATCAAAGTCTATAAATAGAACAAGTGCAGGTGCAGCCTGGCCGCTCGTTAAGATGTTTTTAAACACAGCCCCACACACACACATGATAAACCAGACTGACAGAGGATGTCCACGCACAAACACAGGCATCACACTCACACAGACAGACACACACAGACGCTCACACACAGTCACACACACACACATACACAAACAGACAAACACACAAACACAACACTGTTCCACACAGTAAAATGTAAGCATGGTAGTCGTCATGGCAACTTCTGAGGGCAGGCTGCCAATCAATCAGATCATTAGGGAGAGAGGAGTTTTGTGGCGCTTAACAGTTTTACTTTCTGCACATGTACACACAGACAGAGAGACCGTCAGACTCACACACACACACACACAGGTTTTCAGCTCAAATTCATCAGGCTCTCAATTATTTTATACTTTTGATGTAAACATCTCCAACAATTTATATTTTTCTCATGAATTTAAGTTCAGACGTTTAGTCTTTCCAATTCTATTAATGGTAGTACAATTACAGGTGGAGCCTAGGACATAGGATGCAGCTTTTAACATGTGTCCTATCTATCTATCTATCTATCTATCTATCTATCTATCTATCTATCTATCTATCTATCTATCTATCTATCTATCTATCTATCTATCTATCTATACCCCTCCCTATTTTTTAACCCCTCTGTCTCCTTTTTTTCTTTCTTTCTTTCTTTCTTTCTTTCTTTCTTTCTTCTACTCCTTCATTTGTATTTTACGTGACTTTTTATATCCTTCCCTCTCTATCCATCCATCCATCCATCCATCCATCCATCCATCCATCCATCCATCCATCCATCCATCTACCTCTTTCTATCTATCATCCCCCTCTCTCTTTTTCTTCTTTCTTTCTTTCTTTCTTTCTTTCTTTCTTTCTTTCTTTCTTTCTTTCTTTCTTTCTTTCTTTCTTTCACTCCATTTCTGTCTTTTTACTTCTTTGTTTGTTTGATTGTTTCTTTCTTTCTTTCTATTCCTTTTCTCTTCCTTTGTTTTTACTCCATTTCTTTCTTTCTTTCTTTCTTTCTTTCTTTCTTTCTTTCTTTCTTTCTTTCTTTCTTTCTTTCTTTCTTTCACTCCATTTCTGACTTTTTACTTCTTTGTTTGATTCTTTCTTTCTTTCTTTCTTTCTTTCTACTCCTTTTCTCTTCCTTTGTTTTTACTCCATTTCTTTCTTTCTTTCTTTCTTTCTTTCTTTCTTTCTTTCTTTCTTTCTTTCTTTCTTTCTTTCTTTCTTTCTTTCTTTCTTTCTTTCTTTCACTCCATTTCTGTCTTTTTACTTCTTTGTTTGTTTGATTGTTTCTTTCTTTCTATTCCTTTTCTCTTCCTTTGTTTTTACTCCATTTCTTTCTTTCTTTCTTTCTTTCTTTCTTTCTTTCTTTCTTTCTTTCTTTCTTTCTTTCTTTCTTTCTTTCACTCCATTTCTGTCTTTTTACTTCTTTGTTTGATTCTTTCTTTCTTTCTTTCTTTCTTCTCCTTTTCTCTTCCTTTGTTTTTACTCCATTTCTTTCTTTCTTTCTTTCTTTCACTCCATTTCTGTCTTTTTACTTCTTTGTTTGTTTGATTCTTTCTTTCTTTCTTTCTATCTTTCTTTCTTTCTTTCTTTCTTTCTTTCTTTCTGTCATTTTCTTTTTTCTCTCTTGTTTCAATCTTTCTTTCTTTCTTTCTTTCAACAATTTCTTCAGCTCATTCAGCATTGCTGGAAGCATTCACACCATTTCCATTCTTGGAAATGTTTTTTCTAGTTATTTTTCATCTTCCGGACGCTTTTTCGATTCGCATCTAGTCCTGCAACTCGAAGAGTTTCAGGACATATTATATATCAAAACGTGCGACTTGATCGGGATCGGTGTGCTATTACTTTTCTCAACAGTGTACGAATTATTCGCGACGTATGTCGCGAAAAACGACGCAAAATTTTGCATGTAAGTCAATGGGCCGGACGAAAAAAAAAGAGCGAAAAAGACCAATCATTGGAATTTAACAAACGTCTACTGCTCAGGCATACTTTCACCTAGAGACTCCATTTAAACTTTAAACAGTAGACACAAGTCTTGTGTATTGTCGTATTACTCCACGTTTTGATAGGTCATATAGTTTTTGATCAATCCCTGATCAATGACCATGATCATTTTTGGAGAAATTATGAGATTATAATGGGTGTGTATTGCATGGAATGTTCGTGTCAGAGTGCGTGACATCATCGGTTAGAGTGGGAGAGAGTGAAGAAACATTCTGTATTTTTTCTGGATAAACTGTCAGCACGGCCACAATTTACACTCTACAGACATCATTTTTTCAGAATTTGTAAGACAAACTTGTTATCTCTCATGTCATGTGCTCAAAATATCAGAGAGACTTACAGAATTGACAGAATCAGCCTCTGAGTGCGGCCACGTCTGTCTCTGCTCCTCATTGAGTCCAATACAAATATTTTCTGAGAGAAGCCGAACGGCCTGATGTTTTAAAACTGCCAGCGTCGCCAAAATATTTACTGTAGAAACACCAAATCGTACCGAAATTTTCAGTAAGTCCTTAGAGCAACGTTAATCTGTGTTTTGTTCTGATAGGAGTTACCGTTTTCTCACCCTAAGCCTAATTGTGAGACCGGTGCAGAGGCAGAAAATGGCTCTTTTTCTCCACGTTTCTGTCTGTCTCAGCCTGCGGGGGCCCCTATCGCCGTGGTAACCTCTTTGATCCTCAGGCCAGAGCTCGTTAACTTCATAAACAATCCACCTGGCGCTCGTTTAAATGTTTATAAACAGAGACACAGCTAAATCAGACTGACACAGGATGCAGCTACTAACTAACTATGTGTCAAGTCAGTCACACACACACAGACTCTAGAACCAGCTTCATGTGATTACAGTTACACACACACACACACACACACACACACACACACACACACACACACACACACACACACACACACACAGACTCTAGAGCCAGCTTCATGTGATTACAGTCACACACACACACACACACACACAAACACACACACACCTTCATGTGATTAAAACACAGTTAACGTGCAACAGAATTTAAACTTAAACCATGATTTAATCTGGTTTTAAAGTTAAACCTTGTTGGTGTCACACACACACACACACACACACACACACACACACACACACACACACACACACACACACACACACACACACACACACACAGTTAACCTAATGTGATTACAGCTCCTCCATATCAGTGCTTATAGAAAGATGATCATGTGTCTGTCTGATCAGCTCTGTCTTGACCTTAAGATCGTGGGTTTGATTCCCATGTTGACAGAGATGGCAAAATCGGCAGTAGCCCCGCGGCCCATTCAAAATTTCCCGAGAGGAAATTTTCTAGTTAGTGTGAATGCGGAAGCATTCACACTATTGTTATTCAAATCTTATTAGTGTGACTGCTGAAGCAGTCACACTATTGTTCTTCTGTTTGGCCATTTTCTTCCGCCTTTTTACGGTCTTCTTCTAGTCCTTCATACTTTGTGCTATTTCAACAATTCATATATCAAAACGTGCAGCTTTTTTTGAACTTTATCGGCATTACTTTTCTCTTTTTAACTATTTATACTTTTTAAAATATTTAACTTTTTCACAAAAAATCTCACATTCATCAAAGTCTCAACCTCTCTTCTTCACAACTCCACTGTAGTGTAGGGGTTATGGTAACTGCTTGCCAACCCGAAGGTCACTGGTTCAAATCCAAGGGAAGAACTCTTGTTATGTTATGTTGAATTCTGCTCTCCTCCCCCGCCTTCAATTGGTTACAGGTGTTTGTTATCTCCTTGATTACTCGTACCAGTTTGCAGCACATCATCACATTACAATGAATGACAACAGTCTTGAAAGCAGTGTGCTCTCTGTAGCCGAGTGGCAGAGTAAAGGTTTAGTGATCATATGGTCATGGGTACGATTCCTGCCTCAGTCTTTTCACTTCATTGCTTGACTTTTGATTCCAATTATTCAGCTGTCATTGGACAGTCTTTGATTCCTCATAGTATAAAGCTCATTGTAACTCAGGTTCTCTGTGGCCATATGGTTAGTGCTCAGCCTGAAATTCACAGACATTTTCATTCTAAGTCATTCAAGCTTGACTCTCAAGCTTTCTTGATGTTGACAGTGTGCAGATCATTAACAGACAACAGTCTCTGCAACTGTGTGTGCACCGTGGCCTAGAGGCAGAGTGGAAGTCTAATGACCATGAGGTTGTGGGTTCAATTCCGACCTTGGTCAAACATTTGTATGGTGATCACTGCTTGCAGTATTTGCTAATTCTGCAACAGCGTTCAGTTGCTATCAGCAGTCACACCATTTCCATTCTTGGAAATGCTTTTTCTAGTTCTCTTTTTTTATTAGTGTGACTGCTGAAGCAGTCACACTATTGTTCTTCTGTTTGGCCATTTTCTTCCGCCTTTTTACGGTCTTCTTCTAGTCCTTCATACTTTGTGCTATTTCAACAATTCATATATCAAAACGTGCAGCTTTTTTTGAACTTTATCGGCATTACTTTTCTCTTTTTAACTATTTATACTTTTTCAAATATTTAACTTTTTCACAAAAAATCTCACATTCATCAAAGTCTCAACCTCTCTTCTTCACAACTCCACTGTAGTGTAGTGGTTAGGGTAACTGCTTGCCAACCCTAAGGTCACTGGTTCGAATCCAAGGGAAGAACTCTTGTTATGTTATGTTGAATTCTGCTCTCCTCCCCCGCCTTCAATTGGTTACAGGTGTTTGTTATCTCCTTGATTACTCATACCAGTTTGCAGCACATCATCACATTACAATGAATGACAACAGTTTTGAAAGCAGTGTGCTCTCTGTAGCCGAGTGGCAGAGTAAAGGTTTAGTGATCATATGGTCATGGGTTCGATTCCTGCCTCAGTCTTTTCACTTCATTGCTTGACTTTTGATTCCAATTATTCAGCTGTCATTGGACAGTCTTTGATTCCTCATAGTATAAAGCTCATTGTAACTCAGGTTCTCTGTGGCCATATGGTTAGTGCTCAGCCTGAAATTCACAGACATTTTCATTCTAAGTCATTCAAGCTTGACTCTCAAGCTTTCTTGATGTTGACAGTGTGCAGATCATTAACAGACAACAGTCTCTGCAACTGTGTGTGCACTGTGGCCTAGAGGCAGAGTGGAAGTCTAATGACCATGAGGATGTGGGTTCGAATCCGACCTTGGTCAAACATTTGTATGGTGATCACTGCTTGCACTATTTGCTAATTCTGCAACAGCGTTCAGTTGCTGTCAGCAGTCACACCATTTCCATTCTTGGAAATGCTTTTTCTAGTTCTTACTACTTTCCTCCTTTTTACGGTCTTTAACTAGTCCTTCATACTTTGTGCGACTTCAACAATTCATATATCAAAACGTGCAGCTTTTTTTGAACTTTATCGGCATTACTTTTCTCTTTTTAACTATTTATACTTTTTAAAATATTTAACTTTTTCTGCAATTTTTTTCCCATAGGAATGCATTGAAAACATCTTCAAACTTTTAAAATCTTCTTACTACTTTGAACCTCTAAAACTTCAGCATACTTTCTCCCACAGACTCCATTTCACTTTTAAACTGTAGACAAACTTTTAATCTATTCACATATTACTCAGCTTATTGATATCTTCAACAGTTTTTAGGTATTTGGCTGTTTTAAAATCATTAAAATTTTCGACAAAATCCAACTTTATAATGGTTGTGTATTGCGTTTAACGAGCAGGGCTTAGAGTGAGTGACATCATCATTAGAGTGAGAGGGATCGAAAAAACATTCAGGATTTTTTCTGGATAAATTGCCAGCACGGCCACAAATTAAACTCTAGACACATGATTTCCTCACCGGTTTGTAGCCACACTTGTCGTCTCTCATCTGATGTGCTGAAAACAGCAGACAGACTTACAGAATTGTCTCAGTGAGCCTAATTGTCCAGCTAGACCCGCTCCAGTGGCTCATCCACTTCAATATAAAAGTAGGAGCTGATTTTTTTAGAAAAGCAGAAATGCCCCCCTTTTCTACCCTGCGACGGCAAGAAAAGTTTTTGCCCTACAAACATTTAATTCACATCAATGTGCTCAGGAAGGTCTCCTTGCCCAGTAGTCATGACCACATTCTGATAAGAGATTTACGGTTCTCTTTTTATGGGCTGTTTTGGGAAGCTGCACAGAGCTCAAATCTCTCTGCTCTGCTCTGCTCTGTGTGCAGTTGGTCCAGCTGTTGGGGCCAGCTCGTTATCAAAGTCTATTAATAGAACAGGTCAGGTGCAGCCTGGCCGCTCGTTAAGATGTTTTTAAACACAGCCCCACACACACACATGATAAACCAGACTGACAGAGGATGTCCACGCACAAACACAGGCATCACACTCACACAGACAGACACACACAGACACTCACACACAGTCACACATGCACACATACACAAACAGACAAACACACAAACACAACACTGTTCCACACAGTATAATGTAAGCAGTTAGTTGAGTCGCCATGGTAACTTCTGAGGGCAGGCTGCCACGCAGGTGTAATCAATCAGATCATTAGGGAGAGAGGAGTTCTGTGGCGCTTAACAGTTTTACTTTCTGCACATGTACACGCAGGCAGAGAGACCGTCAGACTCACACACCCAGACACACACACAGGTTTTCAGCTCAAATTCATCAGCCTCTCAATTATTTACAGGTGGAGCCTGGGATATAGGATGCAGCTTTTAACATGTGTCAAATCTATCTATCTATCTATCTATCTATCTATCTGTAGGTTCCTAATCAATGAAGCCATGAGCTTGACGCTCTCCTCCCTCGTAACATCCACTTCAAAGGCAAAAAAACTCCACACGTTCTTTCGTTCCTTTTCATAGTTTACTCCAAAAATAAAGCAAGATACAATCCAGCATGATGAAAATAAAAAAGGCCAGAGCAAAATATCTAGAAAATGCTGAGTAAATGCAGAGGTAAAGGCAGAGGTAAAGGCAGAGAGGTAAAGGCAGAGGTAAAAAAAAAACTGTGTGGCTCCACTCCATGACGACTGACCTGACTGACTGCTTCACGTGAATCACGCACACACGTATCAATCCGCATTAAAGGTTACATGCGCAATTTTTAACCTCTAAACATCCACACATTTTTAAGTGAAATGAATTAAATAGTAACTTATTAATATTAACTGTTCACCTGTAAATAATGTAAATAACCTATTTTTATCATAATTAACAACAACCTCTTTTTAGATGTAAACTTAAATTATTATCCAAATACTAATCAACTAAAAATAGCATTTAGGCTCCTATAGGCTCCTATACTATCTATCTATCTATCTATCTATCTATCTATCTATCTATCTATCTATCTATCTATCTATCTATCTATCTATCTATCTATCTATCTATCTATCTATCTATCTATCTATCTATCTATCTATCTCTTCAAACCCTTTGTCTCTTTTTTCACTTTCTTTCCTTCTTTTACTCCTTCATTTGTATTTTACATAACTTATTTCTATATTTCCCTCTCCATCCATCCATCCATCCATCCATCCATCCATCTACTTCGTTCTATCATCCCCCTCTCTCTTTTTCTTCTTTCTTTCTTTCTTTCTTTCTTTCTTTCTTTCTTTCTTTCTTTCTTTCTTTTACCCCATTTCTTTTTACTTCTTTGTTTCTTTCTACTCCTTTTCTCTTTCTTTGTTTCTACCCCATTTCTTTCTTTCTTTCTTTCTACCGCTCTCCGTATATCTCTCTCTTTCATTTATCCACCCCAATTTCTTTCCTTCTTTCTTACTACCCCTCTGTCTCTTTCATTCATTCTCTATTCTCTTTATCTTCTATCTTTCTGTTTTTTTTCCTTTGTCTTTCTCTATCTACCCGTCTCTCTGTGTCTTTTTCTTTCTTTCTTTCTTTCTTTCTTTCTTTCTTTCTTTCTTTCTTTCTTTCTTTCTTTCTTTCTTTCTTTCTTTCTCCCTCCATCTACCCTTCCCATTTTCTTTCTTTCCTTCTGTCCTTTTCTTTTTTCTCTCTTGTTCCAACCTTTTTCTTTCTTTCTTTCTTTCTTTCTTTCTTTCTTTCTTTCTTTCTTTCTTTCTTTCTTTCTTTCTTTCTTTCTTTCTTTCTTTCTTTCTTTCTTTCTACCGCTCTCTGTATATATCTCTCTTTCATTTATCCACCCCAATTTCTTTACTTCTTTCTTACTACCCCTCTGTCTCTTTCATTCATTCTCTATTCTCTTTATCTTCTATTATTCTGTTTTTCTTACCTTTTTCTTTCTCTATCTACCCTTCTCTCTGTGTCTTTTTCTTTCTTTCTGTCCTTTTGTTCTTTCTTTCTTTCTTTCTCCATCTACCCTTCCGATTTTCTTTCTTTCCTTCTGTCCTTTTCTTTTTTCTCTCTTCTTTCTTTCTTTCTTTCTTTCTTTCTTTCTTTCTTTCTTTCTTTCTTTCTTTCTTTCTTTCTTTCTTTCTTCAGCTCATTTAGCATTGTTTCAACAATTTCTTCAGCATTCACACCATTTCCATTCTTGGAAATGTTTTTTCTAGTTAGTGTGACTGCTGAAGCAGTCACACTATTGTTCTTCTGTTTGGCCATTTTCTTCCGCCTTTTTACGGTCTTCTTCTAGTCCTTCATACTTTGTGCTATTTCAACAATTCATATATCAAAACGTGCAGCTTTTTTTGAACTTTATCGGCATTACTTTTCTCTTTTTAACTATTTATACTTTTTCAAATATTTAACTTTTTCACAAAAAATCTCACATTCATCAAAGTCTCAACCTGTCTTCTTGATAACTCCACTGTAGTGTAGTGGGTAGGGTAACTGCTTGCCAACCCTAAGGTCACTGGTTCGAATCCAAGGGAAGAACTCTTGTTATGTTATGTTGAATTCTGCTCTCCTCCCCCGCCTTCAATTGGTTACAGGTGTTTGTTATCTCCTTGATTACTCATACCAGTTTGCAGCACATCATCACATTACAATGAATGACAACAGTTTTGAAAGCAGTGTGCTCTCTGTAGCCGAGTGGCAGAGTAAAGGTTTAGTGATCATATGGTCATGGGTTCGATTCCTGCCTCAGTCTTTTCACTTCATTGCTTGACTTTTGATTCCAATTATTCAGCTGTCATTGGACAGTCTTTGATTCCTCATAGTATAAAGCTCATTGTAACTCAGGTTCTCTGTGGCCATATGGTTAGTGCTCAGCCTGAAATTCACAGACATTTTCATTCTAAGTCATTCAAGCTTGACTCTCAAGCTTTCTTGATGTTGACAGTGTGCAGATCATTAACAGACAACAGTCTCTGCAGCTGTGTGTGCACCGTGGCCTAGAGGCAGAGTGGAAGTCTAATGACCATGAGGATGTGGGTTCGATTCTGACCTTGGTCAAACATTTGTATGGTGATCACAGCTTGCACTATTTGCTAATTCTGCAACAGCGTTCAGTTGCTGTCAGCAGTCACACCATTTCCATTCTTGGAAATGCTTTTTCTAGTTAGTGTGACTGCTGAAGCAGTCACACTATTGTTCTTCTGTTTGGCCATTTTCTTCCGCCTTTTTACGGTCTTCTTCTAGTCCTTCATACTTTGTGCTATTTCAACAATTCATATATCAAAACGTGCAGCTTTTTTTGAACTTTATCGGCATTACTTTTCTCTTTTTAACTATTTATACTTTTTCAAATATTTAACTTTTTCACAAAAAATCTCACATTCATCAAAGTCTCAACCTCTCTTCTTCACAACTCCACTGTAGTGTAGGGGTTAGGGTGGATGTTTGCCAACCCTAAGGTCACTGGTTCGAATCCAAGGGAAGAACTCTTGTTATGTTATGTTGAATTCTGCTCTCCTCCCCCGCCTTCAATTGGTTACAGGTGTTTGTTATCTCCTTGATTACTCGTACCAGTTTGCAGCACATCATCACATTACAATGAATGACAACAAGTTTGAAAGCAGTGTGCTCTCTGTAGCCGAGTGGCAGAGTAAAGGTTTAGTGATCATATGGTCATGGGTTCTATTCCTGCCTCAGTCTTTTCACTTCATTGCTTGACTTTTGATTCCAATTATTCAGCTGTCATTGGACAGTCTTTGATTCCTCATAGTATAAAGCTCATTGTAACTCAGGTTCTCTGTGGCCATATGGTTAGTGCTCAGCCTGAAATTCACAGACATTTTCATTCTAAGTCATTCAAGCTTGACTCTCAAGCTTTCTTGATGTTGACAGTGTGCAGATCATTAACAGACAACAGTCTCTGCAACTGTGTGTGCACCGTGGCCTAGAGGCAGAGTGGAAGTCTAATAACCATGAGGATGTGGGTTCGATTCTGACCTTGGTCAAACATTTGTATGGTGATCACAGCTTGCACTATTTGCTAATTCTGCAACAGCGTTCAGTTGCTGTCAGCAGTCACACCATTTCCATTCTTGGAAATGCTTTTTCTAGTTAGTGTGACTGCTGAAGCAGTCACACTATTGTTCTTCTGTTTGGCCATTTTCTTCCGCCTTTTTACGGTCTTCTTCTAGTCCTTCATACTTTGTGCTATTTCAACAATTCATATATCAAAACGTGCAGCTTCTTTTGAACTTTATCGGCATTACTTTTCTCTTTTTAACTATTTATACTTTTTCAAATATTTAACTTTTTCTGATTTTTTTCAGCTTTATAATGTGTGTGTGTTGCGTCTAACGAGCAGAGCCAGAGTGGTGTCAGAGTGGAGAGAGGCAAAAAAACATTCTAGAGTTTTTCTGGCTAAACTGTCAGCATGGCCACAAATTAAACTCTAGACAAATTATTTTCTCCAGTTTTGTAGCCACACTTGTCTTCTGGCTAAAATTCTGGTCAAAAATGCAAAGAGACTTAGATAATAATTTTAAATATTTTTTAAATGCAGCCAGGGAGCTCTCTGCTCTCATTAAGCTCAATGCATTTTTTTCACATCAGCAGGAGAAGGAGCTCAACTTTGTAACTTGCTGTTAAGTGCTTTTTAATTCATTTTAATTCACCAAAAAATAGTCACAGGTCACAAAAAAGTCCTCTTCTTACTTGGTGTGGCTAATTTATATTAATTTATTTTTGTTTTAAGCATGATTGAAAAATCTCACATTCATCAAAGTCTCAACCTCTCTTCTTGACAACTCCTCTGTAGTGTAGGGGTTAGGGTAACTGCCTGCCAACCCCAAGGTCACTGGTTCGAATCCAAGGGAAGAATTCTTGTTATGTTATGTTGAATTCTGCTCTCCTCCCCCGCCTTCAATTGGTTACAGGTGTTTGTTATCTCCTTGATTACTCGTACCAGTTTGCAGCACATCATCACATTACAATGAATGACAACAGTCTTGAAAGCAGTGTGCTCTCTGTAGCCGAGTGGCAGAGTAAAGGTTTAGTGATCATATGGTCACGGGTTCGATTCCTGCCTCAGTCATTTCACATCATTGCTTGACTTTTGATTCCAATTATTCAGCTGTCATTGGACAGTCTTTGATTCCTCATAGTATAAAGCTCATTGTAACTCAGGTTCTCTGTGGCCATATGGTTAGTGTGTTAGGTGTTGTTCTATTTCAACAATTCATATATCAAAACGTGCAGCTTTTTTTGAACTTTATCGGCGTTACTTTTCTCTTTTTAACTATTTATACTTTTTAAAATATTTAACTTTTTCTGCAAATTAAACTCTAGACAAATTATTTTCTCCAGTTTTGTAGCCACACTTGTCTTCTGGCTAAAATTCTGGTCAAAAATGCAAAGAGACTTAGATAATAATTTTAAATATTTTTTAAATGCAGCCAGGGAGCTCTCTGCTCTCATTCAGCCCAATGCTGAGAATTCTCCACAACTCTGTCTGAAACATGCTTATGTCTGTGCTCTCTGTGGCGAAGTGGCAGAGTAAAGGTTTATTGATCATGAGGTCATGGGTTCGATTCCTTACTTTTTTTTTTAAGCAGAAGCCAGTGATCCTCTTATCTAAGGTTTTCTTTACCCCTCACATACTGTCTCTGTCTGTAGCCTAGTGGTTAGCTTGCTGGTCTGGAGACCTGAAGGTTGCTGGTTCAAGTCTTGCCTCAACAACAATTATAGTGAATTATTTTCCCAGTTGTCCTCTGTTGACTTCTGATAACTTGCTTCATGTTGAAACTGCTGCTCTCAGCCTGAAATTCACAGAAATTTTCATTCTAAGTCATTCAAGCTTGACTCTCAAGCTTTCTTGATGTTGACAGTGTGCAGATCATTAACAGACAACAGTCTCTGCAACTGTGTGTACACCGTGGCCTAGAGGCAGAGTGGAAGTCTAATGACCATGAGGTTGTGGGTTCGATTCCGACCTTGGTCAAACATTTGTATGGTGATCACTGCTTGCACTATTTGCTAATTCTGCAACAGCGTTCAGTTGCTATCAGCAGTCACACCATTTCCATTCTTGGAAATGCTTTTTCTAGTTAGTGTGAATGCTGGAAGCATTCACACTATTGTTATTCGGTTCGGCCATTTTCTGCCTTTCTTTGTCATGTAACTAGTCCTTCATACTTTGTGCTATTTCAACAATTCAAATATCAAAATGTTCAGCCTTTTCGGGACAGGTGTGCTATGTCTTTTCTCTTTTCAACTATTCATACTTTTTGCAATATTCAACTATTTCTGATTTTTTTTTCCCCATAGAGAATGCATTGGAACAGTCTTGAAACTCTTCAAATCTTCTTACTTCTTTCAGCCTTTAAAGCGTCCACATACTTTCAGCTAGAGACTTCATTCAAATTCTGAGCTGTAGACAAACTTCTAATGTATTCATCCTGTATGTACAACTTTTTCATAGCTTGTACCGTTTTTGAGATAAATCCTTTAAAAGCACATGAGGATTTCTGACAAATTTCACACTTTTCAATGAGTGTGTATGGGGTTGGGTCAGAGTGAGTGACATCATCGTTAGAGTGAGAGGGATCGAAAAAACATTCAGGATTTTTTCTGGATAAATTGCCAGCACGGCCACAAATTAAACTCTAGACACATGATTTCCTCACCGGTTTGTAGCCACACTTGTCGTGTCTCATTTAATGTGCTCAAAACAGCAGACAGACTTACAGAATTGTCTCAGTGAGCCTAATTGTCCAGCTAGACCCGCTCCAGTGGCTCATCCACTTCAATAGAAAAGTAGGAGCTGATTTTTTTAGAAAAGCAGAAATGCCCCCCTTTTCTACCTTGCGACCCTGAGAAAAGTTTTTGCCCTACAAACATTTAATGCACATCAATGTGCTCAGGAAGGTCTGCTTGCCCCGATGGTCAGGACAGCACATTCTGATAAGAGGTACGGTTCTCTTTTTATGGGCTGTTTTCGGAAGCTGCTCAGAGCACAAATCTCTCTGCTCTGCTCTGCTCTGTGTGCAGTTGGTCCAGCTGTAGGGGCCAGCTCGTTATCAAAGTCTATAAATAGAACAAGTGCAGGTGCAGCCTGGCCGCTCGTTAAGATGTTTTTAAACACAGCCCCACACACACACATGATAAACCAGACTGCCAGAGGATGTCCACGCACAAACACAGGCATCACACTCACACAGACAGACACACACAGACACTCACACACAGTCTCACACACACATACACATACACAAACAGACAAACACACAAACACAACACTGTTCCACACAGTAAAATGTAAGCATGGTAGTCGCCATGGTAACTTCTGAGGGCAGGCTGCCAATCAATCAGATCATTAGGGAGAGAGGAGTTTTGTGGCGCTTAACAGTTTTACTTTCTGCACATATACACGCAGACAGAGAGACCGTCAGACTCACACACCCAGACACACACACACACACACACACAGGTTTTCAGCTCAAATTCATCAGGCTCTCAATTATTTTATACTTTTGATGTAAACATCTCCAACAATTTATATTTTTCTCATGAATTTAAGTTCAGACGTTTAGTCTTTCCAACTCTATTAAAGGGATAGTTCAACATTTTGGCAAATTGGCCCATTGCCATAATCGCTATAGTCATAGCAGTAGGTTCGTTACCTTTAATTGTAGGTGTAAGCTATTTTCAGTACGGCGGAGCGCAGCAGCTGGCTGCTCAGAGCTACGCTATGGAGGCTAACGGAATTTCTTGGTTTCCCTCATTAAACTCATCAAATTCAACATCCCAAAACTCCACAGCGCTTTTGTAGACAAGTTGTGACCTGCACAACCACCACGCTATGAGATAATGACGGAACGATACGAAACGGAGCCGTTTTCGAGGTAAATACAGGGTAAATATGGAGACTGCTTGCTGAAAAACTGTCCCTGAACGCAACGCGCATCAGCGGTTTTGTATGTATTTACCTCGAAAACAGCTCCGTTTCGTATCGTTCCGTCATTATCTCATAGCGTGGTGGTTGTGCAGCTCACAACTTGTCTACAAAAGCGCTGTGGAGTTTTGGGATTTTGTATTTGATGAGTTTAATGAGGGAAACCAAGAAATTCCGTTAGCCTCCATAGCGTAGCTCTGAGCAGCCAGCTGCTGCGCTCCGCCGTACTGAAAATAGCTTACACCTACAATTAAAGGTAATGAACCTACTGCTATGACTATAGCGATTATGGCAATGGGCCAATTTGCCAAAATGTTGAACTATCCCTTTAATAGTAGTACAATTACAGGTGGAGCCAGGACATAGGATGCAGCTTTTAACATGTGTCCTATCTATCTATCTATCTATCTATCTATCTATCTATCTATCTATCTATCTATCTATCTATCTATCTATCTATCTATCTATACCCCTCCCTATTTTTTAACCCCTCTGTCTCCTTTTTTTCTTTCTTTCTTTCTTTCTTTCTTTCTTTCTTTCTTTCTTTCTTTCTTTCTTTCTTTCTTCTACTCCTTCATTTGTATTTTACGTAACTTTTTATATCCTTCCCTCTCTATCCATCCATCCATCCATCCATCCATCCATCCATCCATCTACCTCTTTCTATCTATCATCCCCCTCTCTTTTTCTTCTTTCTTTCTTTCTTTCTTTCTTTCTTTCTTTCTTTCTTTCTTTCTTTCTTTCACTCAATTTCTGTCTTTTTACTTCTTTGTTTGTTTGATTGTTTCTTTCTTTCTTTCTATTCCTTTTCTCTTCCTTTGTTTTTACTCCATTTCTTTTTTTCTTTCTTTCTTTCTTTCTTTCTTTCTTTCTTTCACTCCATTTCTGTCTTTTTACTTCTTTGTTTGTTTGATTCTTTCTTTCTTTCTTTCTTTCTTTCTTTCTTTCTTTCTTTCTTTCTTTCTTTCTTTCTTTCTTTCTTTCTACTCCTTTTCTCTTCCTTTGTTTTTACTCCATTTCTTTCTTTCTTTCTTTCTTTCTTTCTTTCTTTCTTTCTTTCTTTCACTCCATTTCTGTCTTTTTACTTCTTTGTTTGTTTGATTCTTTCTTTCTTTCTTTCTTTCTTTCTTTCTGTCCTTTTCTTTTTTCTCTCTTGTTTCAATCTTTCTTTCTTTCTTTCTTTCTTTCTTTCAACAATTTCTTCAGCTCATTCAGCATTGCTTCCAGCATTCACACCATTTCCATTCTTGGAAATGTTTTTTCTAGTTCTCCTTCATCTTCCGGACGATTTTCGATTCGCTACTAGTCCTGCAACTCTTCGAGTTGCAGGACATATTATATATCAAAACGTGCGTCCTGATCGGGATTGCTGTGCTATTACTTTTCTCAACAGTTTACGAATTTTTCGCGACGTAGTCGCGAAAAACTGCGCAAAAATTTTGCATGTAAGTCAATGGGACGGGCGAAAAAAAAAGACCGAAAAAGACCAATCATTGGAGTTTAACAAAAGTCTACTGCTCAGGCATACTTTCACCTAGAGACTCCATTTAAACTTTAAACAGTAGACACAAGTCTTGTGTATTGTCGTATTACTCCACGTTTTGATAGGTCATATAGTTTTTGATCAATCCCTGATCAATGACCATGATCATTTTTGGAGAAATTATGAGTTTATAATGGGTGTGTATTGCATGGAATGTTCGTGTCAGAGTGCGTGACATCATCGGTTAGAGTGGGAGAGAGTGAAGAAACATTCTGTATTTTTTCTGGATAAATTGCCACCACGGCCACAATTTACACTCTACAGACATAATTTTTTCAGAATTTGTAAGACAAACTTGTTATCTCTCATGTCATGTGCTCAAAATATCAGAGAGACTTACAGAACTTACAGAATCAGCCTCTGAGTGCGGCCACGTCTGTCCCTGCTCCTCATTGAGTCCAATACAAATATTTTCTGAGAGGAGCAGAACGGCCTGATGTTTTAAAACTGCCAGCGTCGCCAAAATATTTACTGTAGAAACACCAAATCGTACCGAAATTTTCAGTAAGTCCTTAGAGCAACATTGATCTGTGTTTTGTTCTGATAGGAGTTACCGTTTTGTCATGCTAAGCCTAATTGTGAGGCCGGTTTAGAGGCAGAAAATGGCTGTTTTTCTCCACGTTTCTGTCTGTCTCAGCCTGCGGGGGCCCCTATCGCCGTGGTAACCTCTTTGATCCTCAGGCCAGGGCTCGTTAACTTCATAAACAATCCACCTGGCGCTCGTTTAAATGTTTATAAACACAGACACAGCTAAATCAGACTGACACAGGATGCAGCTACTAACTAACTATGTGACAAGTCAGTCACACACACACACACAGACTCTAGAGCCAGCTTCATGTGATTACAGTCACACACACACACACACACACACACACACACACACACACACACACACACACACACACACACACACACACACACACACACACACACACACACACACACACACACACACACACACACACACACACACACACACACACACACACACACAGGTAACCTAATGTGGTTACAGCTCCTCCATATCAGTGCTTATAGAAAGATGATCATGTGTCTGTCTGATCAGCTCTGTCTTGACCTTAAGATCGTGGGTTTGATTCCCATGTTGACAGAGATGGCACAACCCGCAGTAGCTCCCGTGGCCCATTCAAAATTTCCCGAGAGGAAATTTTCTAGTTAGTGTGAATGCTGGAAGCATTCACACTATTGTTATTCGGTTCGGCCATTTTCTGCCTTTCTTCGTCATGTAACTAGTCCTTCATACTTTGTGCTATTTCAACAATTCAAATATCAAAATGTTCAGCCTTTTCGGGACAGGTGTGCTATGTCTTTTCTCTTTTCAACTATTCATACTTTTTGCAATATTCAACTATTTCTGATTTTTTTTTCCCCATAGAGAATGCATTGGAACAGTCTTGAAACTCTTCAAATCTTCTTACTTCTTTCAGCCTTTAAAGCGTCCACATACTTTCAGCTAGAGACTTCATTCAAATCCTGAGCTGTAGACAAACTTCTAATGTATTCATCCTGTATTTACAACTTTTTCATAGCTTGTACCGTTTTTGAGATAAATCCTTTAAAAGCACATGAGGATTTCTGACAAATTTCACACTTTTCAATGAGTGTGTATGGGGTTGGGTCAGAGTGAGTGACATCATCGTTAGAGTGAGAGGGATCGAAAAAACATTCAGGATTTTTTCTGGATAAATTGCCAGCACGGCCACAAATTAAACTCTAGACACATGATTTCCTCACTGGTTTGTAGCCACACTTGTCGTGTCTCATCTGATGTGCTCAAAACAGCAGACACACTTACAGAATTGTCTCTATGAGCCCAATTGTCCAGCTAGACCCGCTCCAGTGGCTCATCCACTTCAATATAAAAGTAGGAGCTGATTTTTTTAGAAAAGCAGAAATGCCCCCCTTTTCTACCTTGCGACCCTGAGAAAAGTTTTTGCCCTACAAACATTTAATGCACATCAATGTGCTCAGGAAGGTCTCCTTGCCCCAGTAGTCACATGGCCACATTCTGATCAGAGGTACGGTTCTCTTTTTCTGGGCTGTTTTCAGAAGCTGCACTGAGCTCAAATCTCTCTGCTCTGCTCTGCTCTGCTCTGCTCTGTGTGCAGTTGGTCCAGCTGTTGGGGCCAGCTCGTTATCAAAGTCTATAAATAGAACAAGTGCAGGTGCAGCCTGGCCGCTCGTTAAGATGTTTTTAAACACAGCCCCACACACACACATGATAAACCAGACTGACAGAGGATGTCCACGCACAAACACAGGTATCACACTCACACACAGTCACACATGCACGCATACACAAACAAACAATTCCATTCCATTCTTCATTCTTCCATTCTTAGATAATAATTTAAAATATTTTTTAAATGCAGCCAGGGAGCTCTCTGCTCTGCAGCAGGAGAAGGAGCTCAACTTTGTAACTTGCTGTTAAGTGCTTTTTAATTCATTTTAATTCACCAAAAAATAGTCACAGGTCACAAAAAAGTCCTCTTCTTGCTTGGTGTGGCTAATTTCTGCACTTTCCTTACTTTTTTTTTAAGCATCATTGAAAAATCTCACATTCATCAAAGTCTCAACCTCTTTTGCACAACACCACTGTAGTGTAGGGGTTAGGGTGGCCGTTTGCCAACCCCAAGGTCACTGGTTTGAATCCAAGGGAAGAACTCTTGTTATGTTATGTTGAATTCTGCTCTCCTCCACCGCCTTCAATTGGTTACAGGTGTTTGTTATCTGCTTGATTACTCGTACCAGTTTGCAGCACATCATCACATTACAATGAATGACAACAGTCTTGAAAGCAGTGTGCTCTCTGTAGCCGAGTGGCAGAGTGAAGGCTTTATGATCATAAGGTCATGGGTTCGATTCCTGCCTCAGGCATTTCACATCATTGCTTGAGTTTTGATTCCAATTATTCAGCTGTCATTGGACAGTCTTTGATTCCTCATAGTATAAAGCTCATTGTAACTCAGGTTCTCTGTGGCCGTATGGTTAGTGTGTTAGGTTACCACTCATGGAGTTGTGGGTTCAATTCCTTCCATGGACATGTTTCTTGTATGCCATTCCGCATGTCTTTGTCAATTTATTCTGCTAATTCAGCATGGTTCAGCATTGGGTTTCAGCATTCACACGCATGTTCCGTTAGGAAATGCTGTTTCTAGTTATTATTAGTGTGAATGCTGGAAGCATTCACACTATTGTTATTCGGTTCGGCCATTTTCTGCCTTTCTTTGTCATGTAACTAGTCCTTCATACTTTGTGCTATTTCAACAATTCAAATATCAAAATGTTCAGCCTTTTCGGGACAGGTGTGCTATGTCTTTTCTCTTTTCAACTATTCATACTTTTTGCAATATTCAACTATTTCTGATTTTTTTTCCCCATAGAGAATGCATTGGAACAGTCTTGAAACTCTTCAAATCTTCTTACTTCTTTCAGCCTTTAAAGCGTCCACATACTTTCAGCTAGAGACTTCATTCAAATTCTGAGCTGTAGACAAACTTCTAATGTATTCATCCTGTATTTACAACTTTTTCATAGCTTGCACCGTTTTTGAGATAAATCCTTTAAAAGCACATGAGGATTTCTGACAAATTTCACACTTTTCAATGAGTGTGTATGGGGTTGGATCAGAGTGAGTGACATCATCGTTAGAGTGAGAGGGATCGAAAAAACATTCAGGATTTTTTCTGGATAAATTGCCAGCACGGCCACAAATTAAACTCTAGACACATGATTTCCTCACCGGTTTGTAGCCACACTTGTCGTGTCTCATTTAATGTGCTCAAAACAGCAGACAGACTTACAGAATTGTCTCTATGAGCCTAATTGTGCAGCTAGACCCGCTCCAGTGGCTCATCCACTTCAATATAAAAGTAGGAGCTGATTTTTTTAGAAAAGCAGAAATGCCCCCCTTTTCTACCTTGCGACGGCAAGAAAAGTTTTTGCCCTACAAACATTTAATGCACATGAATGTGCTCAGGAAGGTCTGCTTGCCCAGATGGTCAGGACCACATTCTGATTAGAGGTACGGTTCTCTTTTTCTGGGCTGTTTTGGGAAGCTGCTCAGAGCTCAAATCTCTCTGCTCTGCTCTGCTCTTTGTGCAGTTGGTCCAGCTGTAGTGGCCAGCTCGTTATCAAAGTCTATAAATAGAACAGGTCAGGTGCAGCCTGGCTGCTCGTTAAGATGTTTTTAAACACAGCCCCACACACACACATGATAAACCAGACTGACAGAGGATGTCCACGCACAAACACAGGCATCACACTCACACACAGACACACACAGACACTCACACACAGTCACACATGCACACATACACAAACAGACAATTCCATTCCATTCTTCATTCTTCCATTCTTAGATAATAATTTAAAATATTTTTTAAATGCAGCCAGGGAGCTCTCTGCTCTCATGGGCTGAATGAGAGCAGGAGAAGGAGCTCAACTTTGTAACTTGCTGTTAAAGGGATAGTTCACCCTAGAATGATATTTCGCTCATTACTGTATCTACTCACCCTCATGTGGACTAAGGGCTGGAAGAAGTTTCAGAGTCCTCCGTCCCTTCTCTGAGTTACAGGGGGTCTCAGCGTAGCAGTGCATGTCCATATAACGGTTGTAAAGGGACACCAGAGCTCTTCGTAAAAAAACACACACAAAAAAACATCCAAATACCTCCATGATGCTCGTATGTAATGTCCGTCTTGTGCTGAAGCCCCAAATTGCGTAATTGTCCCGAAAAAAATTAAATAAGTCTATATTTTAAGCTTGTTTGTAGCGGAAGCTTCTCAAAGCTCCTCTTCCTGGTCCGTCCAAATCTCGCGTGATTCGCAGTAACCGCACTGACGCCGGCGCAAATCACGCGAGATTTGGACGGACCAGGAAGAGGAGCTTTGAGAAGCTTCCGCTACAAACAAGCTTAAAATATAGATTTATTTAATTTTTTTCGGGACAATTACGCAATTTGGGGCTTCAGCACAAGACGGACATTACATACGAGCAGCATGGAGGTATTTGGATGTTTTTTTGTGTGTGTTTTTTTACGAAGAGCTCTGGTGTCCCTTTACAACCGTTATATGGACATGCACTGCTACACTAAGACCCCCTGTAACTCAGAGAAGGGACGGAGGACTCTGAAACTTCTTCCAGCCCTTAGTCCACATGAGGGTGAGTAGATAATGAGCGAAATATCATTCTAGGGTGAACTATCCCTTTAAGTGCTTTTTAATTCATTTTAATTCACCAAAAAATAGTCACAGGTCACAAAAAAGTCCTCTTCTTGCTTGGTGTGGCTAATTTCTGCACTTTCCTTACTTTTTTTTTAAGCATCATTGAAAAATCTCACATTCATGAAAGTCTCAACCTCTTTTGCACAATTCCACGGTAGTGTAGGGGGTAGAGTGGCTGCTTGTCAACCCCAAGGTCACTGGTTCGAATCCAAGGGAAGAACTCTTGTTATGTTATGTTGAATTCTGCTCTCCTCCACCGCCTTCAATTGGTTACAGGTGTTTGTTATCTCCTTGATTACTCATACCAGTTTGCAGCACATCATCACATTACAATGAATGACAACAGTCTTGAAAGCAGTGTGCTCTCTGTAGCTGAGTGGCAGAGTGAAGGATTTATGATCATAAGGTCATACGTTCGATTCCTGCCTCAGGCATTTCACATCATTGCTTGACTTTTGATTCCAATTATTCAGCTGTCATTGGACAGTCTTTGATTCCTCATAGTATAAAGCTCATTGTAACTCAGGTTCTCTGTGGCCGTATGGTTAGTGTGTTAGGTTACCACTCATGGAGTTGTGGGTTCAATTCCTTCCATGGACATGTTTCTTGTATGCCATTCCGCATGTCTTTGTCAATTTATTCTGCTAATTCAGCATGGTTCAGCATTGGGTTTCAGCATTCACACGCATGTTCCGTTAGGAAATGCTGTTTCTAGTTAGTGTGAATGCTGGAAGCATTCACACTATTGTTATTCGGTTCGGCCATTTTCTGCCTTTCTTTGTCATGTAACTAGTCCTTCATACTTTGTGCTATTTCAACAATTCAAATATCAAAATGTTCAGCCTTTTCGGGACAGGTGTGCTATGTCTTTTCTCTTTTCAACTATTCATACTTTTTGCAATATTCAACTATTTCTGATTTTTTTTTCCCCATAGAGAATGCATTGGAACAGTCTTGAAACTCTTCAAATCTTCTTACTTCTTTCAGCCTTTAAAGCGTCCACATACTTTCAGCTAGAGACTTCATTCAAATTCTGAGCTGTAGACAAACTTCTAATGTTTTCATCCTGTATGTACAACTTTTTCATAGCTTGTACCGTTTTTGAGATAAATCCTTTAAAAGCACATGAGGATTTCTGACAAATTTCACACTTTTCAATGAGTGTGTATGGGGTTGGGTCAGAGTGAGTGACATCATCGTTAGAGTGAGAGGGATCGAAAAAACATTCAGGATTTTTTCTGGATAAATTGCCAGCACGGCCACAAATTAAACTCTAGACACATGATTTCCTCACCGGTTTGTAGCCACACTTGTCGTGTCTCATTTAATGTGCTCAAAACAGCAGACAGACTTACAGAATTGTCTCTATGAGCCTAATTGTCCAGCTAGACCCGCTCCAGTGGCTCATCCACTTCAATATAAAAGTAGGAGCTGATTTTTTTAGAAAAGCAGAAATGCCCCCCTTTTCTACCTTGCGACCCTGAGAAAAGTTTTTGCCCTACAAACATTTAATGCACATCAATGTGCTCAGGAAGGTATCCTTGCCCCGATGGTCAGGACAGCACATTCTGATAAGAGATACGGTTCTCTTTTTCTGGGCTGTTTTGGGAAGCTGCACAGAGCTCAAATCTCTCTGCTCTGCTCTGCTCTGTGTGCAGTTGGTCCAGCTGTAGTGGCCAGCTCGTTATCATGTCTATTAATAGAACAAGTGCAGGTGCAGCCTGGCTGCTCGTTAAGATGTTTTTAAACACAGCCCCACACACACACATGATAAACCAGACTGACAGAGGATGTCCACGCACAAACACAGGCAACACACTCACACAGACAGACACACACAGACACTCACACACAGTCTCACACACACACACACATACACATACACAAACAGACAAACACACAAACACAACACTGTTCCACACAGTAAAATGTAAGCATGGTAGTCGCCATGGTAACTTCTGAGGGCAGGCTGCCAATCAATCAGATCATTAGGGAGAGAGGAGTTTTGTGGCGCTTAACAGTTTTACTTTCTGCACATGTACATGCAGACAGAGAGACCGTCAGACTCACACACCCGGACACACACACACACACACACACACACAGGTTTTCAGCTCAAATTCATCAGGCTCTCAATTATTTTATACTTTTGATGTAAACATCTCCAACAATTTATATTTTTCTCATGAATTTAAGTTCAGACGTTTAGTCTTTCCAACTCTATTAAAGGGATAGTTCAACATTTTGGCAAATTGGCCCATTGCCATAATCGCTATAGTCATAGCAGTAGGTTCGTTACCTTTAATTGTAGGTGTAAGCTATTTTTAGTACGGCGGAGCGCAGCAGCAGGCTGCTCAGAGCTACGCTATGGAGGCTAACGGAATTTCTTGGTTTCCCTCATTAAACTCATCAAATTCAACATCCCAAAACTCCACAGCGCTTTTGTAGACAAGTTGTGACCTGCACAACCACCACGCTATGAGATAATGACGGAACGATACGAAACGGAGCCGTTTTCGAGGTAAATACAGGGTAAATACGGAGACTGCTTGCTGAAAAACTGTCCCTGAACGCAACGCGCATCAGCGGTTTTGTATGTATTTACCTCGAAAACAGCTCCGTTTCGTATCGTTCCGTCATTATCTCATAGCGTGGTGGTTGTGCAGGTCACAACTTGTCTACAAAAGCGCTGTGGAGTTTTGGGATTTTGTATTTGATGAGTTTAATGAGGGAAACCAAGAAATTCCATTAGCCTCCATAGCGTAGCTCTGAGCAGCCAGCTGCTGCGCTCCGCCGTACTGAAAATAGCTTACACCTACAATTAAAGGTAATGAACCTACTGCTATGACTATAGCGATTATGGCAATGGGCCAATTTGCCAAAATGTTGAACTATCCCTTTAATAGTAGTACAATTACAGGTGGAGCCAGGACATAGGATGCAGCTTTTAACATGTGTCCTATCTATCTATCTATCTATCTATCTATCTATCTATCTATCTATCTATCTATCTATCTATCTATCTATCTATCTATCTATCTATCTATCTATCTATCTATCTATCTATCTATCTATCTATCTATCTATCTATCTATCTCCCTCCCTATTTTTTAACCCCTCTGTCTCCTTTTTTTCTTTCTTTCTTTCTTTCTTTCTTCTACTCCTTCATTTGTATTTTACGTAACTTTTTATATCCTTCCCTCTCTATCCATCCATCCATCCATCCATCCATCCATCTACCTCTTTCTATCTATCATCCCCCTCTCTCTTTTTCTTCTTTCTTTCTTTCTTTCTTTCTTTCTTTCACTCCATTTCTGTCTTTTTACTTCTTTGTTTGTTTGATTGTTTCTTTCTTTCTTTCTATTCCTTTTCTCTTCCTTTGTTTTTACTCCATTTCTTTTTTTCTTTCTTTCTTTCTTTCTTTCTTTCTTTCTTTCACTCCATTTCTGTCTTTTTACTTCTTTGTTTGTTTGATTCCTTCTTTCTTTCTTTCTTTCTTTCTACTCCTTTTCTCTTCCTTTGTTTTTACTCCATTTCTTTCTTTCTTTCTTTCTTTCTTTCTTTCTTTCTTTCTTTCTTTCTTTCTTTCACTCCATTTCTGTCTTTTTACTTATTTGTTTGTTTGATTCTTTCTTTCTTTCTTTCTTTCTGTCCTTTTCTTTTTTCTCTCTTGTTTCAATCTTTCTTTCTTTCTTTCTTTCAACAATTTCTTCAGCTCATTCAGCATTGCTTCCAGCATTCACACCATTTCCATTCTTGGAAATGTTTTTTCTAGTTATTTTTCCACTTCCGGCCAGATTTCGATGCGCTACTAGTCCTGCAACTCGAAGAGTTGCAGGACATATTATATATCAAAACGTGCGTCTTGATCGGGATCGCTGTGCTATTACTTTTCTCAACAGTTTACGAATTTTTCGCGACGTAGTTGCGAAAAACTGCGCAAAAATTTTGCATGTAAGTCAATGGGACGGGCGGAAAAAAAAGATCGAAAAAGACCAATCATTGGAGTTTAACAAACGTCTACTGCTCAGGCATACTTTCACCTAGAGACTCCATTTAAACTTTAAACAGTAGACACAAGTCTTGTGTATTGTCGTATTACTCCACGTTTTGATAGGTCATATAGTTTTTGATCAATCCCTGATCAATGACCATGATCATTTTTGGAGAAATTATGAGTTTATAATGGGTGTGTATTGCATGGAATGTTCGTGTCAGAGTGCGTGACATCATCGGTTAGAGTGGGAGAGAGTGAAGAAACATTCTGTATTTTTTCTGGATAAATTGCCACCACGGCCACAATTTACACTCTACAGACATAATTTTTTCAGAATTTGTAAGACAAACTTGTTATCTCTCATGTCATGTGCTCAAAATATCAGAGAGACTTACAGAACTTACAGAATCAGCCTCTGAGTGCGGCCACGTCTGTCCCTGCTCCTCATTGAGTCCAATACAAATATTTTCTGAGAGAAGCAGAACGGCCTGATGTTTTAAAACTGCCAGCGTCGCCAAAATATTTACTGTAGAAACACCAAATCGTACCGAAATTTTCAGTAAGTCCTTAGAGCAACGTTGATCTGTGTTTTGTTCTGATAGGAGTTACCGTTTTGTCATGCTAGGCCTAATTGTGAGACCGGTGCAGAGGCAGAAAATGGCTCTTTTTCTCCACGTTTCTGTCTGTCTCAGCCTGCGGGGGCCCCTATCGCCGTGGTAACCTCTTTGATCCTCAGGCCAGAGCTCGTTAACTTCATAAACAATCCACCTGGCGCTCGTTTAAATGTTTATAAACACAGACACAGCTAAATCAGACTGACACAGGATGCAGCTACTAACTAACTATGTGTCAAGTCAGTCACACACACACACAGACTCTAGAGCCAGCTTCATGTGATTACAGTTACACACACACACACACACACACACACACACACACACACACACACACACACACACACACACACACACACACACACCTTCATGTGATTAAAACACAGTTAACGTGCAACAGAATTTAAACTTAAACCATGATTTAATCTGGTTTTAAAGTTAAACCTTGTTGGTGTCACACACACACACACACACACACACACACACACACACACACACACACACACACACACACACACACACACACACACACACACACACACACACACACACAGTTAACCTAATGTGGTTACAGCTCCTCCATATCAGTGCTTATAGAAATATGATCATGTGTCTGTCTGATCAGCTCTGTCTTGCGCTTAAGATTGTGGGTTTGATTCCCATGTTGACAGAGATGGCAAAATCGGCAGTAGCCCCGCGGCCCATTCAAAATTTCCCGAGAGGAAATTTTCTAGTTATTATCTATAATTGCATTTAAATGGCAATCATTGCAGACATGTAAAATTAACTGCTATTTCACATTATTTGACCAGTAGCAGTTACACCCTCCATGCCCTATCTGAACAGGTGAGCCACCTGTTTAATGCCCGATCACAGTTGAAATCTTGAACTGAAGGGCCTTTTAATGACTAAAAACATTAACCTGAACAACATTTTAACAGATAGCTGGCTCCTCCAATCAGATTTTATTCTTTTCATTGCATTCACATGCTGCAGTGGACAATTTAGCTTCAGTATTAATGCAGTATCTAAAAAAAAAAATATATATATATATATTAGAAAAGAACAATTTAAAAAATCATTTTTAATATGAAAATGTTCATGTCCATCTATATGCTCTCAATACTTGGTTGGGGCCATTTGACTACTGGAAATAGCCTAGACTTTTCCATGTTACTCTACAGTAGTTTATTGAGTTGCCCCAGTAAAACTCAAGGATGTGGGACATTGAAACAACAGTGACAGGCAAACAGCCAATCATGTGTGTCAAACTCAATTTAGTTCAGGGGTAACAAACAGCACAATTTGATCTCAAGTAGGCCTAACCAGTAAAACAATAGCATGATAGCCTATACATATATTTTAAAAATTTTATTTTTCCTCTGTTTTAGTACATTATTAAGATGTTTACAGTTAATGAACTATCCTTTTACAAAACATATTATGAACCACCTGAAATTTCTTGATAAAAATATGTGCAATTTAAAATTTTCACACTTGCTGAGGGCCGGATTGGACCCACTGCCGGGCCGGTTTTGGCCCGGTTTTGGCCCGCGGGCCGCATGTTTCACACCCCTGGTTGAAGCGCCGTCTCCACGTGTGTTTATTGACAACAGGATTATAACCTAAAAAGGGCACGTTAGCTCGTCGGTATGGTAACTAAACGGTAACGGGTGACTGTTGCGTGCGTCTGCCCCGAGTCTGAAACAGCGGCGGCGTTAATGAAGCAGCGTCAGGCCGCTCACCGTCAGTGAAACACCCGATTAAATACGGCGAGCCGCGAGCGACGTACAGCCTATCTCACCTGGTAGAGCACCCGCTGCAGCGACCCAGCTCGATCCCACCTGACAGTGCCTTTGCTCCGCGTCAACCCCCCCCTCACTCTCTCCCTCTCCCGCCGTCTCTCTCCAGCTCTCCTTTCAAAATAAATGCATAAAAAGTCAGAAAATAAAAAATAATAAAATCTGAGTCGGTGCTTGCCTGACCGGGCGGGCAGGTTCTACCTGCCCGCCGGTAATTTTTACTTGCCCCGGGCAATCGGGCAACCGTTATTGTCGAACCCTGTGGTTCTTGATCAGCACCTGGTCTATTGTGGTCTATATGCTGAGAAAACGGTGAAATCTGCCTTTATAGCATTTTCACAAATAGAATAAAGGTTTCACAGATCAGAAACTGTCTTATAATGAATGTTTAGCCTCTTTAGGATAATCTAGGCCAGATTTGAGATGTCTGAGTACAGTGGTTTTTGACCTGGACCAGGTCTAATGTGGTCTATATGCTGAAAAAACGATGAAATCTGCCTTTATTGCATTTTCACAAATAGAATAAAGGTTTCACAGATCAGAAACTGTGTCTGAATGAATCTTCAGGGCCTGTAGATTAATCTAGTCCAGATTTGATAAGTCTGGGTACAGTGGTTTTTGATCTGGATCTGGTTTAATGAGGTCTGTAAGTATCAAACAAAAACGGTGAAAACTCCCCTTTAGCATTTTCACTAGAGTTGCACGATACCCACGGTAGCCACGGTGCCCCGCGGTGCCAAAACATAACGGTTCCTATTATACTAGAAATTCTACACGACGGTACTACCGTGGATTACTACTACGGTGCCAGTTTCCGCTACATAGCGGCCGCCTCTCCTCTCCTCTCGGCATGCTACTCCCTTGTAAACAAAACCCACATGCACCCACTGCAACCTAACTACACAGCTGCTGAATGATTGGCTGTTTGCCTGTTACTGGTGATGTCCGGGGATATGATAGGCTGTTTCCGCACGCTGGGTCCGCCCATCTGTTATCTGATTGGCTGTTCGTGTGTTCATGCCGGCAAGAACGGACTCCATGAAGACAGCTCCGCTTCGATAGAAATTCGCTTCAGAACAAACAACGAGCTAAAGTTCTGTCTTGCCCAGACACGCGCACGGCTTCACAAACACGAAGATTTGATGTCTGTGCATAATGTCCAAACAAGTTTTGACCAAATACATTTTGTCCGCAAAATGGGAGTCATACGGTGTGACACTATTTTGTATATTTTGAATGGGCAATAATTTGGACATCTTAATGATAAAGAGGACCACACTCAACCAGGAAGTTACAGTAACATCTCTGGAGTGGTATGCCAGGTCAAGAGGTGAGTTCTGCCTTTTAGATTGTTATTTAAAAAGCAATATATCTGACATCAATAGTGGTCAATGTTTTGTGTCTTATGGTGTGACATTATTTGCATGAAAAATAATTATTTTTCACAAATATTACTTATTAATGCTTAAAAAGTATTGCTGCCATGTGGTGAATAACATGATAACTAGAGGCTAGCTGTTTTTAGTTGGCTAATATATTAACTTAACTGAGCAGAATGTGTGACACTTTGTCATAACGGTGTGACGGTTTTTCTAAGTCACACCATATGACATATCCGTCATACCATATGACATTCACTTTATTTTGCATTAATATTAATATAAATAAATATACAAAACACACAAATTTAAGAAGTTTGATGTTAGATTTTTTTATCTATACAAATAATATTTCACATTCCAATTTTATATTTCATGTAACCATATTTTACCATTTGCCATGCTGTGCATATTAACAGATCCTATTTAAAAATAAATTTAAGGAGACTGGTGAAATGACATATGGAAAGGATCGTCTCTGTCAGGAGTCGAAGTGGCAATCAGGGCTTCAGTCATATGCCAACATGGGACATATTGTCTAACGACTTGACCACTGAGCACCCCCGACTGGGAAATAATGTTAAATGTTTGATGTTTTTTTCAAAACTGTGTTGATAATTTTTTGTCCTAATGTAGAAATGTTAACATTTCATCATAAAATATTCACATTAACTCATAAGTAGATTTTAAATGCTAATTCATGCTGAGTACACAATGTAATGTAATGTGTCTATATTGGACCATGGTTTTGTGGATAATGTTATTGTGTGACTTTAGTTCAGCAATTCCCGTGTAACCTGTGCCCAAAATCAGTTTTTTATTACAAGATATGTCCTCAATTGTTTTTGTTTGAATGTCAAATACATAAAATACACTTTTTTGCATTTTTGGTGCAGTTTGTCATGTGGTGTGACACTCATGTCATTTGGTGTGACGCTCACAATTGTGACAAGAAAACAGCTTTGTTAGTGATAAATTGTGAAAATATCCATAGACCACAAGGAAAATAGAACTACCAAGAGTCTCAAGCATTGTGTTAGAGTTATAACAAGGTTTAACAGAATTATTCTAAAATATCTTGAAAGATTGAGGAGCGATGTCATCCTTTGTATGATAATTTTGAAAAATAATCCAAAATATAATATATTTTCACAAGGAAATGTTAAATATCAAATCAGTCATGATTAAAATGTATGATGCAGTCAGTTAGAAAAGAAAAAAGTACCCCATTTTCATTTTATATAACATAGCTTTCATGTCACACCGTATGACAATTTAAAGGTTGAATATGTAGAATATTTATTAAAAGCTATATTTTTTCAAAAATAATACATCCATGGGGCCTTAAAAGGGGTACAGAATGAAAGTATTGCTTTTCCTTAAAAAAAATTTTTTTTGTCTGAATTATTATTTTTAATTTTTTTGACGGGCTCGACAATGACTTTCTGTCAACGTTCTGTTTACATTCGTACCTGCTGTAGCCGACATGTGGCTCAGTTCTCCGCTGTTTTCCTGCCTCCTCCCGGTCGTATGCGTTTGTTTCCAACCAAGCCTTTTTAATAATCAATCGGTGGATCAATGGATTATCATATACTTGTTAGGATGGGTGTATTTGTGTAGTCTTATCTGTCATAAACACGTTTATCGTCGCGGACTTTCGGTGCCACGGAGCTCCTTTTTTTTTTTTTTTTTTCAACTTGACGAGAGCAGTGACAGCGGAGGCTCTGAGCAGCAGCGGTGTGGAAGGCAGCCTCCACTGTCCCTGTAACAAGCTACAAGTCTTATTATGCTGTTAATGACGGTAAAAATGAAACAGAAGGTAAATATCTCCTCTGCTGTCCTCTGATCAGAGCGGAGTCCCTAGCAACGGCCCGTTTTACCTAGCAACGGTCTGGCAATCGACTGCTGGAATTCTTTTTCTGTTGTTGTTCTTGTACTTCTACATAGTCAACCTTTAAGGCACTGATACAGCAAATTGATGAAAAAATGCTAATTTTGATGCAAAATCTTCAAGAACACATATATATGTGTAAAGTTAAGAGTCACGACAACACAAAAAAGTAATTTTCAGGGATAATATTTGAAGTTTTAAAAAAAATCTTTTTTTCGGCTTATATGTCAACCACCCATTATGTTTATCATGCACCGAACAACATTATAAGTATTTATAACTTGTACAAATACACTGCAGTTCATAAAAATAATAATAACTAGATAAAGTAGCATTTCCTGATGGAAATGCGTGTGAATACTGAAAGCAGCTGAACGCTGTTGCAGAATTAGCAAATAGTGCAAGCAGTGATCACCCTACAAATGTTTGACCGAGGTAGGAATCGAACCCACAACCTCATGGTCAGTAGACTTTCACTCTGCCTCTAGGCTACAGTGCACACACAGTTGCAGAGACTGTTGTCTGTTGATGAACTGCTCTCTGTCTCACTGTGAAGTGGTATAAACAAGAAACATGTTAACACAAACCAAGATTGAAAGAGGTAAAGAGAATAGGTGGGGGCGCATATGCATTATCAAGTTTGATCATGTGACCAGACCAAGTGGTGTTGGTTAAAGTTCAAAGTGGCTGACACACTAATAAGACTGCTCAGGTGGGATTTGAACCCCCCCGTTCGATCGGACTGAGTGGCAAAACAAGCGTCCCTCAACGTGCTGGCGGATAGCGGTGGACTCATAAACTGGATAAAATATCTTATATCAAAACAAATTGATGTCAAAAGGAATCGACATCCAGCTCCCCAAAACCGTCTGCTCCACTGACACTTCCTGTAACACGCAGTGTGACCGCGGTACCTGCAGAGTGACTGACAGGCTCACTGTTATTGTGCAGAGGGACGAGATTACAGCTGTTACTGTCGTCCTGACAGTGACTCCCGACACTAAAACACGAGCTGCTTTTATTCTGAAAAACTCTGACCAGTCAAACTGTAGGATGTGTTAGAGGACTAATTTATCTGTCTAAACATCATAACTACGACACCTGAAACTGTAAACACAGCTGATCGATCGAAAAAAATGACCGCTCCAGTGAATTTACTTTCCGTCATTGAGAACAGGTTCTTGAATGTAACTCGGTCAAAGTGAGACGTATCCTCAAGATTTCTAGCAGTTGATGAGCTGCACTCTGTCTCACTCTGAAGTTAACGAGCCCAAAGCTGCACCTGTTGGAAACACACTGTGTCAACACCAAGAAAGCTTGAGAGTCAAGCTTGAATGACTTACAATGAAAATTTCTGTGAATTTCAGGCTGAGAGCAGCAGTTTCAACATGAAGCAAGTTATCAGAAGTCAACAGAGGACGACTGGGAAAATAATTCACTATAATTGTTGTTAAGGCAAGATTTGAACCCACAACCTTCAGGTCTTCAGCCCAGCAAGCTAACCACTAGGCTACAGACAGAGACAGTATTTAAGGGGCAAAGAGAACATTTAATAAGAGGATCACTGACTTCTGCTTAAAAAAAAAAAGTAAGGAAAGTGCAGAAATTAGCCACACCAAGTAAGAAGAGGACTTTTTTGTGACCTGTGACTATTTTTTGGTGAATTAAAACGAATTAAAAAGCACTTAACAGCAAGTTACAAAGTTGAGCTCCTTCTCCTGCTGCTGTGAAAAAAATGCATTGGGCTGAATGAGAGCAGAGAGCTCCCTGGCTGCATTTAAAAAAATATTTTAAATTATTATCTAAGTCTCTTTGCATTTTTGACCAGAATTTTAGCCAGAAGACAAGTGTGGCTACAAAACTGGAGAAAATAATGTGTCTAGAGTTGAATTTGTGGCCGTGCTGACAGTTTAGTCAGAAAAACTCTAGAATGTTTTTTTGCCTCTCTCCACTCTGGCTGACAATGTCACCACTCTAGCTCTGCTCGTTAGACGCAACACACACCCATTATAAAGCTGGATTTTGTCAAAAAACTTAATGATTTTAAAACTGCCAAATATCAGAAACTGTTGAAGATATCAATAAGCTGAGTCATAGAGGAACACTTAAAAAGTTTGTCTACAGCTTAGAATTTGAATGAAGTCTCTAGCAGAAAGTATGGTGAAGCTTTAGTGGCTGAAAGAAGTAAGAAGATTTAAAGAGTTTGAAGACTGTTCCAATACATTCTCTATGGCAGTCATTCCCAACCTGTGGGCCGCGGCCCCCTGGTGGGCCGCAACGGTATTGCAAGTGGCCGCCAAATCATTTTCAAAATAGTATGATTTTTGTGGAAATATTTTTTTAAAAGATATTACATGTATAAAAAATAAGCCTGGGCGATAAAACGATCTCTAATCGGGACCGCGATTATGATTATCAGCTATGGACATGTTTCCTTGATATCACACTGGCAGAAATGAATGCGACAGCTGCCTGTCAGTCAGCCGTCTGACACACCGCCGCCTGTCGCGAGTGTGTAGTAGCCGAACACGGTGCGTGTGGAGCGGTACATGAGACGAGTCCGACCCGGACTTTCGCCTGTGTCGGGTCGTCATGTGTTTGAAGCGTCGCACCGGACACCCAGCAACGTAGGCTACTTTGATTAGTGTCGGGGGCGGAGGGTTGAGTGTCCAGTAGAGCAGCAGGTCAGTGGGGAGACAGAGGAGGCTCCAGCAGCTACATGTTGCTGCTGTGAGGAGCAGAGTTGAGCCAGAGCAACGTGATGTCACTCCGCTAGGAAAGTGGAGGAGAAAACTCCGAATGTAAAAAAAAACATGTGGAAACACAGCGCTGCTCGTTTATTCTGCGGTAACACGTCTTATATGTTGACTGGTCTACGGCGTGAAGAACATGCGCTAGGCTCCTGTAGATGCAGGGTTGTGTGTGTGTCAGCACTGTACACAGACACACACGCACACACGGGGCGCAGCGTCGGAGTAGTGAAGTGAAACAATAACCTGATCACCTGAGCTGACGTGAACTGTGAGTCAGAGCACTAAAACTTTAAGAGTAAAAAAGCTAAATATTCCTCAAGAACCATATCCTATTATGAAGATAACAGATGTTGATGTAGGCTACAGCTGCCTAATCCCTCTCACTGCAGGTAGCCCAGTCCTAACTAATGCAGTCTAACATTGAACAGAGAGGCATGAACATCTTTATAATGAAAATATTATAATAAAAATAATTTTAAAAAATGATTAAAATAAAAATAAAAATATTAAAGCAGAAGTAAGTGATATATTTGTGTTAATATAAGTCTTAAATAGTTATATCTTCCGACAGCAATCACTTACATAGAGTGTTTGGACCGAAACACGGGTCTGTCAGTCCCTCTGCTCTGCTCTGAGCCGAGGAGAAAACATTTATCGTATCCTACAGTTTTTATCCAATGAGGAGAGAGAACGGCATGCAGGGCTGTGTGTGCAGCCAAGGGACGCCGTGAATGTGGCGACGTAGGGACGAGGACTGTTATGGTGCGTTCAAGGAAACTCGTATTTTTCAGACCGTGAAGTCGTACCAGTTCGATCTGGTACGAGTTCACCGGTCGGAAGTTACGAGTGGCCGTTAGTGACTTTCACCGGGAAAACAGGTCGGAAAAACACGAGTGGGTTGCCTGGAACGCTACAAAGTCCTAAGTTGTGACTTGAAGCTGTAATTTACGATTTCAAAAGCCTGCCTGGAACGCAGCATTAGCGAAAACGACCGGACCACTTACTTCTGCTTTAATATTCTTTAAAATGAAATGAACTGAATGGTGTTTCTGGAGAGTTAAAAAAAAAAAAGGGAAACAACTATGTAAATCAAACCAAACTGTGGACTTGTGAACTGTCTCACTCTCAGTGAACATGAAAGTGTACTCTCCCAAACTGAAGCCTTCTCTGTTATTCAGGATTTAGTCAGGATGCTCCTCCAACTGGCAGCATCACCTGTGTTAGAGTAGTGACTGTGGAGCTTCCTACATGCCCCCTGCTTTCAGTTCAGGTCCTGAATCTTTATCATTAAATAAAAAATAAAAAAAAGCTCTGAGAACGCATCATTTGGTCGATGTAGGGATGAAGGTGGGCTGCGAACATTTTTTAGATTTTCAAGTGGGCCCCGAGTTGGAAAAGGTTGGGAACCCCTGCTCTATGGGGAAAAATAAAAGCAGAAAAAGTTAAATATTTGAAAAAATATAAAAGGTATGAAAAATTTGAATACATCCGATAAAGTCCAGAAAAAGCTGCACGTTTTGATATATGAATTGTTGAAATAGCACAAAGTATGAAGGACTAGAAGAAGACCGTAAAAAGGCGGAAGAAAATGGCCGAACAGAAGAACAATAGTGTGAATGCTTAATAAAAAAAGGTTGCAGTATCGTGATATTACCCGGAACCGTGATACTTTGTCTGGTATAGTACCGTGGTTACTCATTTTGGTATCGTGACAACTCTAATTTTCACAAATAAAATAAACATTTCACAAATACAATAGCGGGTGTCAGGCAAAGTTAATGTCTTAGCTAAAATGTTTTTACATCAAGAAGTGTCACAAAAAACAGCCAATCAGTGTACAAACAGTTGCACTGCACGTTACATTAAAGGGATAGTTCACCCAAAATTCAAATTTCACTCATTATCTACTCACCCTCATGTCAACTAAGGGCTGGGAGAAGTTTCAGAGTCCTCCGTGCCTTCTCTGAGTTACAGGGGGGCTCAGCGCAGCACTGCATGTCCATATGACAGTTGTGAACGGAGCTCACTTTTCTTCATCCAAAAAACATCCAAATACCTCCATATAATATATATATTACTTATAACTGTCAGAGTTAACGCGTTAATCGCGATGCGATTAATTAAAAAAAATAACGCGTTACATTTTTTTAATCGCTGTTAATCGCGGCCCATTTTGTCCTCTGTCTGCTGGACTGGAGGACTGGAGTGTGGGACCTCCAGTCCAGTAGGTGGCGGTAAGGCACCTTCAAGTTGGTTGCTACACAAATATACACAGTCTAAGGGCGTATTCACACCAGGCCCGTTTGGTCCGCTTAAAACGGACTTTTCCTCTGGTGCGGACTTTTTGGGGAGGTGTGAATACAAACCAGCGGACTCTGGTGCGGATCAAACAAGTGGACCGAGACCACCTCTGCAGCTGGGACTCGGTCCACTTGTTTGATCCGCACCAGAGTCCCAAACGAACCCTGGTGCGGTTCGCGTACAGTGTGAATGCAAACCGAACCTTCCCCGAACCAAATGCAAAATCCAAGCGCCTTTTTGGATTCAACAGGCTTCCGTTGTTGTCAGAAAATGTGGAATTTATCAACAATGAGCCGTGGGTCAACATGGAGCACAGATAGACACGCTGCCTCCTTGATATCTGGTCAGTGGAAAACATTTATCAGATGCTGGAGAGGACGCACCCGTCGCCGGTAAGCAGGGCTTGACGCTAAGCTTTTTTCCAAGTAGCACTGTGCTACCATGCTGAAAAATTTAGTAGCACACAACATTTTTTAGTAGCACAATAAAAATTTTGTAGTTTTGGTGAAAATATCATTTTCAAACAAATAAAGTAGATTTAGCCTATAATCCTAACCCTGTAGACTAATTTTTAATGTTTTAACTGGCTCTTTGCCTTAACAAAAATCAGGAAAGACAAACAATGCAAATATGTGTGAGAAAATAGAATATTTATTACAACCAATATTAGTTTTTAGTTTTACGCTGTATGTGTGTGCATGAACCTATATTTCCCTCAGTATAAAAAGCTGAACATTACATACAGGGCTCTACACTAAGATTTTTTAGGAGCACAATGAAAAATGTTGTAGCAGGCTGTTTAAGCCTTAAATAATGCTGAGGGTCCAACATGACCCATTTTCACATTTGAGAACAGTAAAAACACCAAACATTTTTCCTCAACAACCTGTCACACAAGCAGCTCCATGTTGCCCCTGTGTGATGTTCAGGGACAGGTCAGACAGGGAGCTTTGAGGTTGAAGTTTATATGAATGTTGCACTGTGAGACTGTGACCACATGTCAGCTGTTCTCACCGCGACAAGCGTTTTTTTTTTTTGATAGCTCCGCGGTAGCCTCGGAGGCCACGTACCACCTAAGGGCTTCCTTCACCTGGGGCAGAGCTCCGTGTGAAACAGTAAGAGAGACACAGCCCGAGACCGTGTACCGGAGGAAGAAGCAGGTCGAACGTGCACGGAAAAAAAGCGCATCGCACCGAATGTGCGCTGCTACGGTGTCGCCTTGGCGTGCATGACGCGCGTCTACCTTGAAAGTAATGTGCGGAAAAGACGTTACATCTGAACGGCCCCGATGTAGCCTACACAAGCTTTAATCAATGCGGCGGCCAAAATCACCAAACAGGCAGGGGGGGCGGGGCGGGGGGGATACTGCTCACGTTAAACAGCATGCAAAGCGGTGCATGCAGTTTCTGTCCGAGTCGCACTGATGCGACTGAATGCAATTTTTTATTCGCACGGGCTATTATCAACTCGCAAATGCGAGCAAAACTGTCGCACTGTCGAGCCCTGTTAAGGATCTTTTTTCTTTTTTTTTTAACTTCTTCATCCTGAGAGAATGATTATGTTTTTTTGTTTGTTTTTTGCTGTGCCGTCCTTTTTTTCTTTTTTTTTTTTTAGCGCACCAGACTAGGTGTCAACATCTACACATGTAAACGGGTACAAATCATGCCGTTTACACGTCTTTTTCCCCCCTCCTCCTCGTTCATTTCTCACCAATATATAGGCTATAGTATTTTTAGGGGTGATAATGTTGCCTGAAAGCTTCAGATAATAATGGACTGCGTGTCAGTCCCCCCTCACTTTATCTCCACGTAGCCTACCCGTCTCTCTCCAACAAAACACCGACTCCTCCAGCCTGTACTGCGAAGGAGGCTCAACATCGCCAGGCTTTGTGTTCATGTTCCAGCTTAACAAAACCTCAAGCCCCGGCCCGAGTTAACACGGTAGGTTACGAAGCTGGTTATCAACTTGCTCCTGACGCGAGGAGCGTAGGTATTCCCTCATCTGAACATCTGCAGGCGGAGACGCTCGGAGAGAAAGTAAACAGCAGCGGATCAGCTGATCTCTCTGTACAAACGCAGACAGGCGGCCGCCTCAAAATTTATAATGCAGAAAAAACCCTGGTCTGAGTACGCTGATAATTTTTATCCAATGACTGAGCGACTGTGGGACACACGTGCTTTTGTTTACAAAGTTGATCCGCTTGTGAAAAAATGCAATGTGAATACAAACCGCACCAAGTAAAAAAAAATTTAGTCCGCACCAAAGCAAGTGAACTATCGGACTTTCCTGGTGTGAATACGCCCAAACATACATCCACAGCTCCATCCATTGATTTTCTGACGGCTTCGTTGTCAACAAATGCACATGGCCATGTATTGATTTTTTGACATTGTCGGTTGTCAACAAATGCACATGGCCAGGCAGAGGCGTAGCAAAGTAAAGGGCAATTTCCACTGGATGCAATTTGTTTCAATTCTGTGTGAGTTTCATGCATCATGTGTTATGATTAGGTAGCTAGCCTACTAGGTCTGGTCTAAAAGTTGCTTGTCTAGAGATTATAACACTTTGGCTTGGACTTTCAACACTTTGGAGTGTTGAATGTCCAAAACGCCATATATAATATTTTTAACTCATTGAGTGCCACGCTCCTTTCCAAAGTTTTAGTCAAGTGTACCGGCAATTTAGACCATTTTTGACTTTTTATGTAGAGCCATAGTGTATTCTATATTATTGCCACCAACACATACTGTAGCTCAATTGAAAGGTTTAACTTTATGCTTCAAATGACCACAAACCGTTTGTTTCTACGTGCCTCCGTTCCTGAGAAAAGTCAAGCTAAACATGGCTGGGTTTCACCAAAATCCCTCCTTTTTTTCTAGAAAAGGAGATAGAGCGTCTTTTATGAAAGGTGCGCTGTTTGTGTCTGTCGCTCTTCTCACACTCGCATTTCTGGATCAAAGGGCTCGTGTAAGATAAATATATACAACAATTGTTGTTCTATTCACAAAACCACCATCGGGGGCGGGGGGGGCGCCACTAAACAACAATAACACAGACGCACCGTGCCGTGTCACAGCCTCTCGCCGCGGAACGTGAGGGTCTGTCGGCCACAGCGGCTCGGGAACACCGGTCCCGCCGGTGGTCGCGGTTCTTCTGTGGTACGGGTCGGTGACGGCGGTCTGCTTTGGTCCAGAGACCATCAGATTTTACCGCGGGGGGACTTTGGGGAGGACACGGTGTTGCTCCAGATGAAGACCGGGCGGGACAGTCTGAGAGCTTCCTGTTTCTGCTCCGAGCAGCTGGAGCAGCTGGAGCAGCAGCGCAGGTGAGAGCAGAGCAGCTGCGCTGCATCTGCATGCAGAACTCCGTTTGCAGAAGCTGAGTTATGATAAAAACTTCCAGATCATGAGCTGTCATGTGACTTTGATCGTCATCTATTTCAGTTCTCCTCTTCGTAGAGTCCCCAAATTTACATATGATGTGTATTAAAGTGTCTATTTTCATAATTTAAAAAAAAAGCAAAAAACGAAAAATTTCGTTTTTGGCACTCAACGCATGGGAACGAAAAACGAGAAATTACGTGGTTGGCACTCAATGAGTTAATAGAGATTAATCGCGAGTTAACTATGGAAAAAATGCGATTAATCGCGATTAGAAAAATTAATCGTTTGACAGCCCTTATATATATATATATATACTAGGGCTGCACGATTATGGCCAAAATGATAATCACGATTATTTTTGTCGATATTGAAATCCCGATTATTAATCACGATTATACATTATGTTAGATAAAACATGTTTTTATTGCACTTTCTATTTGAAACAAACAATAGGCTATGTGAACAAGGCTTTCAGTTCAAAATAAAACGTAAAATAAAAATAAATAATAGCCTAAAATAAAATTTACCCAAGACAAAGGGCTGGCGAAAAATAAATGCCATTGCAGAGTGCAGAGGTGTCATTCTGTACAGTAGCGTACAGATACTTATGTAAAAAACAAAAAAATAAAAAAATAAATCTGGTAGAAGCTCTGCTGATTCAACTCAAATAAAAGTAAGAAAGTACAGGCTCTGAAATGTAATTTCAAAGTAGGCTATAGGTAAAAATTCATTTTTGTGTGGGCAAGAGTCTGTCTAGCATGGACCAAAGCACAGCACGGACGGTTCAGCAGCAATTTGGAACGAATTAAAAACATTTAATTAACAAAATGTTTTCAGCACAGCCCGTTTTTTAATATGTTAATAATCGTGACGATCATCTTAATTTAATCGTGGCAGCCAAAATCGTGATCGTGATTAAAATTCGATTAATTGTGCAGCCCTAATATATACACACAAGCACTATTATATGTATAGCCTATATATATATATATATATACACATATAATAGTGCTTGTCTGTAATGTTCTGTAAATTGTTCTGAAAAAAATTTAATAAGTCTATGTTTTAAGCTTGTTTGTAGCGGAAGCTCCCAGCACTGCTCTTCCTGGTCTGTCCAAATCTCACGTGATTTACATTGACGCCCAGTTCACGGCTCCGCAAATCGCGACAGATTCCGGCAGAGCAACACTGGGAGCTTCCTCTACAAACAAGCTTAGAATACAGACTTTTTTTTTTGGAACAATTTTTCATGTTGGGGCTTCAATACAAGAGGGACATTACAGACGAGCACTATGGAGGTATTTAGATGTTTTTTGGTGTGTCTTTTTGGACGAAGAAAAGTGAGCTCCGTTTGCAACCGTCATATGGACATGCAGTGCTGCGCCGACACCCCCCTGTAACTCAGAGAAGGCACTGAGGACTCTGAAACTTCTCCCAGCCCTTAGTCGACATGAGGGTGAGTAGATAATGAGTGAAATCAATTAAGAGTCATCTGTGCCTTCTTGGAGTCAGGCACAGCGGGGCTCCGTACAGCACTGCATGTCCTATGACGGTCGCAAACGGGGCTCACTTTTCTTCGTCCAAAAAGACACACCAAAAAACATCCAAATACCTCCACACAGCTCGTCTGTAATGTCCCTCTTGTATTGAAGCCCCAACATGAGAAATTGTTCCGAAAAAAAATTAAATAAGTCTATATTTTAAGCTTGTTTGTAGTGGAAGCTCCCAGTGTTTCAGTCTCAAATCGCACAAGATTGCACAGACACCGGCAGAGCAGTGAACTGAGACAATGGGAGCTTATGCTACAACAGGGTCTCTGCAGGTTACACCAGCTCAAATTTAAGACTTTTTAAGACCTTTTTAAGACCATTATGGATGAAATTTAAGACCTATCATGACAAATAAAAAACGTACAAAAGAAATGCGGAGTCACAAAACTAGAAATTGATTGCAATATATACAGGGGTGCAAACTCATCAGGGGTAGAAAAGGTGACAAGATACCGACCCCCTAGGGGGGTCCGGGGAAATTTTTTTTTAAACCAACTTTAAAGGTGAATTTACAGTCAATTTTAACATGAGACTAGGGTCCAGATTTACTCAGGTTTGCACAGCTTTTGCTCCTGTTAAACCTGCACAATCTGTCTCTGTTTGGTTTTGAAATATGTGAAGGGGGTCTTCAGCCTATGCAGGTTTAGCATGAGCAAAAGCTGTGCAAAACTTAGAGAATCTGTTCCTTGATGTCCATCAGATGAACCTTGCAAACCTTGCCTTCAAACTAAATAAAATTGAATACAGACTGATTGGTTCATTGTGAAACATTATTGATGTAAATGTGTTTTCTGTACGTAGGCTATGCTCCGAGGCAGCGCTGCTCTTTCTGTCCAATAACACACATGAAGCTTAAAAATGCCATAAGCTACATAAAACATATTAAGTGGCAATATGTATTATTATGATGTTCAAGCAAACGGTTTGGTTCACGGTTTTGTGGTCATGGTTTTCGGTTCGGTTTCGTATATTTTGATCGTTGGGAAAATCAATCATGTCTTGTATATTCAGGTTAAAACTTAAAGAATGAGGCAGTCTGACATCTGATACATCATCGTGACAGTCTGAGGTTAAAAGTAGGTGAGATTCTGGCTGCAAGGGAGGATCATTGATAGTTCCAACATGTTTTAATTTGTTGGGCAAAGAAAGTTATCTAACAAATGCTAAGAACAATTAGATATTCACTGAAATATACAACCTATATTTATTAATTGTGGTTCTTACAAAAAATATATCTTATAAAATATAAAAGCTAAAATGTCTCTTAAAGCTCTGCCCCTTTAATTAGTGCATACAAAATAATTTAACTTTAGCCTACTACTTTTACAACCACATTATTTACCAGCAACATAAAGTGAAACAGAGGCAGAGGTGTCCTGCCACAGTCAACCTCCTGCTCCTCCTGTTGCTACTGCAGGTCGCGCTGGAGCTAATAAATGCTAAACGCGCTAATCGCTAATTGGCCGCGATCGTGATCATCACACACACACGCGGTCCCATACAGCACCTATACAACGCTGCTGGCGCATCTTCTAGCTCCGACTCTTTCACTCGCCATGCTCAAAAAGTCGCGTTAGTTAGTTAGTCTGTATGAAAAGTGAAGCTTCAGGTGTGTATTGCTGGACAGAAGAGGAGCGCTGCCACCACTTGTTGTCATCCAGATAAGGTGCATGCGCCTTAAAGAGACAGGTGCATTGGCTCGGCTCGGCTCGGTAAACCCCCCCCCCCCTCTCAAATTTTTTTTTATTGCGGATTTACACGAATCACACAAATGACCAATTTGGGATCCAAAACGGCGAATTTCGCCGAAATGTGACAAGTTTGCACCCCTGTATATAAGTTGCGTGTTAGGCTTGTTTGTAGTTGAAAATACATTCAATAAAGTACAATGAAGTGTCGCAGGAGCATCTAAAGTAAACTATTTGGGGGCACAAAAAGAAATTGGGGAGTGAAATTAAAAATGTTTATGTAACACATTATTTATTTAATTCACTGGCATTCACTGGGGGCAGTGGCGGTGGTGAATATCGCTCCTTTTTTTTTTTTTTTTTTAACACGTTAGTTTAGGCGGCAGCGCTGGAAACCCTGTGATCAGAAACTCTTTGTGGACTCTGTGAAGACAGACGGGAGTGAAGCCGACCTCTCCTCTGCTTCAGAGAGGGACAGGCTTGCACTGTCGGACCTGGGTCTCTGCTCCGTGTCCGGAGCCCAGTCGGGACCGGAGCAGAGACCGAAGACTGACCGCAGAATACGCTGTGAAAATACTCTGAATTGACGGAGTGAAGCGCTACGGAGACAGGTCAGACAGCGCAGCGAGGAGAACAGCACATGAGGAAGATGAAGATGAGCCACTGAATAAGGAGGGATTTAGAAATAAAAGCCGTGCTTCCCTCTTGTGGTCATAGCGTAGGTTTTTTTTTTAAATATATAAGTCGCTTCTGAATATAGGTCGCATGGCCAGCCAAACTAGAAAAAAACCGCGACTTATAGTCCGGAAAATACGGTACATCTTTTTATTTAAAAATGCTCGCCCATGCTGGGCATAAGAAAATTTAAGACCTGTCTAAAATTATTTAAGACTTGAACACAATAATTCAACAAATTTAAGACATTTTAAGGCCTAAAATTTAGATTTTCAAATTTTAGACTTTTTTAGACTTTTTAAGACCCCGCGGATACCCTGTACAAACAAGCTTAAAATATAGACTTATTTAATTTTTATGGAACAATTTATCATGTTGGGGCTTCAATACAAGAGGGACAATACAGAGGTGGAGGTATTTGGATGGTTTTTTGGTGTCTTTTTGGACGAAGAAAAGTGACCCCAGTTTGCAACCGTCATATGGCAATGCAATGCTGTGCAGACCACCCCTGTAACTTCAAAAAGGCACGGATCACTCTGAAATTTATCCCAACCCTTAGTCGACATGAGGGCGAGTAGATAAGTGAAATTTAAATTTTGGGTGAACTATCATTTTAAGTAGCAAATCGGAAGCTAACTTCAGCGTCGTCTGATTGAATGAGTTAACATCAACAAATCCTCACCGGTGTTCAGTCCAATCCTGGTCCAATCCAGCATTAATCTTCAGCAGCAGCAGCAGCAGCAGCAGCAGCAGCAGCACAGCATCACATCATCCGAGCAGGGCAGGTAAACTGTTAAATGACGGCAGGCATTACGACTTAGCACCGGAACTAGCGGCATTAGTATGGGATTAGAATACTGACATAAATCAAGAGCATATTATGTTGATTTGAGAGCATTGCTTTTTGATTTGACGTTCAGAAAACTCTGCTCTCATATTCAAATTTACTCTGCTCGCGCTCAAACTATGTGCTCGATGTTTAAACCTGTGCTCTCGGATTCAAAGTTGCCCTGCTCGTGCTCAAACTTTGCTTTCGCATTCAAGTTTGCCCTGCTCGTGCTCAAACTGTGTGCTCGCACTTGGTCACAGCTGCCTGCGCAGAGTGTTTCCTCTTGCGCGGAGGAAAGTCCTGCTCTCGGATCTCTGCTCTGCTCACGGATTTTCTGTCAACTGTCAACCAATAGAAGACCGGCTACTGTTGACCAATCAGATCATCCGTACTTCTATGCTTCTTTGTGGGTGCGTTCACTGTAATTCAAGGAGCGTCACATACGGGCGGGCACTCTTTCTACCGGGTTTATCTATTTCCGCCCCACAGGCTGTTAAATGTGGCGGCTCCCTTTATGTTTTGACAACTTTTGGAATAAAATATCAGTTAATTAATACACGAGCGCCCGTGCTTTTCATTACAATAGGTAGCTATATAAACATAAACTAGCAGTAGTAGCGGATGGGTGCCTTATGTATGTTCTTTTTTTTTATCCACGTTCATCGGTATATATGTTTTATAGTCTAAATGCCAAGAGCCACTTGTAAGTGCTGTGATGGTACAGTGGTTAAGGCAGATGACAGTTAGCTCTTTTTGTTGATCATGGGACTGCTGGTTCGAATCCCGGCCCTGCCGGCACCCTCATGTTATGCTATTTGATTTTTATGATTTTTTTTTTTTCATTGAAACGCTTAACAAGAGATGGTGGGTTACCATGCGTGATTAAAAACATGATGAAATGAAAATTAAAAAAATATGCCATGATGATAATAATTTTGGTGCGTGACACCCGGGGGTCAAAGCCAGGGGGCGCACTACTTTGGATCAGTGCTTTCCCAAGAAGAAAGAGACTGAGTGAGCGGGGAGACAGTCACCATGGCCGACCGAAGTACTCAAGTAAGTTTATTGTTTCATGTTGCCAGATACCTACTATATTGTACCTCTTTCATCTTTTTACAGTCTATGCTTTCATATCGTTTCAATATAGACCAATTGGGCGACATAATCGTTAGTCGAACATCCGTCATTACTGCGGTGTCAGCTCCCAGTCAGTCAGCTCTGGGCTCTGTGTGCGAAGCGGCCGTTTGAATGGAAGCGCCAAAAAGTGGACTTTTTCTCTTCTCTAGATAAGTCTAGGAAGGCTGGGAGGACATGTGCCGTCCTCGGCTGTTCTAATATCAGCAGAATACAGAAAGAGGTACAATATAGTAGGTATCTGGCAACATGAAACAATAAACTTACTTGAGTACTTCGGTCGGCCATGGTGACTGTCTCCCCGCTCACTCAGTCTCTTTCTTCTTGGGAAAGCACTGATCCAAAGTAGTGCGCCCCCTGGCTTTGACCCCTGGGTGTCACGCACCAAAATTATTATCATCATGGCATATTTTTTTAATTTTCATTTCATCATGTTTTTAATCACGCATGGTAACCCACCATCTCTTGTTAAGCGTTTCAATGAAAAAAAAAAATCATAAAAATCAAATAGCATAACATGAGGGTGCCGGCAGGGCCGGGATTCGAACCAGCGGTCCCATGATCAACAAAAAGAGCTAACTGTCATCTGCCTTAACCACTGTACCATCACAGCACTTACAAGTGGCTCTTGGCATTTAGACTATAAAACATATATACCGATGAACGTGGATAAAAAAAAAGAACATAGGCCTACATAAGGCACCCATCCGCTACTACTGCTAGTTTATGTTTATATAGCTACCTATTGTGATGAAAAGCACGGGCGCTCATGTATTAATTAACTGATATTTTATTCCAAAAGTTGTCAAAACATAAAGGGAGCCGCCACATTTAACAGCCTGTGGGGCGGAAATAGATAAACCCGGTAGAAAGAGTGCCCGCCCGTATGTGACGCTCCTTGAATTACAGTGAACGCACCCACAAAGAAGCATAGAAGTACGGATGATCTGATTGGTCAACAGTAGCCGGTCTTCTATTGGTTGACAGTTGACAGAAAATCCGTGAGCAGAGCAGAGATCCGAGAGCAGGACTTTCCTCCGCGCAAGAGGAAACACTCTGCGCAGGCAGCTGTGACCAAGTGCGAGCACACAGTTTGAGCACGAGCAGGGCAAACTTGAATGCGAAAGCAAAGTTTGAGCACGAGCAGGGCAACTTTGAATCCGAGAGCACAGGTTTAAACATCGAGCACATAGTTTGAGCGCGAGCAGAGTAAATTTGAATATGAGAGCAGAGTTTTCTGAACGTCAAATCAAAAAGTAATGCTCTCAAATCAACATAATATGCTCTTGATTTATGTCAGTATTCTAATCCCATACATTAGCCGTGTTAACAATGCTAGTAGCATTAGGCTAACTTCAGCGTCGTCTGATTGAATGAGTTAACATCAACAATCACAATTCCTCACCAGTGTTCAGTCCAATCCTGGTCCAACCTAGCATTAATCTTCTTCTTCAGCAGCAGCAACAGCACAGCATCACATCATCCGAGCAGGGCAGGTAAACTGTTGAATGACGGCAGGCATTACGAATTAGCACCGGAACTAGCGGCATTAGCCGTGTTAGCAATGCTAGCATTAGCATTCCACATTAATTCTCACTCACCGACTTCTTCTTTCAGTTGGAACGTGACAAGTGAGTTTGTCCGGCTTCCTCTTCCAGTCACTGACTTCCAGCTGTCGCAGCGAAGCTCCGACTTTCAGCTCCAGTCCTCCCATGTCTGTATCTCTGCTCTTGTGCCGAATGTGTGGGTAGCGAAGTGCCGCTTAGAGTAGTGGACGGCTGCTAGCCTGCTAGCCTGCTCTGCTCTGTGAGCCATTTACGGCTTTCTTCAGTCACCAGGGGAAAGGGACGCAAAATTTTTTTTCCTGCTATGGCCAGGCAAAGACCCGCCTTACTAGGCCTCTGATTGGCTTATCACGATGCCCTCTACTCTGACGGTTAGGTTTAGGCAAAGACGGTTGGTTTAGGCGTGTGAAGGGAGTGGTTAAGGTTAGGGTAAGATGCAGGGATAGGCTTAGCCTTGCAGAGGCAGCCAATCAGAGGTGGAGTAAGGCGGGTCTTGGCTGGCCGTAGTAGGAAAAAAAATATCGCGAAAGGGACGGCCCCGAATGACGACGACCGCTGCTGATTGGCTCAGCTGCCATGACCGACTCCTATGTTGGTGGGCCAACCATGAGTTGTCAGGAGTTAAACTTTTACCGGCGTTACACTTGCGTCTGCTGAAACGGTTGTCTGTCTTTGAGGATCATAGTGGGACAGGTGAGGTGAGGAGGGCTTCCTTGAGTGCGTGGGTAACGACCAGGTGGCAACCCTCCGTGACGTCACCCATTGGTTTGTGAAGGGCCGTTTGTGAAGCCAGGAGATTGGCTTTCAGGGCGCCGCCATTTTTGATTTTTGGAGCCAGAAGAAACCATATTTGGACGAGGGGGCGGAGCTAAGGAGGTCGAGGGGCGGGTCGGACCCGTGTCTCCGAGGCTGCTAGTTTACCCAGCAACACCGGCTAACTGCCGAGCGGCTACGCTGCTAACACCGTTAGCATCTACAACTCGAGGTAAACTTTATATTTAACGGTGAAAGTAATCTCAGAAGCTTATTAAATACAGTACATGTCCATGTTTGAACTAGCCTACATAAGATCCCATGAGGAGTAATGTGTCACGTTATTGTAGCCGATGTTAGCATTAATAAGCTAATGTAAAGCTGTGAAACGTATTTTAATATTGTGTTTTAAATTGTTTTACAGAACCCAGAGACTAGTTTCTGTCTCAAACTGTAAAGCTGCAACACATAAACTGTCATGGACTGAGACTGGTGGGTTACGGCTCCTGGACTTGACGTTATCTCACCTGCATCACCGATGATCGGCTGCTGCAGCTCCGACCTGTCGACCACGTTACAGCATTCACCCAGCTATTAGCTATTATTTTACATTCCTATTATATACAGTATATGCACGTCTTTTTTGCAGGTTACCAACATGATGATGTACTGGAAATTCAGCTAATACAATACAAGCTTGTCTTTTGACAGTATGGCTCACCTTAACATCATCCACAGCTTATAAAACGTTTTCAGTGCTGTAAAATGCTAAAATAAGTGCATCTTAAACCTGAAATTAATTTATTTACTAAGAATTGCTTCACTGATTTTTAATGGGCCAGATCTGTACAGTAACATGAATGCCAAGACACACTGCTGTAATCAATACATTCAGGAAAAACTCACAGGACTATTTCTATGTATGCTTTCATTACACACAAGAAAAATACAAATGTTTAATGTTACCCTCCTTGAAATGATAATAAAGCATCCAGAGATGAATATCAGAGCTTGTGCTTTCCTGATGTTTCTTGTCAACTAATCTATGATACTGAAAACAATAATTCACCTATATATACCTATATATATATATATAATTCACAAGTGTCACATTATATTGGCCACGAGGTTATGTTAAATATGTAAAAGAAATACTACAGTTTAATCACAGTAACTTTCTTTATTATTACATTTTCAATGATAACAATCATGGTCTGAATAAAGCATTTGTATTAACTGGACTATGAAAATAGCTGCTTCCAAATCTTCACTGTCAATTTTAGGTTCACCCTAAAAAGTGTGAGGTCAAATGTGGACATAGAATAATAAAACAGTTGGTCTGTTCTCTCATCAGAGGTTTTCTGGTTTCATCATCATCACAGCTCCATAACTTCACATGATGTCCTCCTTCTGTTGGCACCGGTCACTCAGCTCTCACAGTGGCTCCTTAGAATCACAGTAAAACACAAGAACTTAAATTAAAACATTGTTGAGAGGTGCAGGACTGTCTGCTTCAGTTTTTTGTGTGTGATTTTACAGCAGTAAATGACAAATCCCCACCTGTAACGTTAGTTATCAGTAACGTTACAGTATGATAACGTTACGAGCAAGATAACACGTTGATGGATAAACCTGGGGGGGTTGCAGCTTGTAGACCGATCCTACCGATCACTGTTCTGCCAACATGACGCCGTGGTCGTTAAATATTAAACCGGATTTATCCCGGTCCGGTAAAAGTCGGAGACGAGCTAACGGTTAGCATGGCTAACACGGGAGCTAACACGGAGCTAACGGCGAGCTAACGTTAGCCGTGTAGCAAAGTGAATCGGTTATTCACATTAACTATAAATTAACTTCGAGAGGAGCCAGCTGAGGTGGCTCGGGCACCTGTATAGGATGCCCCCTGGACGCCTCCCTCGTGAGGTGTTCCAGGCATGTCCCACCGGGAGGAGGCCCCGAGGAAGACCCAGGACACGCTGGAGTGACTACGTCACTCGGCTGGCCTGGGAACGCCTTGGGGTCCCCCCGGAAGAGCTGGAGGAAGTGTCCGGGGAGAGGGAAGTCTGGGGATCCCTGCTCCGACTGCTGCCCCCGCGACCCGGACCCGGATAAGCGGTGGACAATGGATGGATGGATGGATATAAATTAACTTGTCTTGGACGGTGTCTCAAAATGGCTGTCTAAACCGGAAGTGACCAGATTTTGAAATCCATCAAAATCGGCCCACTGGCAGTTAAAATCTGGTCACTTCCGGTTTAGACAGCCATTTTGAATTTTGAAAATGTCAGAAATGGATTCAGCATCACTAATAACCCCTAAAACCACTCCAATATTGCCCAGATCAGCCAAGTCAATTTTGTTGAAATATTGCCCATATAGGCAATTATGCTAATTTATGCTAATTATGTCTGTTATGCTAATTGCCCAATATATATGAGTTAGCATCCGGCAGTTTCTGAATACTGGGGACCCATACTATATATTTCTAACATAAAACTTTGGGGTACTCAACTTTTCCGGGTTCACAATGGGGCCCTATGGGCTGGCAAGTAGACTATTGCCCTTGCAGAACATTTAAGGTGTCTGTTCTCTCCTGAGTGCACTCTGAACCGCGGTAAAGTGAGCCGCTGTTTGCGAGATAGTGGTAAAGTGAGCCGCTGTTTGATTTTCGTTGGGTGTTCCTCATTTCTTTTGCATATTGTTCCTGTCATCTCACTCTACTTCTGGTATCATTTTGGTGGCATTTTACTGTAGAAATTTGGAGAAAAATCATTTTAAAGTCACCCCTATAATAAAAACCCATTTACACTATCCTGACCTTTGACCTTACCTCACATCAATTCCTTCATAGGTGTGTTCCTCATTTCTTTTGCATATTGTTCCTGTCATCTCACTCTACGTCTGGTATCATTTTGGTGGCATTTTACTCTAGAAATTTGGAGAAAAATCATTTTAAAAATCCCACCCATAATGACTCAACCCCATTTACTGTATGCTGACCTTTGACCTTACGTCATATCAATTCCTTCATAGGTGTGTTCCTCATTTCTTTTGCATATTGTTCCTGACATCTCACTCTACTTCTGGTATCATTTTGGTGGCATTTTACTGTAGAAATTTGGAGACAAATCAGATTAAAACCACCCATAATGACTCAACTCCATAATGACTCAACCCCATTTACTGTATGCTGACCTTTGACCTTACGTCACATCAATTCCTTCATATGTGTGTTCCTCATTTCTTTTGCATACTGTTCCTGGGGTCTTGCTCTACTTCTGGTATCATTTTGGTGGCATTTTACTGTAGCAGTGCGGAGAAAAATCTGATTTAATAATGGTCAGCATACTGTAAATGGAGTTAATCATGAGGGTGGTTTTAATCTGAATTTTCTCCAAATTTCTAAAGTAAAATGCCACCAAAATGATACCAGAAGTAGAGTGAGATGACAGGAACAATATGCAAAAAAAATGAGGAACACACCTATGAAGGAATTGATGTGAGGTAAGGTCAAAGGTCAGCATACTGTAACTGGGTTTTATTATAGGGGTGACTTTAAGGTTTTTTTTCTCCAAATTTCTACAGTAAAATGCCACCAAAATGATACCAGAAGTAGAATAAGACCCCAGGAACAGTATGCAAAAGAAATGAGGAACACACCTATGAAGAAATTGATCTGACGTAAGGTCAAAGGTCAGCATACAATAAATGGGGTTGAGTCATTATGGGTGGGATTTTTTAAATGATTTTTCTCCAAATTTCTACAGTAAAATGCCACCAAAATGATACCAGAAGTAGAGCAAGACCCCAGGAACAGTATGCAAAAGAAATGAGGAACACACATATGAAGGAATTGATGTGACGTAAGGTCAAAGGTCAGCATACTGTAACTGCGTTTTATTATAGGGGTGACTTTAAGGTTATTTTTCTCCAAATTTCTACAGTAGAATGCCACCAAAATGATACCAGAAGTAGAGTAAGACCCCAGGAACAGTATGCAAAAGAAATTAAGAACACACCTATGAAGGAATTGATCTGACGTAAGGTCAAAGGTCAGCATACTGTAAATGGAGTTGAGTCATTATGGGTGGTTTTAATCTTATTTTTCTCCACATTTCTACAGTAAAATGCCACCAAAATGATACCAGAAGTAGAGTGAGATGACAGGAACAATATGCAAAAGAAATGAGGAAGACACCTATGAAGGAATTGATCTGACGTAAGGTCAAAGGTCAGCATACTGTAACTGGATTTTATTATAGGGGTGACTTTAAGGTTATTTTCCTCCAAATTTCTAGAGTAGAATGCCACCAAAATGATACCAGAAGTAGAGCAAGACCCCAGGAACAATATGCAAAAGAAATGAGGAACACACCTATGAAGGAATTGATCTGACGTAAGGTCAAAGGTCAGCATACTGTAACTGCGTTTTATTATAGGGGTGACTTTAAGGTTATCTTTCTCCAGATTTCTAGAGTAGAATGCCACCAAAATGATATGCAAAAAAAAAATAAAAAATGAGACACACACATATGAAGGAATTAATGTGAGGTAAGGTCAAAGGTCAGCATACTGTGAATGGCTTTTATTATAGGGGTCGTTTTAAATTAATTTTTCTCCACGTTTCTACAGTAAAATGTCGATGAAAGGTGATTTTTCTCCCCTTTACGGCAGTGAAATATAACTAAAAAGTTGATTCATCTTGTAAGTGATTTTCCTCCACATTTCTCCAGTAAAAGCACGTAGGCTTTATGTATCTTTCAGGACCTTCACTTTGCTCGAGAACCGTGCCTACCGTATTTACTGTAGCGCGCGCCCAACGAAAATCAAACAGCGGCTCACTTTACCACTATCTCGCAAACAGCGGCTCACTTTACCGCGGTCACTCTGAGGAGCGCGGCTGTTGCTGAGCGTCCCACAGTCCACGCTGAACCAGGCGCGGCGTTATGGGTATCGCTCTGGGGCAGGGACGGACTGGCCATTGGGCAATGTGGGCAAATGCCACTGCGGCCGCCTGGTGATGCGGCCGCATCACAAATAAATAAATAAATAAATGAATAAATATAAAGCAGAGCGGAGCGGCCGCATCAATAGGCGGCCGCGGTGGGCGGCAAATGAATAAATAGGCTTAATAAATAAATAGAAAGCGGAGCGGCTGCGTCAATAGGCGGCCGCAAATCAATAAATGAATAAATAAAAATAATACAAAATAAAGCGGAGCTGAAGGCGGCCACAAAAAAGAGGGGAAAAAGCAAACAAACAAACATAACGGCCTGTTAACTCTGACAAATAATAGGCCTACTAAACTAAATAATAATAGTAATGACGTTTTTTATTTTTCCTGTAAAGGACAAATAGTCTAAATTCAACTTCAACTTCAACTTCAAACAACTTTATTAATCCCACCAGGGGCAATTGATTTCAGCAGCTTGCACAGTCCACGAAAAACACAGTACGAGTACACACAATAATACATATAACAGATAAGGTAAATAAATAGAATAGGATGCCAAGGGTACAGTGTTGTCAAAGATCCGTTGAATGAGTGAATAAGTACATAAGTTGCACATGTTTGACCAATAAAAATGTGCATGGCAAGAAGGATAAAATCATTACAGAGAATTTAAGAGGCGAGTAGCAGAGGGGACAAAAGACTTCAAAAAACGGTTTGTCTTGCAGACAGGTGAAACATAGCGACGTCCTGAGGGCAACAGAGAGAATTCACTTGACAGCACGTGACCAGGAGAAGACAAAATGTTATTTACTTTCCTCAAAGTTTGTTGGTCACAGAAACTGTTCAGGTCCCTGAGTTTCATTCCTGTGATCTTGGAACAGGTTTTTATAATGCTATACAAGCTGTTTTTATCTTTCACTGTGAGGCTGGGAAACCAGCAGATAAAGGAAAAACACAGGAGACTTTCGATAAAAGACTGGTAAAAACGACACAGAATAACAGGGCTGACAGAAAAAGAGTTCAATTTGCGGAGAAGATGAATTCTCTGTTGCCCTCGCTTTACAATGTCCGCAGTGTTCACATCAAATTTTAACTTCTCATCAAGAAAGGTACCTAAGTATTTGTATGAGGGAACTCTTTCCACACTTTTACCATGGATGGTGCTATCTGCAACTGGGATTTTGTTGCGTCTAAAATCAATTATAAGCTCCTTTGTTTTGGACACATTTAAGTCTAAGTAGTTGTTGTCACACCATGAAACAAAATCATCAAGGGCCTCCCCGTGTCCTGCTTCAGATCCCTGAAGAAGAGACAGCAGTGCAGTGTCGTCAGAGAATTTGACTAGGTAGCTGCCTTGCCTAATGCTCCTGCATTCATCTGTATATAAAATAAAAAGTAGGGGGGAAAGGACACACCCTTGTGGTGAACCGGTGGACAAAGATAAGGAGTCTGAAACACAACCATTTACGTAAACCCTCTGCTTTCTGTTGGTTAAAAAATCTGACAACCATAAGACAATCTGGTGGGGCAAATTAAAATCACTTATTAGCCTCTTGAGTAAAAGATGCGGCTGCATCAAATTAAAAGCTGAAGAGAAGTCAGCAAATAGGAGCCGAGCATGGGCTTGGGGTTTTTCCAGGTGTTTGTAGAGGTAGTTAAGGATAAAAAGCTTGGCGTCCTCCACGCCTTTCCCTGCCTGATAAGCAAACTGGAGTGGGTCAATGCTCCCCTCCATATGTGACATAATCATGTTCTTCATAATTTTCTCAAGGATCTTCATACACAGTGATGTAAGTGCTACTGGTCTAAAATCATTGAATTGTTTGGGGGATGAGTTTTTTGGAACAGGGATTATGGTTGAGGATTTCCATAAATCAGGTACTTGACTGCAATTAAGTGACATCTGAAAAATGTGGTGGAGAACACCGCTAAGTTGGTCAGCACAATACTTTAATGTGCGTCCACAAATTTCATCTGGGCCACAGGCCTTTCTTACATTGACCTTCTTCAGGAGGTTGTTTACACACTCCTCACTGATGACCATATCACAGTCAGTGACAGCAGGAATACCTTGAAAAGAAAGTTTGTCTGAGAGGTCATGGTTTTCGAACCGGGAGTAAAAAAAGATTAAAAGCAATTTATCTCATCTCTAATCTATTATAAGGTTTTTTGGATGTTTTTCGGTCGTCAGTGGATTTTCTCGCGATTGTTGACCTGGTGAGATGATAGGTCAAATGACAATTGAATGATGGGTAGTGCGAGCAGGTCAACAACACGGAATGAAATAAAATGGATCGAGGAGGGAGAAAACAGCGAGTAAAAAAGGGTGGAGCAGGAAAAAAAAGAGAGAAGAAGCGTAAGGCTTTATTGGTTGAAAGTGGGAAAAGAGCAAATATTGTGGAGTTATTCTCTAAAAAGCCTGTGCCCGGCGATGCGGACGGTGGCGCCCCCAGCTGCTCTGCAGCTGCTGCTGCTAGCATGAGTGACAAAGGTGACATGATGGCAGACGAGAGTGGGAGCAGGTCTGAAGAGGAAAAGAGAGAGGAGGAATTAGTGGAGGAAGAGTCACCAACACAGACTGTAGGCAAAGAAATGGACGTTGCCATCACACGTGCACCTGCTATTGCAGCCACAAGCAGAGAAACAGCTGCTCCAGTGACAGAGGTGATCCAGGATGAATATAATTATTTCAAACGTCCAAAATCCAACACACTTGAATTTTTTTTCAAGTTTCACCCAAATCAGCCTTCTGATGCACAAGAATCTGTCAAGAAATCATACAGACATAAAGATGGATCACAAAGAAAATGGGTGAGTTATGATGCTGAGAACCACTCATTATTGTGTGCAGTTTGCATGGCATTTTCTAAAAAGACAGACACAAGTGCCTTCATTCAAGGATGTAAGGTTTGGAGACACATTCATCACAGGCTCAACAGTCATGAAAACACACATACTCATCTGGAATGTGTGAATGCTTACCTTTCATGGATAAGTTAAAGCAGACATCCCTAACCTGCTGGATTCAAATATGATGTCAGCTCACCGAGAACAGGTGCGCAAGAGGCGACAAGTCCTAGAGCGTGTCATTGATGTAACAAAACTGATTGGCAAATGTGCACTCAGTTATCGTGGAAGTAAAAATGAGGCAGCTCACTCATTAGCAGACATGTCTGTGGATCATGGGAACTTTCTTGAAATTCTTCTGCTTGTTAGCAAATATGACAGCTGTTTACAGCAGCATGTTCAAGACTGCATCCAAAAAAAGCCAATCAAGCACTGGCAAAGGAAGAGGCTCACTAGTGACATTAATGTCCAAAACTACAGTATGTTCAGTTTTGGAGGCTATCCGGCAACTCATCAAAGAAACAATTGCAACTGAAATAATCCAGGCTGGAATGTACACTGTACAGATAGACACAACCCAAGATATAACATCAAAAGATCAGTGCAGTGTTGTAGTCCGCTACGTAACAGAGAGCAGCATTCAGGAGAAGCTACTTGCAGTTGTTGAATGCAAGTCATCAACAGGGGAGGACTTTCTTAAACTGCTCAAGGAGACGTTGGCCACTTGCAAAATTGATGTGAAGAACTGCATTGGAAACTCAACAGATGGGGCTGCAAATATGCAGGGGCAATACAGGGGGTTTTCTGCCTGGCTGTCAAAAGAAGTCCCAAACCAAATGCATGTATGGTGTTATGCCCATGTTTTAAACCTGGTTATTTCTGAAACCACAGGTGTTGTGATAACAGCAGCATCATTATTTGGGTTGATTAATGAGATTGCAGTGTTTCTTCGTGACTCATATCAGAGAATGAATGTTTGGGAAGGTGTGAGTCAGGACCCCCAACACAGAAGAATTTCACTGATTAGGGAAACAAGATGGTCTTCAAAGGATGCTGCATTAAAGAAGATCTTTGGATCCTTTGCCCAGCCAAAGAATGCTTTGTATGTGGACTTGGTTGAAACATTGTCCAAAATTCAGGACAACTTACAGTTTAAGCCAGCTGTACGTGTAAAAGCACATGCCTTCATTGAGTCACTCATTAAATATGAGACAGTTCTCACTGCACAGTTGTTCCTGCGTGTTTTCACACTCACATCTCCTTTGTCAAAGTATCTCCAAACCAATGCCATGGAACTCTTGACTGCCCATCGCATGGTGACAGAAACACACAACAACCTAAAAGACTTTGTCAGAGATTTTGACACAGTGAAAGATGCGGCAGACAATTTTGTGAAATGGGCTAATTATGGATTCCAAAATGTGGACTCTGAAATGGAAGTGCAGGCTGCACTGCCACCAAAACACATGAAAAAAAGAAAAACAATGCCAGGAGAATCTGCCAATGAAGAAAACACAACTGCAGACTCATTGACAGCCTACAGGATCAATGTTCACAACATCATTCTTGATACAGTCTCTGAGTGTATGCACCGCCGCTTCCTGCAGCACGGGAAACTTTATGCTGACTTATCATTACTAGATCCGCTTCATTTTCCAGATATAAATTCAAATGGGCTTCCCCATAATGCACTTGAGGACATCAGTAAATGCCTCATTCCTTTTGATGAAGATGCAACAGTTGAAAATTTACAATCTGAGTTGTGCAGCCTGGCCCTCCACTGGGACACTATTAAAAAGTCCCCTCTCAGTGAGTACACAACCAGAGAGTCACAGTCTCTTACCTCTGAGGAAGAAGAGAACAATCAGGAGGACATGGAGGAAATTGATCTTGTTAGCAAAAGATGCACAGCCTGCAGGAACTGTGCTGTGTGTTGCTACTTCCTCCTCCAGCAGCTGAAGTTTTTCTTACATGCGTACCACAAAATACAGTTGGCCTACAAATATTTGTTGACCTTGTCCTGCACACAAGTGGCATGTGAAAGAAGCTTCTCGACACTTAAGTTCATTAAGAGTCGTCTCAGGAGCAGAATGCGAGAGGAAAATGTGGAAGCCTTCATGTTAATGGCAACAGAGAAGGAGATCCTCATGAGACTGGACTCGGATGATGTGATTGATAGAGTGGCAGAGAAAAGCACATTATTGCGCAACCTGCTACTGTAACTACATAAAGGTAAAAACACATTTATTTTTCATGTTCTGGTTAAGCTATACTATTATGTTCTGTGGCAGTGTAATGTTTATGTTTCTGTTGGTTGCAGATGACCTGAGAAGACAAACGTGGCCTCTCTCTGTCAAAATTGCCAGGGCCTCTTTTTGGTGCCAGTCTGCCACTGGTGTTGCTAGGAGATGGAAAGCTGGTCAGACGACACGTGGATCAACTGTTCAGCAGACAGGAGTCGGAGCTGTCAGTTCTGAGTCCAGAGCCGGTGCCAGTGGAGGAGTGTGGGACACCCACACCACTGAAAAAAATGATAGGACAAGATACAGGTCCTGGGCAAGAAGGAGACAGAGTCTTGTCTACAACGGAGCAGGAGCAAGTGAGCAGTACGCCTGCTGGTACTCCAAAAAAATTGTTCCGTTCTCACAGGATCAGGAAACCACCAGCGTACATGAAGGACTTTGTTCAGTGAGTGGATAAAAAAAAAAAAAAAAAAAAAAAAGGGGGAGGAAAGGATTAACAGTGGTGTATTTTGTGGAAATGACAGGTATGTTTATACATGAATGTTCAAGGTTGTATCAGAGTAATTGAAAATTTCACAACTGTTGTTTTGGGTTTTGTTTGAACCAGATTTTTGTGATTATTGTTGTGAATGTGAACTAAGGAATCGTTTAAATTTAAGAAGGGAGGGATGTTGTAAAGTGAGCTTTCAGATATCACTACCCCCCAGAGCCAGTAGGGGGCGGTGGTAGGGTGTGTCCTGGTGTTGTTGTACCTGACTGCCTGTGTGAAGCTGCCCTCCGCCATGACTAGTTGTATGTGCCTGTGCTGATAATAAAAGCGGTTCAAGAGAAGAAACCAGCTTCCTTATTGTTGATATAGTGACGATATCACAGCTTGTCAACCTCGAAACTCACCAGTGTCTCCTGTTATCTCCACAAGGTTAGCTCTACTTAATATCAGATCACTAGCCAACAAATCCTTGTTAGTAAATGACACCATTATGACCTATAATCTAGACTTCTTACTTCTTAGTGAAACATGGCTGACTGAATGTAGCTGTGCTACCGTTCTCAATGAGGCTGCACCAACAAATTTCAGTTTTATGAATAAGTGTTGAAGTGGTAAGAAAGGCGGGGGAGTTGCTGCCATTTTTAAATCTGTATTTCAGTGCAAGGAAACTATATTTGGTGATTTTAGCTCTTTTGAATATCTCTGTTTTTTAGTAAAGGGGGATCCAAAAGTTCTCCTCCTAATTATTTACTGACCACCAAGATACCCAGGAAAATTCTTTGATGAGTTTGCCGAACTGCTGTCAGTTATCTGCACTGACTACAACTTTTTTATCATAACAGGGGATTTTAACATTCACATAGACAATAACATGGACACAAATGCCAAATAACTTTGCTCTCTTCTTGACACTTTTGGCCTCTCCCAACATGTGAAAGGGCCCACACACACCCGAGGTCTTGTCTGGATCTGGTTATCTGTAGAGGTGTTGACATTACATCTGTTGATATCAAGGACTTGGCTCTTTCTGATCATTTCTGTGTGTTCTTTGACTTACAGATAACTCCGAACATGCAGTTACCCTCTGTATCTGTTAGGAAAAGGTTCATAAATGAGAATACCAGTGTTAAGTTTATGGAGACTATAGTCATGTCGCCAACTGTAAGTGCAGAGACAGTTAATGAACTCCTGGATAATTTCAATTGCAAAATCTCAAATGTCATTGATACCATTGCACCAATGGTATCAATGACATTTGATACCATTGGTGCAATGGTATCAAATTGCCACCAATGAAATTCTTAAGATGACCTTGACCAGACAGAGAACACCATGGAGGAACACTTTGATGGTAAAGGGTCTGAAAACAGAATGCAGGAAAGCTGAGCGTAAATGGAGAAAAACGAAACTTCAAATCCACCATGACCTCTACAAACAAAGTCTTTGTAATTTTAACCATGGGTTATTCAAGGCTAGACAGCAACACTTTACTGAAATGATTAATAAGAACATAAACAACACTCGTGCTCTGTTTGCTATGGTTGATAAGCTTACAACCCCCCCAAAAGAGATAGCTTCAGAACTCCTTTCCACATGTGGCAAGGTGAAGAGGGCCCAGGCAGGGATTGAACCCACACCTCCCGGGTAAGAGTCACGCGCGCTTGCCAGTCACCTAAAGGGACATCCCCCTGGCCAAGTAGCCAGGGCACATGATCAATTGGAGGCATAGTGACAGGACCACCACTGTCACACACAGAAAAATACAATGAATTTGCTTACTTTTTCAATGAAAAAAATCAAATCTATAATGCTAAATATCAACACAAATCAGCAAAATAATACAATGATGCAATCCCTAAAATCACCTAGGAATAAATCAACTGTAATGTCAGAGTTTAATACAGTTGACCAAAAAACCTTAGAAGAAACAGTTCAGCATCTTAAAACATCGACATGTTGTCTTGACACAATGCCTTCTGACTTTTTTTAAAACTATTATAAGCTCTGTCCAAACAGATCTGCAGCAAATAATAAATTGCTCACTTCAATCAGGCACGTTTCCTAAACCCCTGAAAGTAGCTGCCATCAAGCCACTCTTAAAAAAGAGAACATTGGATACTACCATTTTAACCAATTGCAGACCCATCTCAAATCTTCCCTTTATAGCCAAGATCGTTGAGAAAGTGGTTTTTAATCAAATCAGCAACATCTTGAACTCCAGTGGACTCTTTGACAAATTTCAATCAGGCTTCCGACCTCACCACAGTACAGAAACAGCTCTTATTAGAGTGTTAAATGACATAAGGTTGAACACTGACTCAGGCAAGGTGTCAGTTCTGGTCCTGTTGGATCTCAGTGCTGCGTTTGACACTGTGGATCACAGTATACTGCTGGACAGGTTGGAAACCTGGGCAGGACTCAGCGGGACAGTCCTAAAATGGTTCAGGTCCTACTTAGACAGGAGTTATTTTGTGACCATTGGTAGTTATCAATCCGATCGAGTGGCTATGACATGTGGAGTTCCTCAGGGGTCAGTCCTTGGACCCCTTCTGTTTAACCTGTATATGCCAGCGGCGCCGGATTCATTTTAGAGGTGGGGGGGCCATGGAGTTTGGGTTGTTACGGGGCATAGATTTACACACTCACTGTCGGTCGGTGCAATAGTCATATTGTAGCATCCGGCCGTGATGCGTAATACCAGCGTAATACCAGCAATGCGTAACCCCCCCCCCCGCCAGCGTCTCCCAGACCGTCATGCCTCCTGTGCTGGTCTGGCTGCATGTTTGAGCAAATACAATGTTGTGAATACACCTCAGTTTCTATAAACTGCTAGGTTCTCAAAGACTCGACCCGGTCCGATCCAGGTGTTGAAGCCTGGACCTGATGCAGCCGGACTCACGAACAGTCTCTCGGCTGGACCACGGCAAAAATAAATAAATAAATAAATAAATAGCCTAAAAGAACCCCGTGGTTCGACCTGACCCAATTTTTAATCAGAATTTTAATAATAGAAAACACCATTTGTGAATTTGAGATCTCTAAAATTTTTCTGTAGGTAAATTTACCATCATGGATCAAGCAGAAAATCAGCCTTTGTAAAAGCCGAAGTAGCCTACTGTAACAGTTTATGAGCACTCAGACAAAAAATAAGGTGATTCAATATGGGTACCAATCGACTCCAAATGGCCTGAAATGTGCTCCTAAACATGTTCTGGGGGACGCTTTTGCCAAAAGCACTTAGTCAAATTTTCACTTTTCACCGATCGCATAGACTCTGACTGGGATAGGCATTTGGTTTGTAGCTGCGCAGCGGGAGTCCTGCAGACATAGAAGCGTTATCCATCTGCCCTATTTGGACCACGCTGAACACGCTGATGTGTGTCTCATCTCTCTACGACCTTGCCTTCCCGAGATACTCCTCAAAGGGCCAGCTCAGCATGTTGCTGAAAATGTCAAAGTGCCAACTCCACTTGTACATATGGGACAAAAAATAAGGTGATTCAATATGGGTACCAATCGACTCCAAATGGCCTGAAATGTGCTCCTAAACATGTTCTGGGGGACGCTTTTGCCAAAAGCACTTAGTCAAATTTTCACTTTTCACCGACAAACATATACTCTGACTGGGATAGGCATTTGTTCTGTAACTGCACAGCGGGAGTCCTGCAGACATAGAAGCATGATCCATCTGCCCTATTTGGACCACGCTGAACACGCTGATGTGTGTCTCATCTCTCTACGACCTTGCCTTCCCGAGATACTCCTCAAAGGGCCAGCTCAGCATGTTGCTGAATATGTCAAAGTGCCAACTCCACTTGTACATATGGGACAAAAAATAAGGTGCTTCAATATGGCTACCAATCGACTCCAAATGGCCTGAAATGTGCTCCTAAACATGTTCTGGGGGACGCTTTTGCCAAAAGCACTTAGTCAAATTTTCACTTTTCACTGATCACATATACTCTGACTGGGATAGTTCAGTTCAGACAACTTTATTTATCCCCAAGGGGCAATTCGGTTTAGCAGACTCAGTTTCATTAAAAGACAAATAAAAGAAAGAGAAGGGAGACAAAAACAAGTTCATATCAGGTAAACAGTATGTGGCACAAACTCTCACCGCACGTTGGTAATAAAAATAGGATAGGCATTTGTTAGGCATTTGTTCTGTAGCTGCACAGCGGGGGTACCAATCGACTCCAAATGGCCTGAAATGTGCTCCTAAACATGTTCTGGGGGACGCTTTTGCCAAAAGCACTTTGTCAAATTTTCACTTTTCACCGACAAACATAATACTCTGACTGGGATAGGCATTTGTTCTGTAACTGCACAGCGGGAGTCCTGCATACATAGAAGCGTGATCCATCTGCCCTATTTGGACCACGCTGAACACCCTGTGTGTCTCATCTCTCTACGACCTTGCCTTCCCGAGATACTCCTCAAAGGGCCAGCTCAGCATGTTGCTGAAAATGTCAGAGTGCCAACTCCACTTGTACATATGGGACAAAAAATAAGGTGATTCAATATGGGTACCAATCAACTCCAAATGGCCTGAAATGTGCTCCTAAACATGTTCTGGGGGACGCTTTTGCCAAAAGCACTTAGTCAAATTTTCACTTTTCACCGACAAACATATACTCTGACTGGGATAGGCATTTGTTCTGTAACTGCACAGCGGGAGTCCTGCAGACATAGAAGCATGATCCATCTGCCCTATTTGGACCACGCTGAACACGCTGATGTGTGTCTCATCTCTCTACGACCTTGCCTTCCCGAGATACTCCTCAAAGGGCCAGCTCAGCATGTTGCTGAAAATGTCAAAGTGCCAACTCCACTTGTACATATGGGACAAAAAATAAGTTGTTTCAATATGGGTACCAATCGACTCCAAATGGCCTGAAATGTGCTCCTAAATATGTTCTGGGGGACGCTTTTGCGAAAAGCACTTAGTCAAATTTTCACTTTTCACTGATCACATATACTCTGACTGGCATAGGCATTTGGTTTGTAGCTGCGCAGCGGGAGTCCTGCAGACCTAGAAGCGTGATCCATCTGCCCTATTTGGACCACGCTGAACACGCTGATGTGTGTCTCATCTCTCTACGACCTTGCCATCCAGAGATACTCCTCAAAGGGCCAGCTCAGCATGTTGCTGAAAATGTCAAAGTGCCAACTCCACTTGTAGATATGGGACAAAAAATAAGGTGATTCAATATGGGTACCAATCGACTCCAAATGGCCTGAAATGTGCTCCTAAACATGTTCTGGGGGACGCTTTTGCCAAAAGCACTTAGTCAAATTTTCACTTTTCACTGATCACATATACTCTGACTGGGATAGTTCAGTTCAGACAACTTTATTTATCCCCAAGGGGCAATTCGGTTTAGCAGACTCAGTTTCATTAAAAGACAAATAAAAGAAAGAGAAGGGAGACAAAAACAAGTTCATATCAGGTAAACAGTATGTGGCACAAACTCTCACCGCACGTTGGTAATAAAAATAGGATAGGCATTTGTTAGGCATTTGTTCTGTAGCTGCACAGCGGGGGTACCAATCGACTCCAAATGGCCTGAAATGTGCTCCTAAACATGTTCTGGGGGACGCTTTTGCCAAAAGCACTTTGTCAAATTTTCACTTTTCACCGACAAACATAATACTCTGACTGGGATAGGCATTTGTTCTGTAACTGCACAGCGGGAGTCCTGCATACATAGAAGCGTGATCCATCTGCCCTATTTGGACCACGCTGAACACCCTGTGTGTCTCATCTCTCTACGACCTTGCCTTCCCGAGATACTCCTCAAAGGGCCAGCTCAGCATGTTGCTGAAAATGTCAAAGTGCCAACTCCACTTGTACATATGGGACAAAAAATAAGGTGATTCAATATGGGTACCAATCGACTCCAAATGGCCTGAAATGTGCTCCTAAACATGTTCTGGGGGACGCTTTTGCCAAAAGCACTTAGTCAAATTTTCACTTTTCACCGACAAACATATACTCTGACTGGGATAGGCATTTGTTCTGTAACTGCACAGCGGGAGTCCTGCAGACATAGAAGCATGATCCATCTGCCCTATTTGGACCACGCTGAACACGCTGATGTGTGTCTCATCTCTCTACGACCTTGCCTTCCCGAGATACTCCTCAAAGGGCCAGCTCAGCATGTTGCTGAAAATGTCAAAGTGCCAACTCCACTTGTACATATGGGACAAAAAATAAGTTGTTTCAATATGGGTACCAATCGACTCCAAATGGCCTGAAATGTGCTCCTAAATATGTTCTGGGGGACGCTTTTGCGAAAAGCACTTAGTCAAATTTTCACTTTTCACTGATCACATATACTCTGACTGGCATAGGCATTTGGTTTGTAGCTGCGCAGCGGGAGTCCTGCAGACCTAGAAGCGTGATCCATCTGCCCTATTTGGACCACGCTGAACACGCTGATGTGTGTCTCATCTCTCTACGACCTTGCCATCCAGAGATACTCCTCAAAGGGCCAGCTCAGCATGTTGCTGAAAATGTCAAAGTGCCAACTCCACTTGTAGATATGGGACAAAAAATAAGGTGATTCAATATGGGTACCAATCGACTCCAAATGGCCTGAAATGTGCTCCTAAACATGTTCTGGGGGACGCTTTTGCCAAAAGCACTTAGTCAAATTTTCACTTTTCATTGATCACATATACTCTGACTGGGATAGGCATTTCTTCTGTAGCTGCACAGTGGGAGTCCTGCAGACATAGAAGCGTGATCCATCTGCCCTATTTGGACCACGCTGAACACGCTGATGTGTGTCTCATCTCTCTACGACCTTGCCTTCCCGAGATACTCATCAAAGGGCCAGCTCAGCATGTTGCTGAACATGTCAAAGTGCCAACTCCACTTGTACATATGGGACAAAAAATAAGGTGATTCAATATGGGTACCAATCGACTCCAAATGGCCTGAAATGTGCTCCTAAACATGTTCTGGGGGACGCTTTTGCCAAAAGCACTTAGTCAAATTTTCACTTTTCACCAATCGCATAGACCGTGACTGAGATAGGCATTTGGTTTGTAGCTGCGCAGCGGGAGTCCTGCAGACCTAGAAGCGTGATCCATCTGCCCTATTTGGACCACGCTGAACACGCTGATGTGTGTCTCATCTCTCTACGACCTTGCCTTCCCGAGATACTCCTCAAAGGGCCAGCTCAGCATGTTGCTGAAAATGTCAAAGTGCCAACTCCACTTGTACATATGGGACAAAAAATAAGGTGATTCAATATGGGTACCAATCGACTCCAAATGGCCTGAAATGTGCTCCTAAACATGTTCTGGGGGACGCTTTTGCCAAAAGCACTTAGTCAAATTTTCACTTTTCACCGACAAACATATACTCTGACTGGGATAGGCATTTGTTCTGTAGCTGGACAGCGGGAGTCCTGCAGACATAGAAGCGTGATCCATCTGCCCTATTTGGACCACGCTGAACACGCTGATGTGTGTCTCATCTCTCTACGACCTTGCCTTCCCGAGATACTCCTCAAAGGGCCAGCTCAGCATGTTGCTGAAAATGTCAAAGTGCCAACTCCACTTGTACATATGGGACAAAAAATAAGGTGCTTCAATATGGGTACCAATCGACTCCAAATGGTCTGAAATGTGCTCCTAAACATGTTCTGGGAGACGCTTTTGCCAAAAGCACGTAGTCAAATTTTCACTTTTCATTGATCACATATACTCTGACTGGGATAGGCATTTGTTCTGTAGCTGCACAGCGGGAGTCCTGCAGACATAGAAGCGTGATCCATCTGCCCTATTTGGACCACGCTGAACACGCTGATTTGTGTCTCATCTCTCTACGACCTTGCCTTCCCGAGATACTCCTCAAAGGGCCAGCTCAGCATGTTGCTGAAAATGTCAAAGTGCCAACTCCACTTGTACATATGGGACAAAAAATAAGGTGCTTCAATATGGGTACCAATCGACTCCAAATGGCCTGAAATGTGCTCCTAAACATGTTCTGGGGGACGCTTTTGCCAAAAGCACTTAGTCAAATTTTCACTTTTCACTGATCACATATACTCTGACTGGGATAGGCACTTGTTCTGTAGCTGCGCAGCGTGAGTCCTGCAGACATAGGAGCGTGATCCATCTGCCCTATTTGGACCACGCTGAACACGCTGATGTGTGTCTCATCTCTCTACGACCTTGCCTTCCCGAGATACTCCTCAAAGGGCCAGCTCAGCATGTTGCTGAAAATGTCAAAGTGCCAACTCCACTTGTACATATGGGACAAAAAATAATGTGCTTCAATATGGGTACCAATTGACTTCAAATGGCCTGAAATGTGCTCCTAAACATGTTCTGGGGGACGTTTTTGCCAAAAGCAGATAGTCAAATTTTCACTTTTCACCGATCGCATAGACTCTGACTGGGATAGGCATTTGGTCTGTAGCTGCGCAGCAGGAGTCCTGCGGACCTAGAGTCCTGCAGACCTAGACGTGTGGCCCTATTTGGACCACGCTGAACACGCTGATGTGTGTCTCATCTCTCTACGACCTTGCCTTCCCGAGATACTCCTCAAAGGGCCAGCTCAGCATGTTGCTGAAAATGTCAAAGTGCCAACTCCACTTGTACATATGGGACAAAAAATAAGGTGATTCAATATGGGTACCAATCGACTCCAAATGGCCTGAAATGTACTCCTAAACATGTTCTGGGGGACACTTTTGCCAAAAGCACTTAGTCAAATTTTCACTTTTCACCGACAAACATATACTCTGACTGGGATAGGCATTTGTTCTGTAACTGCACAGCGGGAGTCCTGCAGACATAAAAGCGTGATCCATCTGCCCTATTTGGACCACGCTGAACACGCTGATGTGTGTCTCATCTCTCTACGACCTTGCCTTCCCGAGATACCCCTCAAAGGGCCAGCTCAGCATGTTACTGAAAATGTCAAAGTGCCAACTCCACTTGTACATATGGGACAAAAAATAAGGTGCTTCAATATGGGTACCAATCGACTCCAAATGGCCTGAAATGTGCTCCTAAACATGTTCTGGGGAACGCTTTTGCCAAAAGCACTTAGTCAAATTTTCACTTTTCACTGATCACATATACTCTGACTGGGATAGGCATTTGTTCTGTAGCTGCACAGTGGGAGTCCTGCAGACATAGAAGCGTGATCCATCTGCCCTATTTGGACCACGCTGAACACGCTGATGTGTGTCTCATCTCTCTACGACCTTGCCTTCCCGAGATACTCCTCAAAGGGCCAGCTCAGCATGTTGCTGAAAATGTCAAAGTGCCAACTCCACTTGTACAAAAGGGACAAAAAATAAGGTGCTTCAATATGGGTACCAATCGACTCCAAATGGCCTGAAATGTGCTCCTAAACATGTTCTGGGGGACGCTTTTGCCAAAAGCACTTAGTCAAATTTTCACTTTTCACTGATCACATATACTCTGACTGGAATAGGCATTTGTTCTGTAGCTGGACAGCGGGAGTCCTGCAGACATAGAAGCGTGATCCATCTGCCCTATTTGGACCACGCTGAACACGCTGATGTGTGTCTCATCTCTCTACGACCTTGCCTTCCCGAGATACTCCTCAAAGGGCCAGCTCAGCATGTTGCTGAAAATGTCAAAGTGCCAACTCCACTTGTACATATGGGACAAAAAATAAGGTGCTTCAATATGGGTACCAATCGACTCCAAATGGTCTGAAATGTGCTCCTAAACATGTTCTGGGGGACGCTTTTGCCAAAAGCACTTAGTCAAATTTTCACTTTTCACTGATCACATATACTCTGACTGGGATAGGCATTTGTTCTGTAGCTGCACAGCGGGAGTCCTGCAGATATAGAAGCGTGATCCATCTGCCCTATTTGGACCACGCTGAACACGCTGATGTGTGTCTCATCTCTCTACGACCTTGCCTTCCCGAGATACTCCTCAAAGGGCCAGCTCAGCATGTTGCTGAAAATGTCAAAGTGCCAGCTCCACTTGTAGATATGGGACAAAAAATAAGGTGCTTCAATATGGGTACCAATCGACTCATTATGGCCTGAAATGTGCTCCTAAACATGTTCTGGGAGACGCTTTTGCCAAAAGCACTTAGTCAAATTTTCACTTTTCATTGATCACATATACTCTGACTGGGATAGGCATTTGTTCTGTAGCTGCACAGCGGGAGTCCTGCAGACATAGAAGCGTGATCCATCTGCCCTATTTGGACCACGCTGAACACGCTGATTTGTGTCTCATCTCTATACGACCTTGCCTTCCCGAGATACTCCTCAAAGGGCCAGCTCAGCATGTTGCTGAAAATGTCAAAGTGCCAACTCCACTTGTACATATGGGACAAAAAATAAGGTGCTTCGGGTGGGTCACGTGATCCGGATCAAGATGGACGCTTGAAACTTTTCTCCGCTCCAGGCTTCAGTTAAATCCGTCACTTTCTCCAAGTAAACTCACTATAATCAGCCAAACCGTACTGAAGAAATGCCTAGAAAGCAGCGTGGCAAGGACTATCCTATTTTTTCACCGTCGACTTCCGCCATTCAAAAGAAAATCGCCGAAGTACAAGCGGCTGCACGTGTCTCGAGCGAGGCTAACAAAGGTGATGCTAACACTTCGGAGCTAACGCTAACTGACCAAACAGCTATGGAGCAGATTTTAGCTGAAATAAAGTCTGTGGCCTCCCGGGTGAACGACATGGATCAATCAGTCGGCGCTCGCCTGGATACCATTGACGGTGCACTAAACGACATAAAAGTATCCGTCACATCGGTGGAGAGCTCGTTGTCGGCTCTTTCTAACCGAGTGACGGACCTGGAAAAGCGCATGGAAGAGGCTGAAGAGAGGGTCTCCGCCGCAGAGGACAGCACCGGTGCTCAGGGCACCTGCATCGCCACCCTGGAAAAAACAGTGGTGCAGCTTCAACTTAAAATTGACGATCTAGAAAACCGTGGCCGACGCAAAAACCTGAAAATTGTCAACCTTCCAGAGAAAACGGAGGGCAACACCCCCCTTGCAGACTTCCTCCAGACATCTTTGCCGACTCTAGTCGGCTTGCCTGCTGACTACCCCCCGCTGGAGATCGAACGTGCCCACCGAGCCCTGGCTCCCGCCCCGGCTCCAGACAAGCCCCCGAGAAGCGTCTTGGTCCGGTTTCTGCGATACTCCCAGAGAGAAGCTGTGCTCAGAGCAGCGATGAAGAAACGCGACATCCACCACGGTGGCTCCCAGCTACGGTTCTACCCAGACCTGTCCGCGGAGGTCCTGCGGAGGCGGCGAGAGTTTGACACCGTAGGGAAAGCGCTGGCCCGTCATAACAAATACCGTGGTTTTGCCTACCCAGCGCGCCTCCGGTGTCTCCACGAAGGGCAAATTCGCCTTTTTGACACCCCTGAGTCTGCGGCTGCATTTCTGGATACCTTAAAGTGAGACATTTTCTTCATTCCCAATGTTATCACATGATGGAGAAAGACGGACGTTACAGGTAGTTACACTGAGCCCTCACTGAACATTGTGCATCTCTCTGTGACCACTACATGGACTGAGAGGACAATCTACACAACGGTGCTGATTTAATTTGTAGTTTTCCCCTTGAAATAAGGTGATTTTAGTTTTATTCTTTTTTTTTACTCTTTATAACAGAATACTTAAAGACTGTTGATTTTGCATTATATTTAGTTTGATCACACTATACAGTGCTTTTTCTTTTACATGACTTTTTCTTTTTTTCTTTTTTTTTCTCTCTTTTTTTAAATTTTTTTTATTACAAGTACTGCACCTACGTTTTGAAGTTAGTCTTAATAGCTAAGCCGTTGTGTGTAAGCCCATGTACGCCTTGTACAAATGTTGTGGTCCAAGCAATAATTTGGAAACCCATCATTCTGGGGTGTTTCTCAGTGGTGTTCATCACTTAGCCTGGAGTTAGACACTGTTTCAGGTGTCTCAGTTGTTACTGTGATCTAACTGTTAAGTCAGGATTTGGATTATGCTTAGAATACCCAGTGACTTCTTTTGGGGTTTTTTTTCCCTGTCGTTTGGGGACAGGGTAGGGGAGGGTAAGTGCTGCTATTCAGATCTTTTGCGTTTTATTTTCCTATTGTTAAATGTCTGGAGCCTAGGTTCATTCTTTCATATAACTGTTTGCACCTTGACTAATCCCTCTTCACTCAGTACCTGTCACTCAATTACTTTCGTGCTCTGTAGCTCTCATGTCTGGTTCACTTAAACTCACCACTTGGAATGTCCAGGGATTGGGCCATGTAATTAAAAGGAAGAAAATTTTAACATATCTGAAAAAACAAAAATCTGATATAGCATTACTCCAGGAAACAAAGCTATCTAATACAGAACATCTGAAACTTAAGAGGGACTGGGTAGGTCAGATTTACTTTTCTTCTCATTCACAGAACAAAAAGGGTACAGCTATTCTTATAAATAAGAACCTTCCCTTCATATTGGAACATGAAGAAAAAGATTCAGAAGGCAGATTTATTTTGATCAAAGGTTCAATTCTTGAACAGCACATAACTATTCTCAATGTTTACGCCCCAAACAATGATTCACCTGAGTTTATGTCACAAATGATTTTGATGTTTAACCATCATTGCAATGGCCTGGGCTTCTTAGCCGGCGATTTTAATTGTATAATGAATGCCTCTCTGGATAAATCCTCCTCTGCAAACATATCTAACCCGAGGTCGTCTGCCGTCCTTAAAAATTTATCCACGGACACCGGATTGATAGATATATGGCGACACCTAAATCCTAAAGTGAGGGACTACACGTTTTATTCACATCCTCACAATTCATATTCGAGACTAGATTATTTTTTCATTCCCAAACAGTTTTTACATTCTGTTCAAACCTGTTGTATAGAGTCCATTGTTTTATCAGATCATGCTCCGGTACATCTGTACATTAACCCGGTGTTTAACATCCCTAGAACCCCCAATTGGAGATTCAATACATCATTTTTGAATGGCGATTCTTTTTGCACCTTTGTACGGAATAACTTATCGCAATTTTGGCTCGAAAATAAAAGCTCTCCGGTGTCCTCTGCCACAATCTGGGATGCAGCTAAGGCCACTTTACGTGGACACCTTATCTCTTATTGTTCTCATCAGAAAAAAACCCTAGAAGAAAACAGAAAAAATCTTGAAAGGGAAGTGACTAGATTGGAGCAAATACATAAGCAGTCACCAACAGCAGCAAACTTAAAGGCTCTAGTGGCTGTTAAGACTGAACTTAACGTGGATCATACTCGTCACGTCCATAAACTTTTACTTTACACAAAACAGAAATATTATGAATTTGGTAACAAATCCAGTCGCCTGCTTGCCCACCAATTGAAAAACCAAAATAACGATCGCTCAATTAACATGATAAGAACACCGAACGGAGATATCACATGTGATCCAGTGACTGTCAATAGCACATTCCGGGACTTTTATAAATCCTTGTATAGCGCAGAGCAGGTCGACGCCATGGCTATCGCTTCATATTTAAATAACATTTCTTTGCCTACTATTGCAGAGGAGGATCGCTCCAGCTTAGATGCTGCATTCACGCCGGAGGAGGTCTGGGCTGCAATCCAATCTATGCCTAATGGGAAGTGTCCAGGCCCAGACGGGTTTCCATTGGAATTTTTTAAGAAATTCTGGGCAGAGATCCATCCAATCTTTATTCCGGCCATCAATGGTAATTTAAAAGAGGGCATCCCCTCTTCTTGGAGATATGCCTCTATTAGTCTACTTTTAAAAAAGGATAAAAACCCGTTGAATTGTTCATCATTTAGACCTATTAGTCTCCTCAACGTGGACTACAAAATTATTGCAAAAGTACTGGCTCGGAGATTGGAAACCATCCTTCCGAAAATAATAAACCCAGACCAGGCAGGGTTTGTTAAATCAAGATATGGTACAGACAATGTACGTCGTGCTCTTAATATTGTTCAGTATCTTAACACTCATAAAAATCCAGCTCTGATAGTCTCCCTCGATGCCGAAAAGGCCTTTGACCGAGTGGAATGGTCTTTTTTGTTTCCTGTATTAGAAAAATTCGGTCTGGGCCCTAAATTCATTAATATAATTAAATCCTTCTACTCAGACCCAATAGCCACAGTTAACACTAACGGCCTGCTATCCGATGGCTTCCCAGTGCGCAGGGGCTGCAGACAAGGGTGCCCCCTGTCACCTTTATTATTTATATTGTTTATTGAACCTTTAGCTGAGGCCATCAGAGCTAATCCTGATATATCTGGAGTTAGGGTAGGTGAAGAAAACCACATCATTTCCCTATTTGCCGATGATGTTCTTTTATATCTGAATAAACCTGAGAAATCAATTCCGGCAGTTTTACATACCATAGCCACATTCAGTGCCTTATCAGGTTATAAGATTAACCTTGGGAAATCAGTCGCTACGCCCTTTAATATTCCCCAGGATATGTCAATTCAATCTCCTTTTCAAGTGTCCAGGAGGGGTTTCAAATATTTAGGCATCTTTGTCACTCCTGACTTAAACAACCTGTTTGAAACTAATTACTCACCTCTAATTCAAAAGATTAAAAATGATCTGACAAAATGGACCTCCCTCCCAACCTCTCTCCTTGGGAGAATCAACACTATAAAAATGAATGTTCTCCCTCGATTGAACTATTTATTTCAAAATCTCCCGTGCTATTTGACCCCTGCCTTTTTTAAGTCACTGAATTCCCATATCTCTCGCTATATTTGGAATAATAAACATCCAAGAGTTAAGTTTTCTTTACTTACCAAGCCAAAAGACCTGGGAGGCCTGTCCCTGCCCAATTTACAATTATATTATTGGTCTGCACAACTTAAAACAATGTCAAATTGGTTTATGAACAGGAAAGATTCTCTATGGTTGGGTCTTGAATCCTTATTCTGTTATCCCCGAAGGCTTAACTCCCTTCCTTTTATCAATAATATAGATCAATTAAATCTTCACAAGAATAACATAATTATTCATAACACACTGTTGGCTTGGCGAGATGCAAAGAAATACCTTAATATCGATCCTGCCATCTCTCTTTGTTCTCCCCTAGCTCTGAATCCAGATTTACCAGCACAGATTAGGAGTATTGGTTTGTTGGATTGGATGTCTAAGGGTCTGTCAAACTTTACAGACCTGTTGGACTCTGACTCGGTTAAATCATTTGAGCAAATCAGGACTGGTTTTAATATTCCTCACAAAGATTTTTATAAGTATCTCCAAATTCGCCACTTTGTAGAATCCCTCTTGAAGACAGGCGGGATACGTATGAGATTGTCAGAACTGGAAAACACTATAGTTCTGGCAAAGACTCCTAAAGGACTGATTTCCAAGATTTATACTTCTTTACTTTATTCTGATTCTTCTGGTTATGACTCTCTGAAGTTGTTGTGGGAGCGTGATTTGGAGGTGACGTTTACTCCTGTAAACTGGGACAAGATCTGCAGCGGGATTTTTCCTAAATGTACTTCAATCTCTATACATGAACAGAACTTTAAATTTTTTCACACTCCTGTTCGCCTCCAGAAAATGTTTCCTGACACTTCCAACCTTTGTTTTAAATGTAAGACACAAAAAGGTACATTTATCCATGTGTTTTGGTCATGTGACCACATCCAGACTTTCTGGAAGGGGGTTCACTCTGTAATCCAGGAGGTCACTGGTAAACAGTTTTTGTTGACTTCTTCTTTCTTTTTACTCAACCATGATGCTCCAGACAATTCTTTGGACACAGACACGAAATCTCTATTGACAATTCTTTTGTTCCTGGCTAAAAAATGTATCTTGCTGCGGTGGTCAACTCCCCAGGTCCCCACAGTCGACATGTGGATATCACAGATTTCTGCTCTTATTCCTCTCGAGAAGTTGACTCATGACCTCAATCACAAATCGGACAAATTTCGGAGGATCTGGGAACCATTACACTCCTTTTTACAGAAGCTTTAACTCAGCATCTGTCCATGCAAGATGAGGACTGCCAGTTTTTTTTTTTTTTCTTTAACTTATTCTGTGTATGTGCTCTTCATTTACCTGTCTCTCTTTATTTATTTATTTTTATTTTTATTTACTTATTCACTTTATGTACACGTACAACGCAGCGCTCACTGTTGGTTTGGGGTGGGTTTTCTTTTTCTTTTCTTTTCTTTTTTAGATGTTCTGTTGTGTCCTGTTTGTACTTATAAAACTGAAAAAACCAATAAAAAAAGAGAATTAAAAAAAAAAATAAGGTGCTTCAATATGGGTACCAATCGACTCCAAATGGCCTGAAATGTGCTCCTAAACATGTTCTGGGGGACGCTTTTGCCAAAAGCACTTAGTCAAATTTTCACTTTTCACTGATCACATATACTCTGACTGGGATAGGCATTTGTTCTGTAGCTGCGCAGCGGGAGTCCTGCAGACATAGAAGCGTGATCCATCTGCCCTATTTGGACCACGCTGAACACGCTGATGTGTGTCTCATCTCTCTACGACCTTGCCTTCCCGAGATACTCCTCAAAGGGCCAGCTCAGCATGTTGCTGAAAATGTCAAAGTGCCAACTCCACTTGTACATATGGGACAAAAAATAATGTGCTTCAATATGGGTACCAATTGACTTCAAATGGCCTGAAATGTGCTCCTAAACATGTTCTGGGGGACGTTTTTGCCAAAAGCAGATAGTCAAATTTTCACTTTTCACCGATCGCATAGACTCTGACTGGGATAGGCATTTGGTCTGTAGCTGCGCAGCAGGAGTCCTGCGGACCTAGAGTCCTGCAGACCTAGACGTGTGGCCCTATTTGGACCACGCTGAACACGCTGATGTGTGTCTCATCTCTCTACGACCTTGCCTTCCCGAGATACTCCTCAAAGGGCCAGCTCAGCATGTTGCTGAAAATGTCAAAGTGCCAACTCCACTTGTACATATGGGACAAAAAATAAGGTGATTCAATATGGGTACCAATCGACTCCAAATGGCCTGAAATGTACTCCTAAACATGTTCTGGGGGACGCTTTTGCCAAAAGCACTTAGGCAAATTTTCACTTTTCACCGACAAACATATACTCTGACTGGGATAGGCATTTGTTCTGTAGCTTCACAGTGGGAGTCCTGCAGACATAGAAGCGTGATCCATCTGCCCTATTTGGACCACGCTGAACACGCTGATGTGTGTCTCATCTCTCTACGACCTTTCCTTCCCGAGATACTCCTCAAAGGGCCAGCTCAGCATGTTGCTGAAAATGTCAAAGTGCCAACTCCACTTGTACATATGGGATAAAAAATAAGGTGCTTCAATATGGGTACCAATCGACTCCAAATGGCCTGAAATGTGCTCCTAAACATGTTCTGGGGGACGCTTTTGCTAAAAGCAGTCAAATTTTCACTTTTCACCGATCGCATAGACTCTGACTGGGATAGGCATTTGGTTTGTTGCTGCGCAGCGGGAGTCCTGCATACATAGAAGCGTGATCCATCTGCCCTATTTGGACCATGCTGAACACGCTGATGTGTGTCTCATCTCTCTACGACCTTGCCTTCCCGAGATACTCCTCAAAGGGCCAGCTCAGCATGTTGCTGAAAATGTCAAAGTGCCAACTCCACTTGTACATATGGGACAAAAAATAAGGTGCTTCAATATGGGTACCAATCGACTCCAAATGGCCTGAAATGTGCTCCTAAACATGTTCTGGGGGACGCTTTTGCCAAAAGCACTTAGTCAAATTTTCACTTTTCACCGATCGCATAGACTCTGACTGGGATAGGCATTTGGTTTGTAGCTGCGCAGCGGGAGTCCTGCAGACATAGAAGCGTGATCCATCTGCCCTATTTGGACCACGCTGAACACGCTGATGTGTGTCTCATCTCTCTACGACCTTTCCTTCCCGAGATACTCCTCAAAGGGCCAGCTCAGCATGTTGCTGAAAATGTCAAAGTGCCAACTCCACTTGTACATATGGGATAAAAAATAAGGTGCTTCAATATGGGTACCAATCGACTCCAAATGGCCTGAAATGTGCTCCTAAACATGTTCTGGGGGACGCTTTTGCTAAAAGCAGTCAAATTTTCACTTTTCACCGATCGCATAGACTCTGACTGGGATAGGCATTTGGTTTGTTGCTGCGCAGCGGGAGTCCTGCATACATAGAAGCGTGATCCATCTGCCCTATTTGGACCATGCTGAACACGCTGATGTGTGTCTCATCTCTCTACGACCTTGCCTTCCCGAGATACTCCTCAAAGGGCCAGCTCAGCATGTTGCTGAAAATGTCAAAGTGCCAACTCCACTTGTACATATGGGACAAAAAATAAGGTGCTTCAATATGGGTACCAATCGACTCCAAATGGCCTGAAATGTGCTCCTAAACATGTTCTGGGGGACGCTTTTGCCAAAAGCACTTAGTCAAATTTTCACTTTTCACCGATCGCATAGACTCTGACTGGGATAGGCATTTGGTTTGTAGCTGCGCAGCGGGAGTCCTGCAGACATAGAAGCGTGATCCATCTGCCCTATTTGGACCACGCTGAACACGCTGATGTGTGTCTCATCTCTCTACGACCTTGCCTTCCCGAGATACTCCTCAAAGGGCCAGCTCAGCATGTTGCTGAAAATGTCAAAGTGCCAACTCCACTTGTACATATGGGACAAAAAATAAGGTGCTTCAATATGGGTACCAATCGACTCCAAATGGCCTGAAATGTGCTCCTAAACATGTTCTGGGGGACGCTTTTGCTAAAAGCAGTCAAATTTTCACTTTTCACCGATCGCATAGACTCTGACTGGGATAGGCATTTGGTTTGTTGCTGCGCAGCGGGAGTCCTGCATACATAGAAGCGTGATCCATCTGCCCTATTTGGACCATGCTGAACACGCTGATGTGTGTCTCATCTCTCTACGACCTTGCCTTCCCGAGATACTCCTCAAAGGGCCAGCTCAGCATGTTGCTGAAAATGTCAAAGTGCCAACTCCACTTGTACATATGGGACAAAAAATAAGGTGCTTCAATATGGGTACCAATCGACTCCAAATGGCCTGAAATGTGCTCCTAAACATGTTCTGGGGGACGCTTTTGCTAAAAGCAGTCAAATTTTCACTTTTCACCGATCGCATAGACTCTGACTGGGATAGGCATTTGGTTTGTTGCTGCGCAGCGGGAGTCCTGCATACATAGAAGCGTGATCCATCTGCCCTATTTGGACCATGCTGAACACGCTGATGTGTGTCTCATCTCTCTACGACCTTGCCTTCCCGAGATACTCCTCAAAGGGCCAGCTCAGCATGTTGCTGAAAATGTCAAAGTGCCAACTCCACTTGTACATATGGGACAAAAAATAAGGTGCTTCAATATGGGTACCAATCGACTCCAAATGGCCTGAAATGTGCTCCTAAACATGTTCTGGGGGACGCTTTTGCCAAAAGCACTTAGTCAAATTTTCACTTTTCACCGATCGCATAGACTCTGACTGGGATAGGCATTTGGTTTGTAGCTGCGCAGCGGGAGTCCTGCAGACATAGAAGCGTGATCCATCTGCCCTATTTGGACCACGCTGAACACGCTGATGTGTGTCTCATCTCTCTACGACCTTGCCTTCCCGAGATACTCCTCAAAGGGCCAGCTCAGCATGTTGCTGAAAATGTCAAAGTGCCAACTCCACTTGTACATATGGGACAAAAAATAAGGTGCTTCAATATGGGTACCAATCGACTCCAAATGGCCTGAAATGTGCTCCTAAACATGTTCTGGGGGACGCTTTTGCCAAAAGCACGTAGTCAAATTTTTACTTTTCACCGATCGCATAGACTCTGACTGGGATAGGCATTTGGTCTGTAGCTTTGCAACGGGAGTCTTGCAGACCTAGACGAGTGTTCCATCTGACCTATTTGGACCACGCTGAACACGCTGATGTGTGTCTCATCTCTATATGACCTTGCCTTCCCGAGATACTCCTCAAAGGCAAGGCAAGGCAAGGCAAGGCAAGGCAATTTTATTTGTATAGCCCGTTTTTACAAACAGTTTGTCTCAAAGGGCTTTACATGGCATCGTAACAACATCCTCTGTCCTTAGACCCTCACATCGACTGAGGAAAAACTCCATGGAAAACCCTTTTAACAGGGAAAAGTCGGAGAAACCTCAGGGTGAGCAACAGAGGAGGGATCCCTCACCCAGGACGGACAGACGGACAGAAGGGCCAGCTCAGCATGTTGCTGAAAATGTCAAAGTGCCAACTCCACTTGTACATATGGGACAAAAAATAAGGTGCTTCAATATGGGTACCAATCGACTCCAAATGGCCTGAAATGTGCTCCTAAACATGTTCTGGGGGACGCTTTTGCCAAAAGCACGTAGTCAAATTTTTACTTTTCACCGATCGCATATACTCTGACTGGGATAGGCATTTGTTCTGTAGCTGCACAGCGGGAGTCCTGCAGACATAGAAGCGTGATCCATCTGCCCTATTTGGACCACGCTGAACACGCTGATGTGTGTCTCATCTCTCTACGACCTTGCCTTCCCGAGATACTCCTCAAAGGGCCAGCTCAGCATGTTGCTGAAAATGTCAAAGTGCCAACTCCACTTGTACATATGGGACAAAAAATAAGGTGATTCAATATGGGTACCAATCGACTCCAAATGGCCTGAAATGTGCTCCTAAACATGTTCTGGGGGACGCTTTTGCCAAAAGCACATAGTCAAATTTTCACTTTTCACCGATCGCATGGACTCTGACTGGGATAGGCATTTGGTTTGTAGCTGCGCAGCGGGAGTCCTGCAGACATAGAAGCGTGATCCATCTGCCCTATTTGGACCACGCTGAACACGCTGATGTGTGTCTCATCTCTCTACGACCTTGCCTTCCCGAGATACTCCTCAAAGGGCCAGCTCAGCATGTTGCTGAAAATGTCAAAGTGCCAACTCCACTTGTACATATGGGACAAAAAATAAGGTGATTCAATATGGGAACCAATCGACTCCAAATGGCCTGAAATGTGCTCCTAAACATGTTCCGGGGGACGCTTTTGCCAAAAGCACTTAGTCAAATTTTCACTTTTCACCGATCGCATAGACTCTGACGGGGATAGGCATTTGGTTTGTAGCTGCGCAGCGGGAGTCCTGCAGACATAGAAGCGTGATCCATCTGCCCTATTTGGACCACGCTGAACACGCTGATGTGTGTCTCATCTCTCTACGACCTTGCCTTCCCGAGATACTCCTCAAAGGGCCACCTCAGCATGTTGCTGAAAATGTCAAAGTGCCAACTCCACTTGTACATATGGGACAAAAAAAAAGGTGCTTCAATATGGGTACCAATCGACTTCAAATGGCCTGAAATGTGCTCCTAAACATGTTCTGGGGGACGCTTTTGCCATAACCACTTAGTCAAATTTTCACCGATGACATAGACTCTGACTGGGATAGGCATTTGGTCTGTAGCTGCGCAGCGGGAGTCCTGCAGACCTAGAGTCCTGCAGACCTAGACGAGTGGCCCTATTTGGACAAAGCTGAACACGCTGATGTGTGTCTCATCTCTCTACGACCTTGCCTTTCCGAGATACTCCTCAAAGGGCCAGCTCAGCATGTTGCTGAAAATGTCAAAGTGCCAACTCCACTTGTACATATGGGACAAAAAATAAGGTGATTCAATATGGGTACCAATCGACTCCAAATGGCCTGAAATGTGCTCCTAAACATGTTCTGGGGGACGCTTTTGCCAAAAGCACATAGTCAAATTTTCACTTTTCACCGATCGCATGGACTCTGACTGGGATAGGCATTTGGTTTGTAGCTGCGCAGCGGGAGTCCTGCAGACATAGAAGCGTGATCCATCTGCCCTATTTGGACCACGCTGAACACGCTGATGTGTGTCTCATCTCTCTACGACCTTGCCTTCCCGAGATACTCCTCAAAGGGCCAGCTCAGCATGTTGCTGAAAATGTCAAAGTGCCAACTCCACTTGTACATATGGGACAAAAAATAAGGTGATTCAATATGGGAACCAATCGACTCCAAATGGCCTGAAATGTGCTCCTA